>NC_044985.1:96016001-96326037 GCF_008728515.1 Papio anubis | reverse complement strand
GTCATGAAATTGAGTAATTAGAATACTGAAGAGCACAAGCCTCTGTGATACAGTATAAAGAACATTTGTCTTGGTATCTAAGGACTCAAGTTGAAGTCAGCCCTTACTAGCTGCCATCACAGAAGCACACCTATTTTTGATTTCTTCATGTCTAAAAGGGATAATAATTCATAGTGTGATTGTAAAGTGCCCAATTTATGTTTTAGATGAGAAGCTTCCCAGTTCTATAATTTCTGGTGTCAGTCTTTGACAACAGAGGCTATCTATCTATCTATCTGTCTGTCTTGGTCTGAATGTTTGTGTCTCCCCCAAATTCATATGCTGAAACCTAATCATCGACATTATGGTATTAGGAGGTGGGGCCTTCGGGAGATGATTAGGTTATGAGGCATTCATGAATGGAATTAGTGTTCTTATGAAAGCTCCAGAGAGCTGCCTTGTCCCTTCTATCATGTGAGGTTATCGTGTCAAGGAAGGTGTCATTTATAAGCCAGAAAGTGGAGCTTCACCAGAATCTGGCTGAATCTGCCAGTGCCTTAATCTTGAACTTCCCAGTCTCTACAACTATGAGAAATTAATTTCTGTTGTTTATAAGCTACCCAGTTTAAGGTGTTTTGTTATTGCAGCCTGAAAATAGTAATATATCATCCATATATCACTCAATCTACCTCTCTATTCATCCATGTATATGTGTGTGTGACATACACACAGTAACATACCTGCCTAATGTTTAATATTGGATATCAAGTTAAGAAATAAGCAAATTCCTTGACAGCCTGGTTTCTAGTTGCATCAAGACACTGTCTTATATCCAAGACCTCTTTCATTAGGATGAAACATTTTTGGAATATAATGTAATATCCCTGGGCTGAAGACAACTTCCTCCGTGGCAAATACCATCCTACCACAAATAAAAAGAATCCCTGTTACCTCTCCTGTTAATAACAAAAAATTTTATAATTATTCTCAGAAATAACTCCTCAAAAAGATACAATCAGAGACTATCAGTTTATAGCACTGAACTTTTGAGACATCCCTTAACATAAGGGCCCATCTCCCTATTGTTTATCAGCTTTTTTTTTTTCTTTAATTGAGATGGAGTCTCTCTCTGTTGCCCAGGCTAGAGCGCAGTGGCACGATCTCAGCTCACTACAACCTCCGCCCCTGGGTTCCAGCGCTTGTCATCCCTCAGCCTCCCGAGTAGCTGGGACTACAGGTGCACATCATCACACCCTGCTAATATTTTTTGTATTTTTAATAGAGACAGGGTTTCGCCATGTTGTCCAGGCTGGTCTCGAACTCCTGACCTCAGGTGATTCACCCACCTCGGCCTCCCAAAGTGCTGAGATTACAGGCATGAGCCACCGCACCTGGCCCTATCAGTTATTCTTTAAATGAATGATAATGTGGCAGTATAAAAGAGTACTAAATAATATTGTTTCCTCTACACAAGGTGTACACACTCATATATTTATATGTTGTACACACATATATATTTATATATATGAGCATGTATACCATTTGTGTACACCATATAAATATACGAGTGTGTACACCATAAATATACGAGTGTGTACACCGTGTGTATTAATTCATCCTTCACTAAATAATTCTCACTATGTGGAAAATATACCAATGAAATAACAAATAAATATACATACACACAAACACATACTCTTGTTCCTGAAATAGGCAACCCATTGTATTGTAAACAAAGTGACAATAGGTGCTATGAGGACAAGCTGACTTCACAACCCACTTGTTGGCCCATGTGGCTATGCCACTTGTTCTGACATCATCTCTTAAATCCTGAAAATAAATCCAATATCAACACTGTATCCATTGTAGATCCTCTCTAGTAACCAGAGAGTGCAGGGAAACAAATTATACATCAAGGCCTTTTGCTGTGCTGTTTGGATGAAACAAAAAAGGAACATCCAGACTCATAATTTTAACCATAGTCTCTTTCCCCTTGCTCTTTCACAAAGAGACAGCAGAATTTGTTCCTGTGTAACAAACGTGTTTCTCATGTTTTGAAAATATTTACTGAGGATTTTTACATCCCAGTTTTTCTTCCAAGAATGCTGAATCATGATTGCTTTAATAGGACAAAGCAAGCTGCCAGCCCACATACAACCTGTTATCAAGACACTCTTGAAAATATGTTCTATTTCTAAATAGTTGAGAAACTTGTGTTGTTGTTGTTTTTTTTTAATTCTTTACCGTAAAGCTCTCTCCAATTGAATTGCCCTATTCAGCACAGTGCATACTTAATAACAACCACTTTCCCTTCAAGAGAGACTACAAGGGAAGTGCCTGTTTATTTAGCTGATCACTTAGTTCTTTGTTGCCTGGCATAGGGTTCCATTGTACATGAAAGGCACAGAAGCAGCACCCCCATCCTGAATGATTTGTGAGGTGTTTTTAAAAACAGTGCCACGGAGTGAATTTCTATTTTGAATTTTTTGCTTTGTAGCCTTTTACATTGTGTCTTAAGCTTGCATTACTTCCTAAAACTGAAGTTGAAATAAAGAATAAAGAAGATAGCATACCTCTTAGAAGGTTTTTATACTGCTATTCTGTGTTAGGTTAAAAGTAACCACTATTGGTGACAAGTTTTCTTTACAGGTGACATAGACAAAATAAACAGATTTCTTCAGTTGTAAACTCTATGATGCTGGGAATCATTTTATCATTGCACTTTCTCACTCTGCTCTGTAGGACAAGATTAGTAGTGTAGAATCAGTACTTAATGTGCCTATATTAGAGCTCTTGTAAGAAAACTCGTGTCTAATCTTCAGGGGAAAAATGTATATATATGAATATGTATATTCATATATTTACAAATAAAAATATATGAATTTAGGGTATCTGTTAACCATCTACTGTGTATATTGATATTCCACATGAATATACACAGTAGACGGTTAACAGATACCCTAAATTGAAGTTATTAAGGGGTGTTGGAGAGATTGCCAGCAGTCATCAGAACCAAATCTCATGACCTAGATTTGATCCAGGGTTGCTTTGGAAACAGAGGCTTTTGATTTGCTTTTCCTAAATTCTTTTGCTTAGGCTAAATACATCTGAAGCATTTAATGTTAGTCTGAACTTCTGATGACACTTTAATCATGAAAACAATTATCTGGCCACTGGATGCCACTGTTGCTCAACCAGAAATCAGAAAGTGGGAATTCCTGTGGCAATATCATATTAGACAGTTAAAGAGCATTATTGCTATTAATGACTGTGGATTTATGCTCCTGAACTATTTTTCTTGATGAATGTACTTTTTCTAGATTAGTTGCACTTGGTGAGGGCAGGCAAAGTTGAGAAAATATGTAAATGGTTAGCAATGAATTTTTTGGTATATTTTACTTTCACTATCCTGCTACAAAAATACTTATTTTCCTGCTTAGTATACTGTAGCTGACAGTCTCCATTAGTTATCAGCTAATGTTGCAGAGTAAGACCAAACAAGGTGTCATGGCCTCAAGCTATTAGAAGGGCCTCTTCATCCTAACAAAGACCCTGGGGTGAAAATAGTTTGCATGAACAGTCACTGGAATATTATTCAGACTCACTAAGCACTGCATTGCAGATTGAGAGAGTTACACAGCTTCTCCATTTATACTAGGCATAAACAAATTTAAAATACCTTTAAAAAGTAACATAAAAATTGTTCGTATTTGAAAAGTTCATACAAGACTTGGGAGTAAAATGCTGAAGTAATAAACATGAGGGCAGTTTAGGAACAACCATAATTGCTTCGTATGACAAGATTTGCATAGCAAACATTTTTGATTAATGTACAGTGAAGGCCACTGGAATGAGTACCAAACTCAGTATCTTTGCAGTATCTGTGCCTTCCTATCTTGAAGATAAAGATTTAGCTAGGACAATTAGTCATTGTTTACTGAAAGGCAGATAGAGCCACAGTTCCTATTTAAATATTTGAAATTATTTTTATCTTGCTAACTATGTTGATTTTAGTTATGTGGTTAAAAAAATAAAAGTGCCAATTTTACATTACCAGTAAATTTCCACTATTCATTTCAACCATCTTTAGAAAACAGGTAGGTGAGTTTTATCAGGAAGACCCTTTTCAAGTCATAAATTTGAATTTATAATACCTGTGCATACATGCATGAAAGGTTTTAATGACCTGAAACATCTATTTTTTCCTGCTATTTAAAAATATAATAACTTTATACTCTGTCTCTTGACTGGCTTTGTAATTAACACTTTGGTATCATTGATATTTTCTGGCCTCACATAGTGTAACAAAATTCTGTACTCAATACATTTTTTAAAAGGTACTCATTTTAAATACTTATTTAAAAATACTTATGTTGACTTTCTTCCTCATTACAAAATATAATGTAACATAATTATTTTATTTCAAAAACATGAATACTTCAGGAGGTAAGTGTGTGAAAGAGTAATGAGAAGAGGTCATATTACATCGAGAAATATTTACTTTGGGATTTTTTAAATGTCAATGCCATACCAAACTGGCAGAAGACAATGGAATGAATGCCAATTAATTAGAAAAATGTAGAAAGTAATTTTTCCATTTTATAGTAAAATATTGGGTAAAATTGTATACATTACATATAAATACCTATATGTTACTAAAATCTCACAGCAAATACAAAGAGATAAGGTTATTCTTAAATGTAGTCATGTTAAGACATAAATAAAATTACTTTGTAGTGGTAAATACTGTCATTAATTCACTCTCTTTAAGTAATATTCTGTGAGAGTCATGATGCAAAAAATATGACATTATCCTGAAAAGAATACCAGAGAGACGGAAAACAGCTACAATTATCATATTTTCAGTATGATACATAACATCTTCTCCAATGTGTTGGGAAGTTACTAAATGGAATGATAAGTAGACGCAGTCAGACAGTTAGTAATTCCATTTGCCTAAAAGTACTCATTTAGCAAAGTCACGTTAAACTCCATAAAGCAGACCTCTCCTACTCTCCCATTCTAATAAACAATAAATTATTGCAATTGTTTTCTTTTCTTCCAGTATTTGATTAGACAAGGAACATTCTTCTTTCTCTTTCAGCGTTTACCCAAAATGATGACATAGAAAGAATGTGAAGTCAGTATGCATGTATTAATTACTATGATAACTATTAATAACTTACATTGTAATAAAACCTGATAATATAATTTTCCTAAAAATATACATAAAAGTCGCAAGTTTGTTAATGGCAATACTTTATACAGTGTAGATAAATATTACAAAAAAGGATCTAGTGGAAGGTTTCTTCACGCCACAATTACATAAAGTAATATCAATTGTTTATAAATTGGGTTTATCTTAAAAGTAAGTTAGGCTCATCACAGAAGACCAGAAATGATCAATACATAAAATGGCATTACCTACTATTAGTATAGTGATTTTAAATAGACTTGGTATTTGAGAAAGTATTACTTAAAAATTGTTTAATAAATGGTCCCAATTATAGCTAGTTAATTGAGCAAAAAAGTCTTTAATTATATATAGCTTTAGACTTTTTTCCTTACTAAAATTATTTTTGTAAATGTAGATATTCTTATCTCATATTCAAAATATTGCCCAGCCTGGCCTTTCCCTCTCTTAATAAAAGTATTTTCAGGTGTTGGGATATTTGTATCTTTCATTGCCATATTGTTTTGATAGAGTAGCACATTACTAAAATATTCATTGTATTAGCAATTTAAATATTCAAAGTTGAATGTGAATCAAACTATAATCATGGATGGATTTCCTAAATGATAATCTACAACATCTGATATAGTTTAGCTGTGTCTCCACCCAAATCTCATCTTGAATTATAGTTCTCATAATCTCCATATGTCATGGGAGGACCTGGTGGGAGGTAATTGAATCATGGGCACAGTTACCTCTATGCTGTTCTCATGATAGTGAGTGAGTTGTCACAAGATCTGATGGTTTTATAAGGGGCTTTTCCCTGCCTTCACTCTGCACTTCTCTCTGCTGCTGCCATGTGAAGCAGGACGTGTTTGTTTCTCCTTCCACCATGATTGTAAGTTTCCTGAGGTCTTCCCAGCCCTGCAGAACTGTGAGTCAATTAAACTTCTTTCCTTTATAAATTACCCAGTCTTGGGTAGTTATTTATAGCAGTGTGAAAACAGACTAATACAACATCAGAGAAAAGATATGCCAACCAGGGTTTGTTTTTCTAGTCCTATGGACCTTTATGACAAGTCAAAAGGGAAAACATGTATCAGTCTATCAACATAAATTAATAACTCTCCTTCTGAAGAAAATACATAAATACCTCCACACATCATTTATTATTAGTGTTTTGTCTTTTATCAAACATAATCAGTGTAACTTCTGACTTTCAAAAATTATCTCATATTGCTTTGTGAGATTTAATAATTCTGGCAGCTTTTCTTCTGGGCCCTCTCCCCTGGTGAATTGCAGTATTAAATGTTTTAGAACATGAAATATTCTCTGAAGTGTATAACCCTGGAATGTAGAAAATTGTGATTTACTTGGGGCCAGGACCAAGAAGAGAATCTTGCAGATATCTTGGGCCTCATGACAGATTTTTCAGAGACAAGGAGAGGCTTGATAAGGGTAGATACCAACAAAATTGGAGAACTGCAGTAAACAAAAGAAAACTGGATTATACTAAGAGGTAATTGATCAGGCAAGGAGGAAAGAGACAATTAAAATGTGGAAAAGGACGAATTTAGGATACTTTCTAAACTCTTAGAATACTTTTTATGAAACTTCGAAGATTCATCCATTCCTATGCAAACCTGAGAAGAAAATACATGGTTTCTAAAGGATTACTTTGGTTGACCATTTGGCAGGAGTTCAAGAAAAATTCTAAGAGCTCTTTGTGACCCTAGTCATAATAACATCCATTTTAAGGTGCATATTAAATTTAATTTTAGACTCTTTTGATCTATTGATATATTAATTATAACATGATTAGACCCTTTGCAGAGTTAAGAATATAAAAGGAAGCATAAGATGCTACCTGAGAAAGAAACCAGCAAACTTTATCTTGATACAGATTTCAGGCCTGACCTTAAAAAGTAACCTCAACTCTCATAGCCTCAATAAGTAACCTCCTGTGTAACTTATTTTTAAATATACAGAAAAGCAAAAAGGAGAAATGTCTCTTTTCTTTCTAGTTTTTAATTGCCAACTGCTATTGAAGGTTTTCTTTCTCTTTGAGCTTACACAGCACTACAAAAAGTTACATGGATCACAATATCTTGGTTTCAAGAAACTGTATAAAACAGATATACAACAGAAAAATATTTTACTAGAAAAATCTTTCTGCATAATCTTTTTGGAAAATATTACTCTTTCCACAGGTCTTAAATTGTTTTATAGTTTCAACCACAAATCAAAAATGTCCATAAGAACTTGGACAGGCATTGGTAATTGGACATAAAAGCAAAACAGATTTGATTGATTTATGTTCAGTCACTCCTTCTTAGCACTTAAAAAATTAAGGCTTAATCATGCACATAGAAGGAAAACAATGCTTACTAACCAAAAGTAAAATAATCTTGGGAACGTCCTCCTAGAATATTAAATTAAGGCAACAAAAAGATTGTTTAAGTTAACGTGTATTTGTGCATTTAAAGCATATTTGAATTTTTCAGTTGTTTTTGGCCTTGAAACATTGAATGTCACCAAAATATCAGAGAATTCCAGAAATCAGAGGGTTAAGAGGAAAGGCGTTATTTCAAGTGCTAAGTCAACAAACTATTAATAACAAGCAAAATCTACCACCACTGTGTCTGTCATTTGCTTGATTATCATAATGCTGAACCTGGTTGATATTTACCAGTCTCTCCTTGGCTGAAAGAGTGGTAAAGAGCCCAGGTCCTGATCACTTCCCAGTAACACAGAAGTGAGCTTATCTGCACATTTTCCTAAGGCCTCGCTACTATCTGAATATTTGTGTGTCCCCAAATTCACATCTTGAAGTCCTAATCCTCCATCTGATAGTATTTGTATATAGAGTTTTGGCTAATTATATCATGAGGGTGGAACCTTCATGAATGGGATTAGTGATCGCAAAGAAGAGACACGGGATTCTCTCTCTCTCTCTCTGTCTCTCTCTGCCATGTGAAGATATGGCAAGAAGAAGCTCATCTGCAAACCAGAAGAGGGTCCTCACCAGGAACCAAATCAGCTAGCAACTTGATCTTGGACTTCTCAGCCTCCAGAATTGTGAGAAATAAATGTTTGCTGTTTAAGCCACCCAGTCAATGGTATTTGATGTAGCAGCCTGAGGTAAGAATGATAGTTTAAGCTGTGTTCATCTGGTGTCCCAGATGAAGATGTGTGTGGGGGTGAGTGGGGGTAAAGAAGAAGGAATGTAAGAGAAAATTAAAATATACGGGAATTTTGATATGCACTTAGTAGGTGAAGAGTAAATCAGAGACTCATAAAGTATTACATCTGGGATGTAACAAGCCCTTCCTTTAAAGGTGAGGAAATGGGCACAGGTATACGAATTGAATTGCTCATGATCACAAGATAACTTAGAAAGATAAGGAGGAAGATAAAGTACAATAAGTGAAATTATAATTATATATTTTTAAATGTTGAGAAGATAATTGATTTGTAATAGAGTCTTGTTTTCTTTTCTTACTTGACATTTGTCCCAAATTTATATTTATGGCCAATGGCAAAATATCTATAGCAGCAAGCTCAAAATATGACCTTTAGGGAAGTCTTAGAAACAAGCCAAAGATTGGAATGAACTATAAGACTCTGGGACAAAGTCAGGGATCTATGATAATTTTACAATGAATTCTGAGTTCAATGTGTTCCTTTCCCCAAAAAGAAGCATTCTGTCACTCATTATGTCAAGACTCTCCTTGAATTCTATTAATAATGGAAGAAATGAAGTGGAGAAGGGGATATGAAAGAGCATCACAGGACAAAGCCATCTCTATATTGGGGTTACAGCTTCAATCAAGGGAAAGTGTCAGAGATCTGGAAGGAAAATAAAAGAATATGGGCCATAGCAAGATATCTTTCTCAGGCATAATGACCTCTATGATCTCTCTCAAGCTGCAGAAGTTCTAGTCCCATTTCACACTGTTCTGGTTTCAGGTAACAAAAATGAAAATTGAACTAGCTTAAGGAAAAAGGGGACATGAAATGGCCACAGGAAGAGCTTGAATGTTCTCCAGATCCATCTGAGATTTTGATTCTTTCAAACAGTAGCTTCATTCTCACCACGGCTTGGTTATTCCTATATAGAAGGAAAGAAAAACTAGATGTGAAGTTTTAGATCTCAAAAGCTATCCATGAAATACTGGATATAAACTCTTTATTTCATTCATAAAAATGCCAGATAAAGGACTCAGTGGAAGTCCCATCCAATTAACAGTGACCAAGGCATTTTACTTGGTTCAACTTGGTGTTTTGAGTGGTCCAACTTAGAGCAAGGGAGGGGGTTTGTTGTAGCCTGAAGGTAGATCCAAGTTAAACATGTAGAACTAAGGAAAGGGCTGTTTCTAGAAAATGGGCACTCAGCAGATAATTCCAGGTATTCATCCGTGGCTTGCTAAGTAACACATTGAGTTACCCACATAATTTTTATGCAGGTTGCGAGTAACAGCAACACATTCTAGTTAGGTCCCCTAATAGGGATTTATTATCAAGCTATATGGAAAAGTAAAGAAATACAGAGCTCCATCTTGGCCTCCAACAATCCAAGTATCATGTCCTTTCTACATCAGCTAGTAAATATTCCCTACTCTGGTGTTTGTTTCTTATAACGACTTAGATGAGATGGGAAGCAAATGAGGGTAGACACTGAAAAAACTGATTCTTGACTCTAGCTCATGACTTCTTTCTCATCCTCTGGCTTGCCCATATAGGGAACTATCTTCCTGTCTACATTTCAATTTATCTGAGCTAGAATCTGATTGGGTAGACAAGGCACCACCAAATATATCACGCTTTTTTTGGCGAAAGCTTTTATGTCAAATCATTTTATAGGCTGCTGTTCAGATATTCATCTGTGGCCACATATCTAAAATTGTTGTTTCAGTGTTAGAACCAGTAAAATGGGATCAAGGCAGAACAAACAGAATTAGAAGGAAACTGAGGGTATGTTGGGTAATTTAATAGGTGAATACCTTGTATGGGCTGTTTAATATCCACAAACATATATACTGTTTTTATAAATCAACAAATATTAATGGAAAATCCTCCTTTGTCGAGAATTATTCTAGAAGATATGGGTGAGACCAGGGCATATAGAAGATACTCTGTCATATAAAAGCTATTAAATTGACAGGGGAACAAAAACTGTCATAATTGACACAACTATAAAGAAAATCCAAAATATTCAGGCCATTAAGTTTTTGCCCCTCAATTTAAGCTAAAATATGCAATTCATTTGTTCACTTTGTCTTTTTGTTGTTGTTGTTGTTAGAGATAGAGTCTTGGTCTGTCTCCCAGGTTGGAGTGCAGTGGCATGATTATAGCTCACTGTAACCACTAACTCCTGGACTCAAGCAATCATATCCCACCTCAGCCTCCCAATAGCTAAGACTACAGGTGTGCACCACCATACCCAGCTCATGAAAAAAAAAAAAAAAAAATTGGTAGAGATGAGGTCTCACTATGTTGCCCACGTTGATCTGGAACTTCTGGCCTCAAGGGATCCTCCCACTTCAGCCTCCCAAAATGCTAGAATTACAAGCATGAGCCACCACACCTGGCCTATTCCTTCACTTCGTGCAACATAATTGGCATCAGAAACCAGACTTTTTTTTTTCCTTTTTCTTTTTTCCTTTTTTTTTTTTTTTACTACAGAGACTTAAACTTTTCCAAAAGCAAGACATTTTGTTTTTCTCATTTAAATTGTCATTCTAGGGACAGAAAGTAAGTTTTGAAAAGAAGTAGCTTTTATGGAAGAGAAGTGCCTTAGAATTTCAAAAAGATTTAAGGAAAGGGGAATGAAGAGAGATTGAATGAAAGAAGAGAAAACAGAGAGAAAGAGTAATAAATAAGAAAACAAAGATAATCCCAAAGAGCAGTGTGCACAGTTCTGCTGCAATCAGTACCATTATGGTCAAGTCACTGTCATCTGCTCTAGTTCCTTCCTGCCCTAGGCTGCTTCTGGTAAAACCGCATGCTCAGCTTGTTTGGCGTCTTCATGGAGCCTGTTATTTGCTGTGGGTCTAAGAAAGGGAAAGCTTCAGGCTTCAGGCATCTGTATTTCCTATCTGTTCTCAGCTCCATGGAAATTCTTAAGGGATGGAGCTATAGATAAGAGAGTGGGAAATGGAGATCCAGGTCTCAAATGAAAGGCAGGGTGGTTTGATTTTTAAGCTCCCCTGATACTTTTTATTTATATATTTGCTGCTTCTAGAAAAACCAAAAAAGGAAAGTGATTCATACATAGAATGCCTGTACAAATAGTAACTAATAACTTACTACCCCCAGGAGATTCTGGTCCTTGCCAGGGTGCGGTTTCAGAGCTGTAAAAGGCAAGGGATATGAACATTGATATGACCCAGTCCCAGAATATTTTAGATTCAGAAAAGGTCAGAGATTTTCATAACTAGCAATGACCTCCGGATTAGGGACCATGAATGTGCAGAGTGAGGACAAGGAAAGGGCCTAAAGCTGGGTCTACTGTAGAAGAAGCAGAATCATTTAAGGTTAATTATGTTTTGATGTGGCCTCCTTAAATACTTTCAGGTTGAGACAATTTCTAGCCCTTTAAGATTAAATCAGTGGCTTTGGACTAGAATCTGCTTAATAAGAATGAACTCCAAAGGTGAAAAAAACATAAAATCTAAAAATCAAAGGATATGGCTTTATAAATGTGAAATTTTAGTTTGGCTCAATGTCGGTCAGTTTGGAAATGTGGGAATAACCGAAGAGATGGCATAACTGGGGGCGGGAGGCGGGGCGGTGATTATATCCCTACCACCACCTAATCCGCAGGGGCTACTAGTTACTTACTGTGCACACTTTTAAAGTACTTTCTAATTGTGGACCATGAGTGGCAGAGTGCTGCGGGCGGAGGCTTTTTGCTGAAAGCAACATTGACTTTTCTTTTATTTCTAGGGAAAGTCCTGTCTGTAGATAAGCACCGTGGGACAATGGAGAAAATGCTGACTTGTTTTTTAAAAAAATCTTTTCTGTAAGCGCCCCTCCGATGGTCTGTCCACTCTGCGGGCCAGCTGTCCCAGGCCTCTGCCAGGGAGGGAAGAGGAGTGCTTCAGTGCATGGCTTCGGTGAGCCCTTTAAATCCAGCTTCCCCTGCCCCCACCAAGCGGCTCCCTCTCCCTGACAGGTGTTTTCCCAACTCCGGAGGCCTAGGATTTTGGGGAGTGGCTGAGCCAATGAGATTTCCCTTTGGGGCGGGGGGCGGGGGAGAAGGGCGTGGCTAGTTGGGTCAGAGCATGGGCGGGGTTTGCGCGGCTGAGCAGAGCCTGCCTGGTTGCGTGGAGGGTTGTTTTATTCCCACCGCCCCCCCCCCCTTTTTTTTTTTTTTTTTCTTTTTTTTTTTTTTTTTCTGGAGTCTTATTAATTTCTCTGTGGGCTGCAGCTGGAGACCGCGGAGCGTTGGAAATGACGCTCGGAGCTTTAATTACCGCAGCCGCCGGACAAGTGTGAGGAAAGCTGACAGGAAAAAGAAGGACGGGATCCGGGGAGAAGCGAGAAGCTCCCCCCGCCCCGCTCCCCTCCCGATTTGGACTGGAGGTGCAAGGAAACTGAAGAAGGAGCAGAACATAGCCCGGCTGCGGGGCGAGGCCGGAAACCTACCGCCTCTTTGCAATCAACTTTTTTTGGAAACCTTTCGCCCCCCTTCCTTTTTTATTGTTGACCAACCAGTGAGAGAGAGAGAAAGTGAGGAGGCAGCGAGGAAGCGAAGGCTCACGCGGGGAAATAACTGCACAGTCCGGCCCGGAGCGCCACGCGCACACACCGAGCACACTCCAACACACGCACACTCGCCCCCTCTTCGGGCCCCGGCCCTGGACCCGCGGGCGCGGACTCGGTCGCCCGCCCTGGGAGTCGCTACACCGCGCGCGCCGCGCCCGCCCCCCTCGCGCCCCCACGCGCGCCCGGCTGGGGGATCTCCTCCGCGTGCCCGAAAGGGGGATATGCCATTTGGACATGTAATTGTCAGCACGGGATCTGAGACTTCCAAAAAATGAAGCCGGCGACAGGACTTTGGGTCTGGGTGAGCCTTCTCGTGGCGGCGGGGACCGTCCAGCCCAGCGATTCTCAGTCAGGTGGGTTCCTTCTGGCGCTCCGGTCGCCGAACCTGCCGCCGCCGGCGGGGCTGGCTTGAGTGGCTCCCCCGCCCTCTTCACCCATCCCGGGAGGCGTGGAGGGACCGCTCGACCGGGACTTCTTCCCTGGGCTCTCGGTCGCCCCTCTTTCCATTTGAAACTTACCCTGTATGTGTGCCTGTGCTTTATCGTGAAGAAATCACTCTGAGCCCCTCTTTTTTCTCTCCTTAACCCCCTGTTTTTCTTTCCCGAGCGTTTTGTGTGGGAGCCTAAGCGGGATCCCTTCTGGTGGCGCCTGTTGTTCGGGACATGGGAGACCCAAATCCCCAGTCAGAGGAGACTCTCCTGTCCCTGTCTGGTCCCTCGAGGGAGGAACCCGCACCGCCGGGGCCGCGGAGGGCCGGGGTCCTGGGGAGGTGCTGGCTGGGCCTCTCCCGCGCCAAGCCTGAAGGGCGGTGGAGAGTGGCGCTCAGAGACCCGGGGTTTGCACCTGTGTGTGCTGCCGGCGGCCGCTGCGCCCCCAGTCGCCCGAGCCTTGTGGGGTCAGACGCGACTCGTACCCAGCCCGGGCAGCAAGAGTGCAGCGGGCGGGCGCGCCTCGGTCCGGGGTCTGGAGCTCTGGGCCTCTTCGGCCGGCTTCCCGGAGCCCTTGCCCCATTGACTTGAGGGGCGCTTGCTCGCCTGCATGACCTCTTAAAAAAAAAAAAAAAAAAAAAAAAAAAAAAAAAAAAGGCTTGGCACACTCGAGCCAGAAGCCGAGCCTTCCCGTCGGTTGCCGTGTTTGGCTCCCGGAAGAGTTCTTCCTGTAGTTCAACTTGCTATTGGCCGGAGTCCTTCAAACTTGTCTGTTTACTGCCTGGCCGGGCTGCCGAGCCTGCGGGTCACTGGATCCACCCGAGGCGCAAGCGGCGGCGGCGGCGGGTGCGCGGCCACTGCTTGCTGGAGAGCTCGAGCCCCAGGTACCTGGGCAGGCAAAGGGCTAATTGACCCCGAGAGGCAGCGCGGCGGGGTTGGAGCGCCAAGGCTTGCAGGACTAATGACAGCACCTGCAGTGCAAGGAAGCTCAAAGTTTCTGACACTTGAGTTTCCTGGGGATGAAAGTGGGACGGGAGAGGTCTGAGGAGGACCGGTGTCTGATGCGGCCAAGGGGTGCCTTTTGGAGAGCCAGGGAGATTTCTGAAACCATTCGGGGATGGTGACTGGAGCGTGGGAAGTAGCTTGAGGTGATAAAGCCCCCGGGAGTGGCGATAGGGAGCGCTTTAGGCCCCCGGAGGGTGTCCTTCTGACCTCACCAAGGAAACAGCAAGCTGTAGTTTTCCCGCTCCGCCCCCGCCGCCTCCTTTGCCTAGTAAACAAGAAGTTACAATCATCGAGGCTTTCAAAATGACCTTCGAATGGCACATGTGCGGCGTTTTGTGCTGGCTGTTTGCACCCTCCCAATTACTCCGAAATTCTTCACGCATACCAGGTCCCGCGCTCCAGCCACCCCCGGAATCACACCAACACGGACTTGACATTCCAAGCGGCCTCTTAGATACATCTCTTTTTATCTCCCTCCCCACTTCGAGTCCCTTCATATTTTCCCTCAATGGGTTGATTATACACATTGACCCATTCAAAGGCAGTGGCGACCGACATGCAGGCTTAGCCGAGAGGAATTTCTACGAGGCGACCTACTGGGGGCTGGCTGGTTCAGCCTCTGCCGCTGAGGGACCCCGCTCCGAGTCCGCAGCAATTTGGTATTAACTGTGCGGCTCCGGGTTGAGCTATGCCGAAAAGCCCTTTTCAGAATTTCTGCAAGGAATGTAATCCAAATTAGTTCTGCAGCTGTCCTCTTCCTCGTCTCAGGCGACACCAGCTCGCGCCCTCGCTCATCTCTTCTCGTTTCGTTGGGCGAATTGTCAGACCCACAAGTGAGCCCATTTAGAGCGCGAGGATTAGCGTGCCATTGTTCCGTGTGTGACTCTGTACTTGAAATTCTGGGGGCACAAAGGCGAGTCTCACTTGTTCAAAACACAAAGTGATCCAGATGAAAGGGCCGTACAAAGAAAAACTCTCGGGTGCATCCCTGGTATAATTGCAACACGCATACTAAGGTGATCCATTGGAAACTGTAAATGCCCCGGGGACTTCTTTTTTCATTCTCCCCCACCCCCACCCTGCCGCACCTGGCAGGGAAAGTTCAGCTGGTTTTAATGCAGTGTGCTATTATAAAAACAAGTTACTGTCTGGGATATGAGTGAGGCTGTGTGTGTTTGTGCCTATGTATGTGTGTGGCTGTGTGTTCCCAACTAAATACATATTGCGCGTCTCCCCTCTCGCGGTTAGCAGTCAGTAGCAGTTTAGAGGAGTTTGTTTTGGTCCAAATGAGAAATTAAGTGCGGATAAGTAAACTAAGCTGCCAGAGGGCGACAAGATGTTGAGTGAATTGCTTTTAGATGAAACAAATTAAGGAAACGAGGGAAGACAATCTGCTTCTCGCATTATTAGACACGCTTGGAGTTCAGGGGAAAGTGGCATATTTTTGAAATGCTAATTTCTTAAGAAGCAGAAGGAATGCACCTTATTTACTGCTCTATGTGAACAGAATAAAAATATAGGGAGGGGGATGCTGTTGTATAGATCTTCAAGATTTTTTTAAAATAATTGTAACAGAAGAGGACCTTTTTTTCTTTTGCTTGGAAAAAATTCAGCTTTAGAGAAGGTGATTTTTTAGAAATTCTAAAGGACGTTGTCTCATTTTCAGTTATGCATTTTTAGATATATTATATCTAGACATATTATAGCCAAAGTCCCTTTATATGGCAATTATAAAGCCTTTGCTAACCAAAGGAATAATTCTAAAATTTATGTCTTCCTTTTATAATGGAAAATTATCAATATTACCTTTGTATTGAAGAAAATATATAGTAGTATTGAGGTGGTACTCTTATATACCTTAGTAGATAAATGAACAAGTTCAGTTCTCATTTCTTTTTTGCAGGTAACTCAGTCTTGCTTTTCATTCTATAAAAGTACATATAGCTTTCTTACATGTTTAAGATACATCATTATATCTCCAAAATCGTGGGGTTATTTTTCATTTGAGAAGAAAAATGTTAATAAAAGTTAAGTCATGAAAATGGTGTTAAATATATTTTCAAAAAAGCATCAATTCTCTTTCTTACAGGTGTTTACTGTAAGCACATCTATGGGTACACTGTTTTCTTTTTAATTTGAAATTCTCATATATATGGGGGCTTTTTAGAAGGTGTTATATTTTTCTTGACAATGTGTCTAAATAAATAAATATCTATTAGTATAATTGCAAATTGCTTGGAAATACTATAAATGTTCTGTTGTGATGAAATGACTCCGGTTATATCAGTATTCCTTTTTTTTTTTTTTTTTTTTTGCTGTTAAACTCAACTGCTTTTATTTATTTTAATCATGTATGCATAGAAAGTGAAATTTTGTTGAAAATCAAGGCACTTACTGCTTTATATATATATTTTCATTTAGTCACTGGAAATGTGTCTTAATTAAGAAATTACATTAGAATATTTATCAGAGCATGAACTTTGTGGAAGATTTATGCATTTTTTATTCTAACCTGAGCACAGTAAGTTTGCATTGGCTGATGTTTAGAGTTTGCATTTATTTGATGGAAAATCATATTTCCTCCTCAAAGTGGATTCAAATATTTAGTATTCATGAGCTTTCATCCCTTTGGTTTTTAAATAGAAGTACTATTTATCATCTGTCTTATGCATTCACCCTTTCTGTTACTATAGATTCTCTCTTTACATCTTAGTATTTATTGAGTTTACATGTGTTAATATCTGTTTTCCCTTCCACCACTAAGTATATTGTTTTTGTGTATGTCTTTCCCAGCAACCTGCCACTCAACCACTGCAGGAGTCCTCTGAGCCAGTTTTCATTCTTTCTGATAAATCTGATATGGCTGGTTGGCCAGACAATCGCAAGCCATTCCATTGCTCAGATTTATTCCTGAAAGAAAATAAAAAGGCATCGATCCAAGATCACTGGCACATCTTAAAAGCCTTGACTCCAAGGCCAAACCTTTCCACAGAGAAGTCCCTCTTACCCTTTTTCTTTCTTTCTTTTCCACTCTTGACCAAGGAAAGAAGGTGAACCACTGCCATTTAAAAAATGCTAGTGAGGCAATGAATTGTGCTATTTCTAAGTACTCTCTGAAGCTTGATTAGAGCCACCTTGAGATTAATAGCTATGCACAGTGCATATTTTAGACAATAAATTGAATTAGGATGGCTTAAACATTGCAATGCTTTAAAGTGGTATTATTTTTGTATTATATCAAGCTGGTTATTAGGAAAAGTTAACATGTTCTTAAAAATAGCCAGAAGTTCTGGCTTTATATTATAGTGTTCTGCTGCTGTTGGATATCCATGTATAGTTTGTAAGTGCCTAAAACATAAATGAAATAAATGATCAAAACGGATTTTCTGATACCTGCAAACTTGTTGGTACTTGCTCTGTTTAATTTTACCAGTTTTGAGAGACGCTGCTTTGTAGAGATGCTAATATTTATACTGAAATTAGTTTTTACAGGTTCAAGCCTACAGCTGTTCTACAGAAATTAATTATCAAGCAGATTCCACTGTTATCTTTTACAGTGATCTACTGAGTATCCTGTGCAGGGTAAAATTTAATCATATTAACAACTTTTCTTCAGGTTATATCATTTTAGAGATGCTCTATTATGTTACATTTCACCATATGGAACCAAATTACACATTTTATCTAATACTCATTTTCTGAAGTATTATAAATATTGGCAGTCAGAGTTAAAACCCTACTTTTTATGATTTCTAATATAGCTATTGACTGGAGTTTTCAGTTTATAATGAAAAATAATCCCTTTTTATGAAAAAATTATAGGTCAATGTTTCCTGAAACTGTATGTCTTCAACATAATTTGAGGGAGACTTTAATTACCTGTTTTGTGGTTAAATGGGACACGGGACATAGTCACATGGTTTAAATCAGGATTTCTACCTTCCAGGGACAGTTCCTCGAGTTTCTTAATACCTTCAGCAACTCACTGCATCTCTTTGTGACTTGGCTTCTCTGCCTGAGAGAGAAATGCATGTAATGCACTATTTCTGAACTGTACAGTTTTGTGAAAATGACTTTAAAGTCTTTAATATTGAGATACATTCCAGTAAATTGTTTTTATAGATGTAATTTAAATTGCACATGTAATGTAAAACGTGTATACCTATATTAAGAAACATAATGTAAACTTTCTAGCAAACTGTCTCTGTCAAAAGAGTACCTGTCTAATGAAATGAAGAGGTTATTAACTCAAAGGCATTTGTATTTGAGGGCAATTTCCCCAAAATATTATTTTCAGAATTGTTCTATGGTCTATTTTTTCTGAGTTGTTGGTGATTCTGAAATATTTGTTAAATAAATTGCCCGATTTTCTAATTCTGTAATTAAGCTTTAAGGCCACTTCCTTGTTTTCACATTTGATACTTAATCTAGTGCTTTATATTTGTACAAACTTTTCAAGAGAGGAAAGCTGTCCCCTTTTACAATATGGAGTTGAAATATGTGGATGTTTTGGTAACAAATTCTAAAGAGGCTATATAGCATGTAATAATTGTTTTAGAGTTATTTCCATTTTGAATTGTTCTGCAGGCCTGTCACTTTGCACAACTCCAGGGGGCAGCAGCCACATAGACTTTAATAGGAATAGTGCATGCCTTAGCTGTGGGTAGTACAGCAATAGCCCTGCTATTGTGTGATGCTAGCGAATAAAGCACTAAAATAAAAGGAGGTTTGGGTTCTGCTCATACAATCATTTGTTATGTGATCTTGGATTAGAATACTTGCTTCTATCTCAGTCTCCTTACCTTTATTAGTGTAGCTAAAAGTCATGCCTAAGCTATTAACATTTTGAATGTTTTTAATAATTCAATTAATTAGAAATGGAAAGTTTAAAATTTTTAGGAAAAAAAACATTGGTTTTTAATTATTTTTGTAAGTGGATCTCTTTTTGTTGTTGTTGTTCCAAGTCAAGTCATAGGCATAGCCCTTGTTTCTAAAACAGGTGAAAGGGTAAAATAAAAAGAGAGCTGTGTAGTTAAGCTGCAGGGAGAAGCCAGCTTTGAGTCCCCTGCCATTGACATTCCCTCACTTTCCTTCCACTGTTGCCTCTACTCTCCTGCACTGGTGTCATAGAAGTCCAGCACTAGAAACCACTGATGTAATCCAGTCATCTTATTTTTTAGGTAAGGAAACTGGCAGCACAAGGAAGTTAGATAATATAAGCTAGTGGCAGCTCCTGACACCAATATCATTTTCTGTAGCATACATCAAAGTATTTGAAAAACCACTGACACATAAAAAAATAAAGAAACAAAAGGTTATGTTGCATTAAAGAGAATTGAGAAACTGAAATGAAGACAAATGGATTGGATCCACACTCCTAATTATCATATTATGTAGTTCTTTCTAAAAGAAAGACAGTGGGATCCTCATGATCATCTTTAATTTATATTTGGAGAGTAATCATTGATTGCATTGATAAGTTATGGCATATGAGCAAATAAAGCCACTTTTTAAAGACATAGTTCTATAAGAGGATTTCTTTACCTGGTTAGGTCTACGGAGACATAGAATCTTGAATTCCCTAAAAGTCACACAGGAGCCCACAGTACTATCTGTATATAATAGCACTTTTAAGAGTTTCTTTCTTTCTTTTTTTTTTTTTTTTAACCTGGGCTTTACGAAGATGTCCAATAAGCAGAAAATGGTTATTTTTTCCATTTTAAAAATAAATACTATGAATGCTGAAATAAGATGGATTGTAAAGGATCAACAGTGGGTTCCTCATCACCAATTAGTTGGTGGAGACCTTTAACCAGGAAATCCATGGGAATACGTCAGATTCATCTAGGCCCGTCCTTGGACCTAAGGTTATCATTTTTACTGTCTTGGTTGGACCATGCTGTTTCATAATGGCCCTAAGACAGTTCTATTCTTTGAGCAAGTGCATAAGCAAAGCTTTAAGTACTGACTATAAATTTATTTCCATAGCACCTTTGCCTCCCTCTAGTTGGGTTCTGTGAGATGCTACCTCTGGGCCTTGTGACTTTGCACTATTTTTGACCTAACCTTAATGCTGTCTGGTTGTAGCTGAGTTCCCTCCTGTGCCTCAGCCTTCTTGGGCATGATAAGCATTCTTATGGGCCCGGGTGACAGAAGGGAGGTTCGAAACTTGTTTTGGCAGGAAGAGTCACTTCCTGTTAGAAACTGGAGATGAAAGTGGACCCCTGTAAAAGATTAACATGAACACCAAGAAACTTCCTGTGCAATATCATTAAACCTCTCCTGTGAGAAGTAACTCAGGATCATTACTATTAATCACATTATTTCCAATATTGTAGGGGTTACTGAAGCGTACTAAACACCAATAAGAATATGCAAGATCCAGTTTGAGTCCTGAGCGTTAAACTAAAAGGACTCAAGACCGAATGAAGATTTATAATACATTTCATTTGAAACATAGTTTAAATGTGTTAGAAGAAAGTGAATGGTGCAATAAACACTCTTGTTTTCCAAAATGATTAGACTTGTAAACAATCGGTTTCACCTGCTAAATCTTTACTGCTCTGCTGACCTTTACTTATGCCTGGTCCCATGTGCTTCTAGTATAGGTGGATATCCACGTGTTAATCTTTCGAATACAAGTGGGGATCGTAAACCTGCTTTCAAAAAGTGCATGTGCTTGTTTTCTCTCCTCTGCTGGGGTTATCTCATGGCTGGTTAGGACTGAAAAAAAAAAAATTGATGACAGATTCTCCAGACTCTGTGACTATATCAAGTATAGCTGTGACTTGAGCAATAAGTGGCACAGTCTTCTATTTCAGGATGGGTCCCCATTACTATCAAGGGGATGCCTAATAGAGATCATGGGTGGCAGTGACTATTTTGCTGTAGGCAAACTCTTACTGAAATCTTTGTCATTATTTCCTGTGCTTCTCTGTGGGCATAAAGAATGTGAGAATATGAGTTTCTATAGGGACCTATGAAAACCAAATAAAAATACAACAGAATAATATTTATTTTATACACATACTTTCATTTTCAGGAATTCCTTTTGTCTGGTAATTTTGTCTAGAACAGAGCACTTAAATAAGTTTGTTTTAAAGGAAAGTTGACTGCATAGGTATGTTAAAATCTACTCCCCAAGATTTTTGTAAGCATCATCTGGTCCTTAGAAATCAGGCAGGGTTATTGCAAGATCCTCTTTATGAGTCGTCGTCTTTCATGCCCTCGTACCTCTAAAATCTCCTTCTTGTTACTGTCAGATTACCATTTCTAATATTATCTTAGTTTTTATTCTAAAACTTTTCATGGATCCCTTTTGTAATTTCAAAGCCTGCTAAAACTGTCTTCTATTTCCTTTTAAATCCATCATAGAGTCTGTTAACATGTATTCTGTCTAAAAATCAGACTAACCTAGTCAGTATCTCATGACCTCTGCCTTGCTTATTGTCCTTACTTTTGCTGATCCCTTTTCCTGGAATTTGTGACTTACTTGGTGCTTCTACCTGGCCAAACTTTTGAATCTTTTAAGTTTTACTTTAAATTATACCTCTTTGTTACATCTTCCTTCACTGACTACCCTAGCCAGTAGTCCTTCTCGATATCACTTACCTGGCATTTAATCAAACCAACCAATAGTTTTGACTTTTTAAGTACCGAAGTTTTTATCCTCTGCAGAGACTAATGTGGTGCCGCATACATATAAGCTCTTTAAAAATATTTTTTTACATGAATGAATAGCATACATTTGCAGGAACAATTTAAGCTCATTCATGGATACTTATTATTTGTAATTAAACCATATAGTGCACAAAGTAAGCCGTTCTAATAACAATTATAAAATTCTTAATAATAGATGTTGGACATGTTTACCCTACAAATTTCTTTAGTTGCTTTCTTGAGCTTCCTAGGGTTTTTCTTCAAGTGGAGTGTTTCTAAGATGCTATCATTCATCCCTATGCCCATTTTTAGAGTCTACCCATACTATGGTACAATTTCTGTTGGTTTTATTTTTGGCAAGTTAAATATATGTGGAATGTGGATACCATTTTTAAACATGTAAATATTTTATAATTCAGTATTTTAATATTAATGGCTATTTTGCTATTTCTTACTTATCTGCCATTAAAACATTTAATCAATTTAAGCAATAAGAATGTCCTGATCCACCAGTGTATTTCAGGACCATGTTAGGAACTGAAGAGGAAATATAAGAAGCTCAAGATGCCAGCTTTTTCTTTTAAAGAAGAATAGATGAGGCCAATAAAACAGTATAAAAATATGTTATTAAGTGATTTTGCAGACTCTTGGGAGGAATATTTGCCTTCAGGGAAATGTTAATAAGTATTTCATGAAAAAGGGTTCCAGATAGAATCTGGCATTTTCTATTCCTAGATATATGTGATAATACAACTTTGTTATAACTAAGATTTCTCAATATCTTAAAATAGACAACTAGACATGCTTACCATTTTAAAAGGAGCCTATAAAGGAAGCACTTGCAGTATAACTGAACTGAGAGGTGATGGGGATTCTCTTAGTTGCTCTTTTAGGTGATTTCACTCTACGTTCTGAAAATGGTTGAAATGATTATATTATTTATAGAGTCAGAGTCTACCAGGGAAAATGCACTTCTAGACATTTCTTTTCAGGTTACCAGATTCTAAGGAACTGTCAATATTTCTAGGCCACTAGGGTGCACTAATTGTACCTTAATTTTATATTTGCCTAAAAGAGTTAATGTAACTTTTAAAATTACCTAACAGTCTGCCGAGTAATCTATTAATGAAAAAATTGGAAATGGAGATATTAGAAACTTTGTCTGAAATTCTTTTAGAACTTTCCTGACTTTTTTCACTTTAAGAATCCATGAGAAGAAAGTTTGAGACAGGGATTATTGCTCCTATTTTGTAGATGAGGGACTAGAGATATAAAATAGTATGTAAGGGTGAAGCCTAACTGGTGCACTAGTCTGGTCCAGTTACGTGCCTGCCCTGTCCTGAGAGCCAGCTGGCTCTGCCTTCTGCTTCTCAGACTCTTGCATGCCTTTCTCAGGGTGACAGAGGCTAGTTATGCTTCTCAAAGGTGTGGTTTTTCCACTCTACCTGCCCACTGTGCAAGAAAGGGATGCTTAGCATGCCAGATCTTTCTGCCTTCAGGTCAGCAGCTCTTTTTGCTTTCCCTACAGCCACATGAAGAAACTTGTCTAATAAATCTGTCAATTAAGGAGTTCTACTTTAGGTTACTCTGTAGTTTCTCCTCCATTGTATTCTCCAGATTTCTTTCTTTGTCATATAAGCCTTATCTTGAGAAAACTTCGAATCAGGGGCATATGCAAGATTTGGGGATCTGCATTTATACAATTTGGGGAACCTCTTTAAAAACAATATTGAAATAGAAATACAAATTAAGTGCAAGGTCTTGTGGAGCACCAGTACAATAGATGGGTTCTGAAGCTGAAGCTGTTTTAGAAACTTTGTGTTAAATCTGCCTATTGTTGAAAATTATACATTTTAGTAATATTGCTCTTCCATTAACTGTGAATTCTGGGTGTCAATACAATTTTTTGAATTTTTTTCTAGTGCACGTAGTTAGTGTCTGTTATTAGGAAGAATGCATTGCTTTGAGAAGAAAATTATTAGGTTGGTGCAAAAGTAGTGGCAAAAATCACAATTACTTTTGCACCAACTTAATATTATGTAGTGTAAAATCACTATCTGGGTATATCTTTGGATGAAATAATGTACTATATAAAGATAATTTTTAGAATATTTTCTCTTTAAATATGACTGTGCCTAATCCAGGTATAGATCTATTTTCTTGACATCATGTTTTTAAGATGGTTTATTTTTAGTACTGTCTTTTACACAGTACTGTAGTTTGTAATGGTTGGATGTAATTTAAAGGAACCCTGCCAGTATGAATATACAAGAGCTATATTATTAAGGTCCTACCCCTTGAAATATAGCTTACTGGACTCACTGGATTTTTAATCATCTATTATTTAGCGTGGATAAAAGTCAACCTTTGACTTTTACCCTCAGGCTAAGTTAAATGTGACCATTTTTTAAAATAAGAAAATGGCTCTATTCCTAATTTTTAGTTCCCATACAGTTTACAAATACATATTTACTCTGGTAATACAGCTTTGCAACTAGCAAAGCAGTTGCGCTAACACTGATAAATATAGGTGAGGAAACAATTAACATCCACTAATGTTTCGCTACCTAAACTATTTTAATGTCATTTTAAAATTTTTAACTAGAATAGATATTATTACTAGCCATGAATGAAACAATGCATTTCAGTTAAAATCAATAGAGAGTGTAGATCTTTAGTAATATTTTTAACTAATATGTTAATTTAAGAAACAATAAAAAGATTAATATTTCAAGTCACAGTTTTAAAAAATGTCAACTAAACAGTTAATAATGTTTCCCAGTTGTTAACTTCAAATTTAGCAGCCCATTGTCCCTGGTGATATATTGAAACCTTTAAAAATGTACTTGGAATTAATGGAAATGGAAGTGATTGGTATTCAGATATAATTCTTTAGTGGCCCTTTTCTTTCTTCTAAATACAGGATGAAAATTGAAAGTATAAAAAGCTTCAAGATAAATTGAAATAGACAAAACATTTTATGCAACTGTTGGTGAAAGGGGCATTCATTGTTTTTTTTTTTTTTTTTTTCTGTTCTTACTGTATTGCTTGTGGCCAGAATTAGCACACCATGAGCCAGAGAAAAAGATAAGACAAATAGAATGGCATGCAGCTAATTTTGTTTGGCAAATTTAGATCTGATACATGCTATTTCACTCCTACAAACCGACTCAGTCACTCTTTGAGAGATACAGATGAAGTTTGTCTCCCACAGTTTAACAGCTTTCACTCAATATTTATAGGCTACATAAAAATAAATTTCTGTAAGTAACGTATTTCTTACTGGCAGAATGAGCTCTGTGAAGGCAGATTTATTAATAAGGAAAAAAAGGAGAACCAAAAACATTTCATTTGTTCCAGATCTGCAGAAAATAAAATGCCTATATGTCAAAATATCAAAAATAGTTTTGTTTCAAGGACATATATAGTGGACTTTTGGTATTCAAGATTTTTTACTACTTGTGAGTCAGTCAGGAATCCTATTATTTTATGATAATTTTGTGATTTGAATCTGGTAGAATTTCATATTCTGAAAGTAGTCATTCACCTGCCGGATGAGCCAAGAGAATAGAATCCACTGTTATAATCAGGAAGTTGCTTAAAACAAAACTCAAAACCTTGGTCTTTGGAAAAAGTGTTATCTAACAGAGTAAACTTTAGTGAAATTTCTTAATGAGGTTAAACTTGTGTGAGAAAATGTTCACCAGATGTGTAATATTTGTGGAAATGTGGTTCTAGAGAAAACCTGAAATTTGTACAATAATATCTGTATTAGGAAATGTCAAGATGCCTTCCTAACAGCCTTTTGTAGCACAGTGAATTGTAAAGTATTCAGAGTTGTAATGTTATTTATATATCTGTTAAGGATTTGTCATGACTTCAGACTATATTCTCCATAATCAAGTTCACTGTAGAGAATAATTCTCATTCATGAATTGTTCATCTCATCATATTTCCAGTGGTTATTTCAAGGTTAATTTTTTTCAGATAGCTTGTCTGTTGATTAAGGTTTTCAGTAATTGTACATGTGCTGATAGCACATGGATGCTTTAAACTTGAAGACATCTTTGATTTTATAACCAGTCAAGGTCAAATGTTTTCCAATGCTTTTGTACTCAAATATATAGAAAAAATAACTTTACTGTTTATTTTTTTCTTTCTGCTAGGAATATGGAGCCTCTTTTTGACATTTTCAGATTTCCATAAACCTTGTGTAGTATATGATGAACAAAGTATATCCCATACCAGGATTAATATTCAAGTAGTGCATTTCTTACAATTTTACTAATGGTTACAACATTGAAATGCTGTTTTACATAATTGAGTTTCCCTGGTACCTTCCCTGGAACCCCTTTCTCTGACTTAACCCAATCAAACAGGCAAAGAATTAATGCATGACACAATAATGGATCTTCAGATATCTTCTCTGGCATATGCTATGTTCCATTCTAATGTGCCTTTGACATTACAGTCACTAAATACTGTAAATATTACTGTTACATATAATAACAATTTTTCCATAAGTATTTTAAAATAATAGAAATATGAACAGTGTCAGAGTAACTTTGCCACAATTAAGTATTAGCCAGTTTGAGAAATGCATTTCTCCGAGATAAGTGTATCACAGCATAGATACCTGTTTTATGTGAGTTGAAGTTAAAAAAAAATGACTTAAACACGATAGACAGGATGCCACTGCCCACATATTGAATTAGCCTAGGAGAAAATCACATGAGTGAGGCCTAGGAGAAAATCCCCCATGTAATTTAGTATGTGGTCGGGGCATTCTGTCCACATTTAAAGCAAATGCTATACATTTTCCCAAGAGTGAGTATGAGTGCTGATGGGTCATTTGTATCTATAAATTGGGCTGCAAGTACTCACGATAGTTTGAATATGTGATGACCATCGTCTATGTGGTAATAACTATATCGCATGCTCATATGATTAGTCAGAATGAATGGTTATCTGGCAAGGTATTAGCTGCTGCAGGTGTGTGTATTAGATATGGGACTGTCCCTGGAGGTCACTACATCTACTCTTTTCATTTGTGGTAGATAAGGAGAGGAAAAAGTTAAAATTAAAACTTTTGTTTTTACAAAGTTAAAATACAATATTGTAGAAACTGTGAACGTCAGCTTTATTATTATAATTTTGATAACTTAGATTTTGACATGTTTTTTTTTTAATTTCATATTACAACAGAATAATAGCATACTATTTAATTTGAAGAATGATTAAAGACATAAGGAGATATGCCAGGCCTGGAAAAGAGGAGTCTTGGGAAGGGGACATGATAACTGTCTTCAATAGCTAGGGAGGACTATTACATACAAGAGGGATTAGCAATGTTCTGTACAGCCTTGGAGAACAGAAACATTAACAGCTGTTTGAAATTGTAAGGCATCAGATTTCAGTTAAACACCATCAAGGAGTTTCTCATAGTTAGTGCTAACCAAAGTTGGAATGGTCTGTCCCAGGAGTTAGTGAGTTCCTTCATGTGTGGGGTGGTAAGCTCTGATCTAACCTCTTCTATGATGATAAGAAATGAGTGAGGCAGCTGAGGAACAACTGGTCCACAATGTTGGGGGTGAGGATTGAGTTCTGTGATTTCTGAGAACCTGTCATAAGCACACTGTGCCCAAGTATCTTTTCATAGCCTCTAAAAATTAGAGCAGATGAAACCCATCCTTCAAGTCTCTGTAGCTAAGATTCCCGCCCCATCTGCTCCTCATCATCCTACCTGTTCTTCATAGATTAGTAGATTTGTGAAGGATTTTTTTTAAAAATTGTCATTCTTAAATATTTTGCTTTTTCCTTAACAGTCTTCATATTAAATATTCACACTTCTGGTTCATTATACTATCACCAATTAATCATTCTCAATTTAAAAAACAATAGAGAATATAAGCATGCAAACTTAAAATATATACACTTTGTGCCTCAGTTTATGCCAGCAGGTGTTTATAACTAAATACTGATTTAACTAAACTGGAAGGAGAAATATATAAGAAGGTGGGGCCATAGTTAGGAGCAGCAGGAATTTAGAAAACTGGGCCTGCATTTGTGGCCGGGAGATAAAATGTTAAGAAATAACAGCAAAAGAGAAGCACTTTCCTAGGGGAATTGAAAATCAAAAGGAGATAAAAAGATAGATGTACATATGCATGCTTGACCTAATTACAAATAAAGTAGATCTTTATTAGTCAGCTTTGGAAATAGTTTAAGATCTTTGACATTTCAATCTCTTTTACTACTACTTTTGGATCTACACTATAAACCTTCTAAATAAAATGTTTTGCTTTTTCCATTTGTGGCCATTCTTTTAACATTGTTTTTGGTTCCCCTATATGAAGACTGCATTTCTGTGATATCCTAGCTTCTGTTTTAGGCTTTCTGATCTACCACCTCTCCTCACTTTCTACAGTCTATATCCACTTTAATGCCAGGAGGCTCCAAGCCCTGTGCTGGTACTTTTATGCATTACCTCTGGTGCCTCCTTAAACCTGCATGGTAGATGGTCTTAATCCTCTGTCATAGATAAAGAAAATGAGACTCAGTTACATCATTGGACAAATCACACAGCTATTTCTCAACAGAGGCAATAGTCTAATAATCAATTTGGCTATTATTGGGTGTATATTAGACTTAGATTTCAGTTGTCTATTTTTAAGGAGGCAATAAATAAAGATAATGCACTCAACAAAAAGTAAGTCTATCCAATGCTTCCGTCTGGCTGTGGTCCTCTTCATCTTTTTCTTACTGTCCAGATGCCCTCCCCTGTCTTACTTCTGTGTAGATTATTTCTAAGCTCTTACTCCTATACAGAGCTCTAAACCTTACTGCCTGCTGGATATCTCCTCTTGGATATGTCACAGTGTCTCCGACTCAAGCTATTCAACGTTTTACTTATTGCTTTAAATAATTTAATGTGCTTTTCCTATCTTAATTGTTATAAACTTCTATACATCAAAAATTAACTCTTCATTGGTAAAAAGCCAAGAAATCATAACATCTAATACTTATTAAGAGGCCAACTGTATCAGGAAGTGTGCTAAGCACTTCTCATACAATATCTCACCTGATCTTAACAATATGGACACTACCATCCTTATTTTACAGACAAGGAAACAGAAGCTTAGAGAGGTTAAGTAACTTGCAAAGGGCCACACTTGTGCAGGTGGCTGATCAGCAATGCCTAGGCTCCTGTTAAATTCACAGTCTAAATATCAACATTTTATATATGACGATAAATGAAAACTCCTAAGAAATATGCTGGTAACATAGGTGAATTTCTTAAGTATTTTAGGCCATTAACAATGATTTTGCTTGATACTCATAATAATACTAAATAACCACGAATATTTGTGAATATATCAAATATGGAAACGGGATCAAGTATATTAACAATATATGCCACTCTTCTATTTTTACATTGTGGTTTCATTACATTTATAATACCTCAAATCAAGTAACCATTGCAGTAACTCTTTGAAATTGATAATGTGAAGTAAAATATTGCAAGGAGTAATGTAGAGGAATCTGAGAATTTAAATAGTGCAGGTTTGAATCAACCATGTGAGTATAGGCAAATTACTTAATCTTTTTAAACTTCAATCATCCCATCTATAAAGGGAATTGAATATTAATATTAATCTCATCATTGTGACGGTTAAACGAAATGCTTATAAATGCATATAAAATAGCATCAGGCACATAGTAAGTGCTCAATAAATGTTAATTGTATTTTGTATGCTATAGTAGTAGGAGAGAACTAGGGCAGTTAAAAGCAAAAAAGGAAGCATCATAAATTTAAAGGTAGAAAACATTAAATATGAAAAGAGCATGAACTTTCTCTTTTTCATAATTTGAACTTGAGTTTTGTGTGTCCTATGAATATAAACAGGTGATACAATAATGGTTTATAGAATTATTGTACACATGGACTGTCATGAGCACTGTAAGTAGACTGTTTAGGGAAGAATTTGGCTCTCTCTGAGGGGCAGTTTTCTCAAATCCTTTTTTTCTTCATATTCTGTTTTTATAGTTTTGGTATTAAAAAAAGAGCTTAGAGAGACAGTTTTGTTCCAAAGATTTATGTTTACCTGGCAAACTCAAATCCTCTGTCCTTTCATCCTTATTGTTTTTTAAAGTGCCTTCAAGAGAAAATGGTTTTTAGGGCCGGGCGCGGTGGCTCAAGCCTGTAATCCCAGCACTTTGGGAGGCCGAGACGGGCGGATCACGAGGTCAGGAGATCGAGACCATCCTGGCTAACGCGGTGAAACCCCGTCTCTACTAAAAAATACAAAAAAACCTAGCCGGGCGCGGTGGCCGGCGCCTGTAGTCCCAGCTACACGGGAGGCTGAGGCAGGAGAATGGCGTAAACCCGGGAGGCGGAGCTTGCAGTGAGCTGAGATCCGGCCGCTGCACTCCAGCCTGGGCGACAGAGCGAGACTCCGTCTCAAAAAAAAAAAAAAAAAAAAAAAAAAAAAAAAAAAAAAGAGAAAATGGTTTTTAATCAAATTCATGAGATAACTTTTTATGTTACATTTTATAGGCATTTGAACTTTTCAAGATAGGACACAACTAAAATAATGTATGACCAAATGTATTTTTCAAAAAATTTCTGCATGCTGGAGCAGAATCCTCCACATCTATATACAAATACTGACAGAATTTGTCACATAGAAGATAATCTGTAAATTGTTGTGATTATTAAATGTTTTCCCTGTATTATGGTTTTTCACATTTATTAGGGAATTAGGTAAAGGCTATGCATGACATCATAAACTTTTAAATTCACAGAGCTATGCCAGTGGTGTCCACTTGGTAATTAACATTGGTGTGCCACAAAACCATACATGCTTAAAAAAGGTATCGCTAATGGCAAGGGCAATTTCTGCTCTTCTATAGTTGACTGCTTGCTTTTTTGCAACAACCTCAAACTCCCTACAGTTAGTGGATTAGAATTTCTAAAAAGTTATTTCTCCTATCAACCGATGTGGAAACTTTCAAGGATGCTGTGAACTTTTCATTTTTGCAAAACGTAAAAACAAATTTAAAAATGAAGGCTATTTTTTTTAGACTGAGAGATAGGTAGAAATTTTGTGTGCAAGCTCCACCACATGTCATTATCTTATTCAGCTGACAGGTGGTGCTCCAGAACAATATGGGCAGTGGGGATGTGTGATTAGATTTCCATCAGTTTGTGGGACAAACCATAAAAACCTTTCAATGTTGCAGTTGAATTACCAAAATCTTTACATGCAAGGATAGTAACTCAATAAAATAATTGTTACATGCAAATAACCTTTTAAATTTTAAGTGTGTTTTAGATGCAGGCATTGAACTAGAATGGGATCAAGATTTCATGTAGTTTCAACTCAACTTTTTACTTTACTGCAAACCGATAAATTGGAATATTAAACTATAATTAAAATCAATACAACTGATTTTCCTCCATTTATTATATTATTTAGCATGACTATGACATTCTTTTTAACCAATGATTGATCACAAATAATAATTGTCCATATTTATGGGATACAGAGTGATTTTTTAGTACATGCATACATTGTATAATAATTAAATTAGAATAATTAACCTATCCATCAAGTCAAACATTTATCATTTCCTTGAATTGTGAATACTCAAAATTTTCTCTTTTAGCTTTTTGAAAATATATAATAAATTATTAAACATATTTACTCTGCATTGCTACAGAACACTAGAGTTTTATTCCTATCTAGCTGTAATTTTGCATTCTTTAACCAACGTCTCTCTATATTCTCCTCTGCCTTATCCTTCCCAGCCTCCAATAACCAAAATTCTACTCTCCACTTTTATGAGCTCATTGTTTTAGCTCCTTCGTGTGTATTTATCTTTCTGTGCCTAAGTTATTTCTCTTAACATAATATCCAACAGATTCACCCAGGTTGCCCCAAGTGAAACAATTTCATCATTTTCTTAATGGCTGAATAGTCATCTACATTAGATATTTCTCCTAATGCTATCCCTCCTCTAGCCCTCCACCTCCTGACAGGTCCCAGTGTGTGATGTTCCCCTCCCTGTGTTCACGCCTAACAGCCATTTTATTTATCCTTTATCATTTTGTACAGTAACTTTAATATTACTCAGACCTCTGTAGCCATCAATAATTCTTGAAAAAGAATACGATGATTTGCAATTTTTCAGGAAGATAATTGGGAAATTGTAGACATTGCTTGATTAAATTTTAGTGTATTTATATTAATATAAAACTTGTAACTCAAAGTTGAATCATGTCTCTCACTTTTCTAATGGTAATAAGATATTTTAAGCATTCCAATTAAATAGAATTTGTTTTACTTTTAAGAAACAATTCAGGGACGATTGAGATCTATACTACATTCTATTTCTCAGAAGGCTAGTAAGCCTCTCTGGATTTATTTGTGCTTTGAGAAAAGAGTGTAGAAAAGCAGTTTAGGTTTTGTAAGTTTTGCATTCTTCCCAATCAGAAGTCTTGATTAGGAGCACCAGTGCATATGATTCTGGGTACACACAGGATGGCATTAGTAGTAGTCCCATATAACATTTTTTTTTTCAGGTAGATGATATAACAGCTGCCCTTTTTGCCTGTAATCCCTATTTGGAGTAGTCTCGGGACAAAGAAATCTTCTCTAGGATTATTGCCTGACATGCAACTATTCAGGTCCCAAGACCTAACATTTACTCCCTGCCCTGCTTTCTCCCTGGAATCACTGTTTGTTCAGAAGGAGTTAGATATTGGATGGAGATAGTGTGTTAGCAGATATTATCTCAACACAGTACTTATTCCTCCCCTCCCCTTCCCATATTTAAACTCTAACTAAGTGCATTTAACAACTTGGGCTTTCTATTTTCTAAACTCTTTGGAAATTATTAAGTGGAAGTAGATTGTCAAGATTGATCTTCACAGAAAAAGATCAAAATTTTTTCTAATAGGGGCTTCTGGTACCATAAATGGTTAATCTGTACACAAATATTTTGATTCTCAGTGGTTTCATGCATCATGGCAATTCTGTTAGTACCTTTGGCTATGCTATATAGTTTTTACAAGTATGCAAATATTGAAGGATGTTTAATAACCCTGATGTTATTAAGTGTTCCGTTATTTCCCAAGATTTTTAAATGGGTCTTGGGAAATTTTGAGATTAAATTATATAATTTGTAACTGAGACATAACATTCATTCTTGAATATAATTTGCAGTGAAGGCTTTATGAAGGAAGAACTAATTACTCTCATGATTGAGATCAGAGACAATTGTTAGAATTATGTTTTGCAAGGTTATTTTTCTATGTATAAACTGTCTGTGTCCCTTGAAAACTGCAAGTTGATATGTGCTTATCTAGAAAAATCAGTTCCTTATCAATTAGCTTACAGTGTTTTAGACTGATTTATAGTCACATTAAATAGATTTATTGACATTTTCATCAGAAACTATAAATATGTATCTTGTAGCTGAGAGCAATGAATACTAGGTAGCCTCAACAGGTGATACTAATAACACTTTGAAGTTTTCTAAGTTTTTCTGTATTAGAATAATGTATTTTTACAGGTTGAAAATCAGCACAACTTTACTCTGAAGGATGGTGATGTGTTTTCTTTCATACAGTGTACAGGATTTTAATTCTTATAATAACAAGGTTGCTCACTTTGCCAGCAGGAGGCCCCTGAAAGCAAGATGATGCCTCTCAGTTTGCAGATTTCAGTATAAATAAATAACACTCCACACATTCCTTTCAGATACCCAAGTAAGTGAGATAATGCTATATAACATTTTTTTTTCATTAAAAAATAGCTGTATTGTGTCAGTGACCTGTAATAACTAGCACTGCAAGGAGAAGCGACAGCCTCATTCACCTTGCATCCATGCAGAAATAACTGAACTCTATTTCCATGGCTGGAGGGAGAAGAAGAAAGAAGAGAATGAAAGAAAAGAGCAACCTTGGAATGCAGTCACTCTCACGCTAACAAGGGGGAGTTTAAACTGACTATTTGTACTATATTGAACTTACCACTCAACACGTTGCAAATAACCCTTGTACTCTTAAGTATTGAGATAGTCATTGTTAATAATGGTGTAGTGGGAATATAGTAAGCAGTCTTTTGCCATGTCCCTTAATTCTATATAATTTTCTATTAATGACTCATCAGTTGGCCAAATATTGTACTGAAAAGGTTTTACCGATTGAATATAAAGATGCAGTCATTACAAATACCATTTCTGGACAAGGATGGCAATGTATGTTTAAACTTCTGTAATTCAGGATAAGACAATACCATCTACTTCACATTGCTGTCTACTCTTTCTAACACAGGCCATTACCTGTAAACATTGAAATGTTGGATATAAAAAGGAAGAATAAGCAATATGCTGTAGAGAAAATCAAAGCTAATACCTTTAAATTCTTTCTCAATGAAAATTTCAAAATGTTTCGTAATTTCAAATTTCAACTGTAATTCACAAACTCTTATTTTATTCTAAGGCTTTGAACAGACGTTGTGGAGAGAATATAGAAAACTTTTGCGGTGATTGTGGGCCTGAAATTAAAGCCTTTACTAAGAGTTATCTCACTTTGAAATTTGTGGAAGTCATGCAAACATAGTTCAGTGAAATTCAGTTCATTCTGCCTAGACATTCAACACATTCTGCCTAGACATTCATTTGTTCAATATCTCACAGGCCTTGCATAGCAGTGAAATCAGACAGCCTGATGTACAAAGACAAAGAGCAAGAATATTTGGCCCTGCTTCTTAGTTCAATTATTTGAATCTATATGGCACATCAAGACTATACAGTTTAATACATTTGCTATTCACAAAACACCACCAGCAACAACTCTTTATCCACAACATCTGGGCGATTTTAAACATAAACATATAAATTCAACACACTCTAATGAGGTTGCAGATTACTTTGTCACTTTGTTAAATACATTTTAATGTTAGCTCTGTTTCTAATATATATGAGACATGGGACTGTTTGCTGGAAGAGCTCTTAATATGATCATCTTTTCCAGTTATCTTATTTTACAGAAAATAAGTGTAAGATTTAGAGATGTTATTTGCCTAAGAATAGGTTGCCAGTCAGTGGCAGAGACTGGAACTCATGTTGTCTGACATTTTTCTACTGCCCAAACAATTACTCCATACAAATGTAGGAGAAATAATAGCTCACTTTAGAGTTCTTACACTGGATTTATTTTGTACATTTAATAGGTAAATTTTATGTGATTATTAATATAGTCATTTCAGAAATATTGATAAATACATATACGTAAAAATGAAGATATTATTTGTAATCTTATCACCTAGAAATCACTACTAACACTTTGCACTAATAACATTTTGCAAGTGTTTGTAAATACTTTCTTGATGTGCACATGAGTATATGTGTCTGTGTGTGTCTACAGTACTTCTTACAAAAATGATATGCTTTCTATTATGTTTAATAACCAAGTTTTGTACATATTTTATACCCCAAACATATTTTAATTTCTGAAATTCTTATTTGGACTAACATATTTAGTGATACAATTTTTAGAATTATATGAAATCAGTTTATTTACTTCCTTTAATGTTGCCCTGTATGCTTTTGTTGTTTTATTTTTCATTTTTAATTGCTCTTTTATGTTTTAAAAAGCTGGAGAGAACTCTTTTTAGTTATATCTTTACACATAATTATGATTTCCTCAGAATAAATATTTGCAAGGTCAAAAACTAAGAATTTAAGTGTTTGGTATTTAATGGTTCATTACCCTGAATAAAGTTTGCACAAATTTGCTCTGCTACTACCCATTTAACAATTGATTTCAACATTTTTTTTTCAATTTTTTTAAAATTTAGGTTTTCTTAGGTGAATACAAATATCAATGAATAATTTGAATATCAATATACAAGTGGATCTTTTTTATTTTTTATCTTCATATGGAGATATGTGAAATGTAAATGTTATTTCTCAGATGTAGTAGTCTTAAGAATTATATATACTGTGAGTTAACTCTAATTTAATTGAATTAAAATATCTGTTTTATAGTATTGTTATATATGATAGCATGAATTCTGAGATTCTATTAAAACATTTATATTTTCTAAGTTTATTATATCTTTTTAAAATTTAATACTGAAAAGGAAATAAAAAGATTTTCTTTCCTTTTCCCTCAAATTTGTAAACTTGAATGTTCAATTAATCTGTGGACTACAAACCAGTTATGTGAGGATTAAGAATTTTAAAAAATTCAACCTGCTGTCACATATGAATTGCTAAATATAATAATTTATTTAACTGTATAGTGATGAATTGATATTGAAAATGTTTTTGCATCAACTAATACTTTCACCCTGACAAGTAATCTCTGTGGTCAGTGTGGAGTCAAAGCACTGAGCCATATGTACACATAACCAAAAGCGTTTCAGCTTTCCTTTCCTTCATACTCAGATTTTGACATTTATGAAGTTGCAGTCACTTCTATTTTATCATTTTATATTTCCTATTATATAAATCAGGGAATGTTTATGACTACATTTAGAAATTAAATATTATATACTCCTTTTAAACATATTTTCACATTTTTCCTTCATACAGGAAACTGTTAATCTTTCAAAATAATAAAATGTTTGCAATAATATGTATTTGTGACTGACTCCATGTTGCTGCTTTCTCCCTGTTCTGTTGTTTTTCCTTTTGCATCAGTTTACTTCTCAATGTAGCAATGAATTGATTGATTGATAGATTGATTGAGATGGAGTCTTGCTCTGTCATCAGGCTAGAGTGCAGTGGTGTGATCTCCGCTCACTGCAACCTCTGCCTCCTGGATTCAAAAGATTCTCTTGCCTCAGCCTCCTGATTAGCTGGGACTGCAGGTGCATGCCACCATGCCCAGCTAATTTTTGTATTTTTAGTAGAGATGGGGTTTCACCATGTTGGCCAGGATGGTCTCGATCTCTTGACCTCATGATCCACCCGCGTCAGCCTCCCAAAGTGCTGGGATTACAGGCACGATCCACCGTGCCCAGCCTAGCAATGAATTTATTTTAACACACATTACTAGAGTTGATATATGTATATAATATTTCATGGTTATATATGACAACTAATGCATTTGAATAATGCTGAAAAATTATGTAAATACAGGATAATATTTAAACAATAAAGTGTAACTTTTATAGACATTTATATCATTACTTTTAAGCACCTTGTCAACTTTCTTTGTAACAAATGTAATCATTGACATTCTACTTTTAAGGGGGAAGGAGAAAAGTACCATTTTACATGTGAAAAATTGGGCATTTTGTTTAAGGTAATACGTTGACAATAGTTTTTTGGGAAGTTTTTATCACAGTGCAGGAAAGCTTTTTTTTTTTTTTTTTAACAATTTCAGGCAATGCATTGACACAGTTACTGTTGATAGTGAGCAAACAAGAATTTAAATACAGTGAGAAAAAAGTGAATTGGAACAAAATGCTATCATGTCTTCTCCTGTCTATAGAAGCAGTTTTTCGTTTTGTTTTGTTACGAAATTTAGTTGACTTGGAGCTTTCTAAGACCACTTCTTATTAAAAATGGGTAAAAAATAAAGTAGCATGTGGAAAATCGTCTCTATTTTGGAGTATAGTAACTAAAACATACACTTTAGAGTCGACAAACCTGAGTTCAAGTTTCAGATTTGGGACTTGCTAGCTGTATGGTCTTTGAAAACTTAATTAACTTCTTTGTGTCTCACTCTCATGTTTAAAATGGGGAAGATGCTTTTACTTTTCAGGACTGTTCTGATGGCTAAATTGAAAAATATGTATAAGGTATTTAGCATGACATTTCGCTAACTGTAAATGCTTGTGAAATGTTACTGTATTTTTTATAAAGGTGGTAACTTGTTAATGCTATTTTTTATTATCACATTATTTTAGGAGATTTGTCTTTAGTATTCCATTTTAGAGTGCTGAGTATACAAAACAAATTAATTTATTTCATTTCATTCAGCACACACTTATTGCATAGCTACTTCCAAACTAGTGAAGGTATCAGGAGTATATTAAAGAATCTAGTGAGGAAGACAGATGCAAAAATAGATACTTTCCAAATTTTATGGTAAATAGTAAGCAAGTTACTCTGGAATAACTTAGTATAACTAAAGTTTGGAAAACTCTTCTGGGTAAGACAGTTTCTGAAATGAGTTACGAAGATGATAAGAATTAGATGAAGAATGATATGGAGGATGTTCCAGATAGGGGAAACTGCAACAATAGTTTTGAAGGAAATAATCCCAGGATGTAATTTGGACAATTTATTTAGAGTGATTAAAGCATAAAGATGTCAGAGAGGTGCAAAGAAAGAGGATGAAACGTAGAAACAGGCCACAGGAACTTTCATGTTCTGCTAGGGGCTTTTTTTTCTCTTTCATTTTATTCTTAAAATAATTGATGGTATTTTATATGCTGATTTGATTTATGGACTTATAAGGAAAATTTATGTGTGTTATAATCAGGGTGCATGATACCCTGTCAAACTAGTATTTGACAACGCTAATAGTCAGTGATATATGCATAATGAAATAGGAAAATATCAAGCAAAATACTTTTTTAGAATTGAGAATTTTGCAGAGAGAATTCATTTTAGGCCGTACTCCTCAGAAAGGTATTGGGCTTTGTTGTGAGAACTCAAGAAATGAGGAGGGCCTAGAAATGGAAACAAAACAAAACAAAAAACACGCAAACAGTTTTAAATACTATTTATTGGGTTCTGCCGTGTATCAGGCTCTGTGCTAGGTATTTTTGCATAAATTACACATTCCCGACAACACAGACCTATTTAAAATACCTATATCATATTGACTCAATATCCATATGTATATTTTTTCTCCCAATAAAAAGAGAAGTTAAGTACTTATATAAAGAGTTGTAAAGGTATGAAGTCAGGATTTAAGTCAACTTTCCCCTGACTCCAAAGGTGTAGTGTAGAAACTATTAGAGGGTATTTCAATGATTACTTCCTTTACCTCTTCCTTATTGGCAGAATAAACTTTAGTTAAATTGTCCCCCATCCCTGGGGAGAGAATCATTACTGCTCTAAGCGTATTATCATCATTTCATTCCTCATGCCAGTTTAGTAGTAAAAATGGGATAGAATTCTGATCAATGAAAGGGGAAATCTGGCAGGCTTCCAGAGAAACTCTAATGAAAAGAGATACACAGGGGAAGCACTATCCATTTTAGCAAACGATCATTATGTCTGCATATGACACCTGGAACTGGCAGCCCATCCTTTGGTACTGGGTGGTTGCATGAATGCCATCCCCAAAAACGCAAAATGGATTCTTCATGACATCATTGAGCTTCTGAATCAACCCTGGGATATCTCTTATCTCTAGACTTTTTACATGCAAGACATTAAATCTCTAATTTTTAATCACATTTATAGCAAGATTATTTTACTTAATACAACCCCTAAATGTTCAATTACAATACCTTGGCTTACTTGTTCAGTTACCTAAGTAGCTGATTAATTCAAATGTATTCCTCCTCCTTTAAGATGATTCCCCCTTCTTGGTCATTAGAAAGAAATAGATTTGTTTGAAAAAAAAATGAGCATCTAGTTTCACAGAATCTTGATCTGAAAGAGATGTGAAAATAAAGAGTGAAGACTGTCCCAGCTACTCGGGAGGCTGAGGCAGGAGAATGGCGGGAACCCGGGAGGGGGAGCTTGCAGTGAGCCGAGATCGCGCCATTGCCCTCCAGCCAGGGGGACAGAGCAAGACTCCATCTCAAAAAAAAAAAAAAAAAAAAAATGAGTGAAGACTGAATGGTAGGTTGCCTAGGATTATAAGGAACACAGTTATAAATCACCAAGCTGTTGTACGATCATATAATTTCATTGTGCTTTAAAATTGTCCTAAATTTTGTAATAGTTACAAGAGAAATGATAAACTAAGTGTCTCTTTCTTTGGATGTGCCCATTTTTAAGTGTTGATTATTCACTGAACACTATACTTGAATTTTAGGTAAAGCTATTTGATTCTTATAAAAACTGTGTGGTTAGGATGGAAGGTGTTTTGTGACCCACAAAATGTTTCCTTTGGAAGCCTAATAGGGAATGCTCATCAGCTTTCAATGAAAAGATACGCTGTTTGCAGTAGGTCCAAAATGAGGTAATACAAGACAAAAAAGTTAAAGCGGCATCTTTGATTCTTCTGTACATCTATATTATGTCAATCTTTTCAATATGTTTGCAGGTAAAATAATTTAGAGAAAAAATATTAATTTTTTCCTTCCTTGTCTAAAATATGCATTTTTTTGAGTACATGCCATATATAAGAAACTGGCCTAGTCATTTACATATGTCATTGAATTCCATTTTTGGGGTCATATATTTTTATTAGTATTTTTTATTATAAATTTCTAGCTATAAATCAAATAGTCATGAAAATAATGTCGTTGGACATTCCTGGGGATCCCACATATACTTGGAAAATAATTTTTTAGTTTTCTATTTATTAACGGGCGCTTGAACTATAAAATGACTGTTACTTTGTTTCATATATTATTTTTCCAGATAGACATTTTATTGGTGGAATATGAATGAAATATTATATCATGTTAACAGATATCCCACTTATGTGTTGAAACGATATGACGTTAGACTTTTCAATCAGATAAGTATAATGTACAAATTTTGAAGTGCCCTGTTCTCTCTACTCACAATTATGTGGTCTCCTATTAAGGATTTTCATAGCCTGATAATTCATTTTGATCCTACCATGACATAATGTTTTATTTAAAGTTTAATTGTTTTTCCTGTAACTTCTTAAATGCCCAGTAAAGTCGTATCATTGGATTATGGAAAACTCTTTAGCCAAATCCTATTTAAAACAGAATCGTGGGATGTGAGGTGAGAAAGTCAGTAAGGTCTTAGTCTCCAAGTGTTTTAAAATGCTTTACCTACCTGTAGACATTTTCCCCTTTCTTCTGCACCTTGTCAAACCAGTTTATTACTTCTATAGTTTATATAAACACGTAGCCTTCTGTACACTTGTTTTATTTATGTTGTGCAATAGTATTGGAAATCACTCAAATTGTTGTATGAATACATTGGATGAGAGTAGTTATATATATATGATGTGTATATATATGTGTGTGTGTATATATATGTGTATATGTGTGTGTATATGTGTGTGTGTGTGTGTGTGTACATCTTACCTTTCTGTGTCATGTCTAGTAGTTAAACGTTCTGTATGTAACTATTTATGTTAGTATGTACATTTGACTGCAAGGTGAACTGAAATAGTTATGGTATATCTTTTCAGGTTTAAAATGTTTCCAATTGATAAATACATGCTACATGCTGATATTTTACAACAAAAGTTTGGGATATTTCATTGTTAACTGTTAATTAAGCATTGAAAGTCTGAAGACTACAAATTTAATAAAGTATTTCATAAGGATTAGAGAAGCACTAATGAAAATGAAACTTATCATAACTTAATACATGGAAACTAATTGACTGTAAGTTCAACAACTTTTCACACACCTGACAATTGAATCAATGAACAGTATCAGTAACAATGGTTGTTTTTCCTTCAATTTCTGGAGCAGAGGCTCTGTGATAGATGGTTCATACACAGGATTTCATTTGAATCTGAACAGGAGGCAGAATTGAAATTTGTTTGTGTGACTCCAAAGCTAGGTATAGTTATTCCCGTTTTCATATTCTATATTAAGAATATGGAACATAAACGTATTTAAATTAAATTATTTACAGGTAATTCTTAATAGTAACAATTCATAATGTAGGATCACAGAACAACATGTAATAATTTTTATACAAAATAAAATAAATATATTAATATTGTTAACCTATCGTGATGACAGGCTGAGGAGGATATTTGAAGGTTGCCCAAAAATAACAGCAACAGAATTTGACCCCATTTCTATTAATTAATACCTTAGTATCACTTACTTAAGAAAGCAATCTTATGAAAAACACATACCAAATGGACACAAGAATCATAATAGGAAAACAGTTGTACAACATATCATTTAAAAACTTCTGAATCTCATTTACTGTCATATATTTTCACTCTGATATTTTTTAAAAGTTTACAATTATTTGCTTTGGCCTTATCCGTGAGTAATAGGGTTTTTAATTACTTACACATCAACAATTCCAAATGGATTGGCAAAATACTGGAAGCAAAGTTTTATTTAGGCTATTCTCAGCTTCTACTTTTAGGGGAATATTCTGGAAAGAGAAACTTTAAGAAGAAGGAACTAAAATTTCAGCATATACAGACAGGTGTAACAAGAAATGATATAAGTCTTAGGGACATTAGAAAATAAATAATTACCACATTAGTTCAAAGCTTTACAGTTTTTCAGAGGTTCTTGACAGACATGAAAGTACAGAAGTAATCAATTATTGGAATTGGCAGATGACAATGACAAAGAAATTTGGAGATGCAATAAAAGCAATAGTGGAAAAATGTCAAAAATATACTCATTTTTAAAGCTTAAGAGAAATGCTAGAAGGAAGATTACGTAACTGCTATTGTGATTATTAGGATTCTTTTAGAAAGACTACTAAAGAAAATGTTCCAGAATGCTGAAATTAGGATAATTACCCACTACTGCTATTTATATTCTGAAGATATATATTTAGATGCCCCTGGATTCTGTACACCATTTGAAAAATTAAATTTAAGGTAGGCTTGTGTTCTCTTATTTCAACTGTCGATTCTTATATAACTTTTTCATAAGTATATGAAGAAACTTATGACTTTAAATATGAGTTTAGCTTCTTTTTTAGACATGTATCTGAAAAATCAGAAGTTTAAAAATTATCTCAAGATAATTGATTCATAAAATGTGAACTCTAAATTATAACACAATGCATAAGCCCATAAGTAATTTATATTTATTAGTTTGTTTTTGTGTATGACCTGGTCAGTTTCATCAGTTTAAAATTGATCCAACTTTATTTCTATATAATAATATGATGGCACACCTAAGAGATGTTGCAGATTCAGTTTCAGACCACCACAATAAGCTGAATATCACAATAAAGCAAGTCAACAATTTTTCCCCCACACATATAAAAGTTATATTTCTACTGTACAATTATGTCCAAAAATACAATGTGAATACCTTAATTTAAAAATAGTTATTGCTAAAAAAATGCTAACAATCATCTGACCCTTCAACAGGTTGTAATCATTTTTCTGGGGGAGGATCTTTCTTGGCTGTTGATGGTTGCTGACCAATCAGGGTGGTAGTTGCTGAAGGGTTGGGGTGACTGTGGCAATTTCTTAATATAAGACAACAATGAAATTTGCCATATTTGTTGATTCTTCCTTTCATGAATAACTTCTCTCCAGCATGCGATGCTGTTTGGTAGCATTGTACACACAATATAACTCTTTCCAAAGTTGGAATAAATTATTTCAAACCCTGCTGCTGCTTTTTCAATGAGTTTATGTAATATTCTAAATCTTTTGTTGTCATTTCAACCATGTTTATAGTATATTCACCAGGAATGGTTTCCATCTCAAACAACAACTTTCTTTGTTCGTCCATAAGAAGCAATTCCTCATCTGTTCATTTGATCATGAGACTGCAGCAATTCAGTCACATATTTAGGCTCTATATCTAGTTCTCTTTCCACCTCATATGCAGCTGTTTCCTCCACTGTAGTTTTGAATTCCTCCAAGTCATCCATAGGGGTTGAAATCAACTTCTTCCAAACTCCTATAAATGTTGATACTTTGACCTTCACCCATGAATCATTAATATTTTTAATGATATCTAGAATGGTGAATTCTTTCTAGAAAGTTTTAATTTTACTTCTCTCAGTTCCATCAGAGGAATCCCCACTTCCAGCAGGTATAGCCTTATAAAGTATATTTCATAAATAATAAGAATTGAAAGTCAAAGTTACTTCTTGATTCAGAGTAATGAGCTGCAGAATACATGTTGTATTACCAGGCATGAAAACATTATTCTCCTTGTATATCTCCATGAGAGCTCTTGGGTAAGTAGGTTCATTGTCAATGAGCAGTAATATTTTGAAAGGCATCTTTTTTTTTTTTTTTTTCTGAGCAATAAGTCTCAATAGTAGGTTTAAAATATTCATGCTGTCATAACAATGCTGTCAACAGATGTGTTGTCAACTAGGCTAGTTCCATATAGAGCACAGGCAGAGTAGATTTAGAATAATTATTAAGGTCTATAGGATTTTGGAATGGTAAATGAGCATTGGCTTCAACTTCAAGTCACTGTCTGCATTAGCCCCTGAAAACAGTCAGCCTGTCCTTTGAATCTTTGAAGCCAGGCTTGACTTCTCTCTATGAAAGTGCTAGATGACATTTTCTTTCAATAAAAGACTGTCTTATCTCCATGGAAAATCTGCTGTTTAGTGTATCTACCTTCATTAATAATATTAACTAGATCTTTCAGATAACTTGCTGCAACTTCTACATCAGCACTTGTTGTCTCACCTTGCTTTTTTGTTATGGAGACAGCTTCTATCCTTAAACCTCATGAACCAATCTCTGCTAGCTTCCAACTTTTCTTCTGCAGCTGCCTCACCTCTCTCAGCCTTCATGGAATTGAGGAGACTTGGGGCCTTTCTCTGGATTAGGCTTTAGCTTAAGGGAAAGTTGTGGCTGGTTTGATCTTCTATCCAGACTATTAAAACTTTTCTCCATATCAGCAATAAGGCTATTTGACTTTTTTTTTTTTTAATCATTTGTGTGTTCACTGGAGCAGCACTTTTAATTTTCTTCAATAACTTTTCCTTTGCATTCACAATTTGGCTGTTAGACACATAAGGCCTAGCTTTTGCCTGTCTTGGCTCCCTTGATATGCCTTCCTTGCTAAACTTAATCATTTCTAGCTTTTGATTTCAAGTGAGATGCAATTCTTTTTACTTGAACACTTAAAGGCCACTGTAGGGTTATTAATAGGCCTAATTTATAATTATTTCATCTCAGGGAATTGGGAAACCCAAGGAGAGGGAGAGAGATAGGGAGACTGCCTATTGAAGCAGTCAGAACACACACTATTAAGTTTGCTGTCTTATATGGGTACCATTTGTGGCTCCTCAAAACAATTACAATAGTAACATCAAAGATCACTGATTACAGATCACCATAACAGATATAATAATAAAGTTTGAAATATTGTGAGAATTTCCAAAATTCACAAAATTCTCTGTGTCCAGAGACACAGAATGAACATATGCTGTTGGAAAAATTGTGCTGACAAACTTGTTCCATGCAGGATTGCCACAAGCCCTGAATCTGAAAAAAAAAAAAAAATAGTATCTGCAAAGCACAATAAAGTGAAGCACAATAAAATGAGATATGCCTAAATGTTTGGTCTGGGAGTTTATTTTACCCTGTATTCCTCCTATTAAGTAGCCTTGTACTGTGTCATAGATGGTGTCAGAAGATATGAGAGTACTGAGTCAGAAACAAAGGACTTTTATTACTCATGTTGCAGCAAGGAAGATAAGCATCAGCTTGCTTGTATGAATTTTTCTTGCTCCTAAGTTCCATAAAATGATACGAAGGGCCCAGATGACCCCTGCATACATAGCAAATTGTATTATAGGCAACACTGAGTTTGGGGTATCCCCTACTTTTATAGCAATCAAACAAGGCTGCTGTTTGTCCCTGTAGGAGACATTACATCATCCCTCAAGGTTTCTCACTGCAAACGCAACTCAGAAATAGCTCAGATAAAGAGACATCACATTTTTGGCATAGCCAGCAAGATGTGTAGGTGCACAAGAGACCCTTTGGAAGACTGTCTTTCCCAATGGTACTTTTCAATTTTATAACATTTCCCTGCTTGCAAAGAGTTTTTACACATATGACCTCATTGTGTCCTCACTTGATGTTTAATACTGTCTTCAAGAGTAAGAAACAGGCCGGGTGTGGTGGCTTATGCCTGTAGTCCCAGCACTTTGGGAGGCCGATGGGGATGGATCACCTGAGGTCACTGGCCAACACAGAGAAACCCCATCTCTACTAAAAATACAAAAATTAGCCAGGCGTGGTGGCATGTGCCTGTCATCCCAGCTACTTGGGAGGCTGAGGCAGGAGAATCACTTGAACCCGGTAGGCAGAGGTTGCAGTGAGCCGAGATTGTGCCACTGCACTCCAGCCTGGGTGACACAGCAAGCCTCTGTCTCAAAAACAACCAACCAACCAACCAAACAAAAAAAAAAGAGTAAGAAACAAACAGTTATATATTTGTTTAATGGAGTTATCCTGTAATAAATGTTTCAAATGCCTAAGAATGCATCATATTACTATTATTTTAGTTATAATTACAAAAATCTACAACCATAATTTTACATATATATTTAAGTTTTCAGTTTTTTTAATTCAAATATTACAATTACAGTATTACTTTCCTTGAACACATGTACCAACTTCATTGGTACTATCCATATTTTATTCCCTTATCAAATAGCTTGGAGAGAGGGTGATACTATATATCATCAAATCATAATCAAACTTTATTGTACATAAAAAACTAATATATTTGTTATAATTTTAAATCCCTGGGCTCAGCTGCAGAAACAGATTCCATTCCATAGGTTATGGTTCAGACTATGTATCTTCAATTTTATTTGGGAGTTTGGTTCATTTGCATTTAATATATGTTGATACTGTTTGGTTTAGTCCTTCCCTATTAATTATTTTCTATTTGTTCCATTGGTCCTTTATTCCTTTATTCATGCTTTTCTTCCTTCTTTGAGATTAATGAAGATTTTTTTTTCTATGTCTGTATAGGCTTTTTCAGGATCTCTTTTCATATTATTTTTTAATGGTTACTCTAGAGATTAAGACATATATATTTAAGTAATCCAATGTGATTATCTATAAACTTCCTTTAAGGAATACTAATTTAGGGGGCTGAAATCTTTCTTTACTAGTTATTCCTTTGACTTAATGTAGAAGAAAATAAATACAATTTAACGAATAATTAATTAAAAATGCAGCTATGGTTTTGAGGAGTAGCGATGGATATCTAAAAATAAGATTCAATAGCAATCTATGGCTTATGTATACCACCTTCTAATATCTGAGGAGTCTGCATTATACTAAAGTTTAATATAACTGGAATTTAGGAAAGTTGCAGTAGTAGTCTCTTATCAGTATGTAAGAGCATAAAATTGGTCAATACTCGTCTCTCTATGGTCTCAGGCCAACTATGGCCCATGTGCATCCATTTAGGCTAATTTTGGAACTGGATATTAAATAGATGGACATTTTCAAGATGTCTACAAACATGTAAATACTTAACAAATAATTTTGTTTTCTACTAGGAATGAATTTTCTTCCTAGTATTTCCCCTTACTCTTACACTTGTTTAATGCATCAGCATTTTTTTTTTTTCTGTGTCTGAGATCCCTTAAGACATAACTCTGGCTGTAACTGGCAAAATACAGGACCTTCAAAAATTCAAAAACACCCGTGGTAAATACCACAAAGTAAGCTACTTTTGACTGTTCCTCTAAAGGTCACATAATGCTTTGTGTTTTCTACAACATGACACAGCATGACAGAACAAAGTAGTTATCTTTTGTACTTGTCAGCATTGTTATATCAACTTCAAATGATGATATGCTCCTGAGTATGCTGTTGCTTTTTCTCTTTGGGGGCTTTCACTGATTTCTTTAAAGTATTATATGCATCAAGTAAACGATTCATTTATTATTCCTGACACCTGAATTTGGTAAGAAAAAGTATCTAGACATCACTTCAAAACTGCATTGAGATGCTGTTTGCCATTGAAGTGATATAAATGATATAAATGCAATTCATCTGGATTTTCTGTCTTTATGTTACCATTTTTACTTAACACCTGTGTTTGCCAGCAGGAAAAGAGACCATATTATTACTGGATGTTGTGGAGGACAACATTCAGACTGGCAGGGAAATATATTTTAAGTTTTAACTGAGAGATTTTAATTAAAAACCTTAACTTGTAGTCATATTTTGATTTGGCAACTCTAAAATGATATAAGTGGTAGAAGTTAAGAGTAATACCAGCTGATAGAACAAAACAACAACAACAAAAACCCTGTATTACAGTAGCTTAACCCAGTAAGAGTTTATTTCTCATGACATAACAGTTCCGTGCAGATATTTCTGACTGAACTGCTCCCTAGGACTATTTTCACCAGATTCTCAGCATAGCCTGGTGAAATTCTGCAGCCAAATAGAGGAAAAAGAATGGAAGGTTGTGTTTGTAATCCCAGCATTTTGGGAGACTGAGGTGGGTGGATCACATGAGCCCAAGAGTTAGAGACCAGCTTGGGCAACATGGCAGAACCCTGTCTCTACAAAAAATTAGCTGGACATGGTAGCATGTTCCTATAGTCCCAGCTACTCAGGAGGCTGAGGTAGGAGGATCACCTGATCCCAGGAGATTGAGGCTGCAGTGAGTCCTGATGGTGCCACTGCACCTGGTCAGGGTGACAGAGTCAGACCCTGTCTCAAAAAAAACCAAAAAAGAATGGAAGGTGGCAGGTGGGATGTTTCTAAGAGTTAAGTTTGGCTCTTAGACAAAAATGACATATGTTATTTTTTCCCCATATTCTCTTGGCTACAATTTAGTTCATTGACATACCCAACTCTAAGAGAAATATGGTCAAGCTGTGTGCTTAGAATTAGGTTTGGTTAACAACCAGTAGTCTCTGCTGTAGGAAATTTAACAAGGGAAGGTTCTGTTGTAGCAGAGAGATTTTGATTTGTGGTCAGTCAGCCTTAAGGTAAAAATATAGCTTGGTCATTTTTGAGCTAAGTGATATTGAATAAATGATTAATCTTCTATTTGCCATAGTATGCTAAGTTATAGAATAGGAAAATAATACCTACCTCACAGGAGTAATATAAATATTAAATGATATAATTTGTATAAATTGCCCAGCACAATACAGGGCAAATTTAAACATTTGAAAATGATAGTTTTAATTTTTATTGTTAAGTAATACACTACTTTATTCTATGATGATTCATAATAAATATAATTTAATTTGATATTAGCTTAGTTCAACACCAGAGCAGTTTTTAAAAAAGAGAAATATTTTATGCATAATAAACTATACCTTATTATATAGTTATACATTAATAAAGGAGAAAAATGTGCTCCATACTTTAATGTCATAGGATTTATAGTGTAAATAATCCATGAGAATTTACTTACAGGAAAAGCACAACTTTTCATTAATTAACAGAAATAACATGATTTTGTATTACTTGTTTTTATATAAAAAATTATCTTGAGAAAAATACATTAAAACTAAGTATAAAAATATAAAATATTTATTTTAATAACTGAGTAAAATTCAGATTTCTGTTTAACTTTCAGAGACCCCAGGTTTTTGGCCATGTATACATTTTGATCATTTAATATATAGTTTTATATTTCAATAACTTTCTCCATCTTGATTGATAAAATGATTTATTATGAAGTTTGTCTTTGTATTGAAACGTAACATCTTACTACAAAGTCTCTAGAGTACACTAAAGTTTATGTCAGGTTCTGTGAAGAAAGTCCAAGATGGAGCTCAGTCTTTTCATTGCAGTGGGCAGTGAATGGTAGGTAGCAGTTAGAGTGATTATTCTATGCTTAGACTGGAGCAAATATTTCAAGACAGGTATGATTTTCAGGGTTTATACTTAATCCCTGTTGCAAATATTTGTGTTTTAAATAAAAAATCCTGAAAATATCTTTTCTGTGGCTGGTCAATGAAGTCGGGTTGGGAGTTTTCCTCACTTTCACTGCTGTTCTGTTTCCCTGGATTTGTTATGCAGCTATTGAGCTATTGTTTGACTTATCCAGTGTCTTAAATAATTTGTACCTAATCACTTGATGAGTATTTACATGGATCAGGGTTTGACCTTGTCTGAAGCATCATCAGTTTATATTCTAATTCTGTTATACATTTCACAAGGCTCACTCTACGCCAGCAAACAGATAAATCAGGCATCCTAAGATGTCAGCAGAAAGTCAACACAGACAACTTTTGGGGAAACATTCTTTTCATGCTAAGATTGACTATGACTAGGAAAGGAAAATATATTCATGCTGCTTTGGCATACTTTGTGTCATTAGATGTGTGGCTGTGTGTCTTTGTCCTCTCTAATTAAAGACTCTGCTACTGGTGTTATTTGCTGTGTACAGATGTGTGTGAAAAGAGAGTTGTGTAGCTTACCTGTCTGTCTACAGAGAACACAAAATCAGGTTGCTCCTTTGATAATATCTGTTGTTCTCTTGAGTGTCTTTTGATATTTATGAACTTTCCCCCTTTTCTCACACAAATGAAATCACCCTTTAAGGAAGAACAGAGTTATGTATTGAAGAGTTAGAATACTTTCTCAATATTTGCCAGGTATATTCTAAGAATTTTCTGAACTACTGGACATTTTCTAAGATTAGCAGGTTGCTGTCTTCAATCTCTTTCTTTTCCTCTTTTCCTTCCACTGAGAGTAAATGTGTAGCATCATGTGAAGAATTTGGGATCTCTCAGCTGTATATTAATAGATGGATTGTATATTTTTGTGTAATTTGTTCTATCTTCTTGGTTCAATGTTCATATATTCACTAGAGAGCAAATACTTTGTGTAGCAAGGTTAGATATTCTAAATATTCTAAACATGTCTGCTTTGTGGGACAAAAGTTATTGCCCCTTCCTGCCATCAACCCTAGAATATATTTCCTTATTCTTCCCTAGAAAGAAATGGGTGAGTCAACAAAATGAAAAAAAAATTATGAAATGTTAGGGCCACTTTAAGAATAGTCCTGTAGTAGTCATTTGTATGTTAACATTTTACAATGACTAATTTAATGAACAGATGGTAATTCATATTACAGTATGAGAGTAGGGCATTTCCCTAGGCCAAATTATTGTCTACCCAGTTTTCAATTAGAGAAAACTGCCAATTATCTGGAGTGGGTTTTATTTTAATTACTGGGTGATTAGGACAGCTAGGTAACCAGCCCGAAGGAAGGAGAGCTCAACTGTGTATCTGAATCCTTATTATGCAAACCTGTAAAATAAATACAGAAAGACCATGCAAAGAAATTGCTTCAGTGAAATGGTAGATAATTTACCTGAGGCAGTCTATATTCTTTTACTCATTTGATCAATAAAAAGTAAGTTTGAAATGTTAAAGTCACCATTTATTTGTGAACTAGACTTTATTGTTTCTGTGAGAAAAAAAATAAATTCCGGGGAAAGGGATTATATGTTAGCAATCAGTGTTCAACATGTTTTGTATTTAACGTGTGTTAATGTATGGTGTCATCTCCTGAGAAATCACTTACTGGGTGACCTTTGTCATATGAAATATAACTGAGACTTGAGGCACAGAGACAGGATGAATAAATCCCTATTCTTTTCTCTATCTTCAGTTTTTTACTTGAGCTCCTTTTCTACATCTGCAGTTATCCTCTGAATATTTCCAGTTAAGCGTGTCCCATCACTTTAACTTCAACAGATCTGAACCAATCCAATTTCCTCACCAGACTAGCTTCTTTACCAAATTTCTACGTTCTCCTCTCTGCCAAGGGAACCACCACTTCAACATTCCTTCAGACATGGATGGTTACAGTTATTGATTTTATGCTATCATCCTCCTCTTTCTGTCAGTCATCTTTTGGCAAATTTCTTATACCAGTACCTTTATCTCCATTTGGGCTATCGTTCCTATCCAAATTCTCACAGGCTCCCAGCTAAGCTACTGAAACAGCTGTTGCTGACTAAATATTCTCATGTCTCTAAATAATTATTTAAATAGGGAACACTGGGTTTATACCTGATTCCTCTACATTGAAAAGTATTTCTTTGATTATTACATCAAGGGTAAAATCTATAAAACATTTTGCTTCAATTTCAAGGTCTTCATTAAGCTGGTACTACCTAACCACTATGAAACAAGAAAGCATTCACAGAGATTTAGCACTTTATATATTTAATATTATAGATAATAACAAATTACTGAAATGAACTTTGTAATACTATTTAATGCATAGGAAGTCTCGCCACTTCCTGTTTTAGACCGTAGAGTCCTCAAGGATGGGAACTACTTCTTAGGAAACTACTGTGGCATTTAATGCAGTTTCAACATAGCCAATTAACAACTGATTACTTGAATTAAGAACTTTCATTTTATGAATATAATCTGAATAATTCAGGAAAGGAATTTTCATGTTACTGCTTTTATCTGGTCCAGCAAAGCCTACTGAAATTGTAATTACATGAAGATCTTTAAATAAAATACTGTTGTCACGACCCTGCTGTGCGATATTCTGATTTATTGATTTACTCAGATCCACTTGTCCACAATCTTCAAAGATAGGGCTTAGGAGTATATTTTTGTAGTTATTCAAGAATATTCTGATGTTCAGCTAGTTTAGAGATGTACTGCCCCTGTATATGTCTCCTTCATTAGACCACTATTAATTAATTACTACTATTAGTTAGGATCTCTCAAGCTGAAGAAAAACACATTTTTGTAGATGGACTGGTAGGGAATGTAAAGATTATGAAACATTTCTTGTAGAATTCTCAAATATCCTGATGTATTTCCCAAAATGTCTAAATATTAATGTATTTTCATAAAAACATTATTTCACTGCATTTTGGGTGACTCCAAGAATGAAAGAATATAATGAATCATAATTGCTTAGACTAAAAGTATTAATCATGATGAAAATCCTGTCCCTATGTGGAATATATATGAAAGTGAAAATAATAGAAGTTAACTGAAAATACTTGAACTGTTTTTGCAATAGGAATGTATCTGAATCCTTTGGAGAGTCTTCTAGAGATCGAGAGGAGTTTCTAGTTCTTTATTCTACATTGGCTGAAGCATATTCTAATAGATTTTAGGATTTAAATAGCTTAAATATAATGGTAAATTAGTCAAGTTGGGAAATGGTAAGTCACTCTACAACATTAAAAACCAAGAAAAATTAATCTCTGTCTTTGCTTAGTAAAGCTGTAGCCTCTTTGATCCTTGGATACTTTACTTTGAAAGACTGGAGGTTCAAAAAAGGGATTTGCAGGAAGTTGGGGAAGAGGTTATTACAAAATCTTTACACTCATCAGAAATCCTATTGTGCACATGGCTATGCACATACACACACACATAGATATGCACACACACACAATTATGAAGACTTTTGTTTCTCTGTAGGATAAAAATGTTAATAATGATTGGCTAAATAAAATACATTAGGGAAGCAGTAAGAGTGGTAGGAACTGAGTGCTGGTCCTATCTAAAGGGAAGGACTCTATACAGTGCCAATTAACTGTTAAAAATTTAGTAATTTTTCAAATAATACATTTGGAAATATGAAATTTAATGTAAATATACCCAAGTTTAAAATGTCTACAACTTATTCAATGTTTACTGTCTATGCAGGAAAAGCAGCACATTAACTGGCTGAATTTAGTCACTGGACTCCAGTGTTCCACCTGCTGTATTGTGTCCTTAGGTATTCTTGGAATTGTATACATGTGAAGATCTTTTTTTATTTCTTTCATAGATCTTGTAGTCATTTATTTGACTAATTGATTCTTTAGATAAGCTGTGAAGGGAAGAGTAATATTTCCTTCATGAAACGAAACTAGAATATAGGACTTGCATGTACCAAAAGGAGATTGAAAATAAAGGTGGTTGGCTTTCCAGACCCTCATCCAGATAACTTATGTCATTGACCAGAGGTATTTGGCTAAAAGTTTATTCATGTTCAATCTATCAATACTATTCACATTGCTTATATCATTGCACTGTCATGTCTTCAGCAGGTAGTGTTAGACAGAAAATTGAGGATTCAAATATGAGAATTCTCAATTAACATTGAATCTCATTTTGATAAAGAAAAACAGAATAAAACCAGTATTTATAATAAAAAGATCACATCACTGGACTCCAGCCTGGGCAACAGAGTGAGAGCCTGTCTCAAAATAAACATAATTAAATAAAAAGTAGTATTCAAATAGGTGACTATAAATATTGTTTTTTTTAATTTGTTTAACTTTTAAAAATATAGTTTTTTTTTTTTTTTTTTTGAGATGGAGTTTTGCTCTTGTCAGCCAGGCTGGAGTACAATGGTGTGATCTCGGCTCACTGCAACCTCTTGGGTTCAAGTGATTCTCTTGCCTTAGCCTTCTGAGTAGCTGGGATTATGGGTGCATGCCACCACGTCCAGCTAATTTTCGTATTTTTAAGTAGAGACAGGGTTTCACCATGTTAGCCTGGCTGATCTCTAAGGTGATCCACCTGCCTTGGCCTCCCAAAGTGCTGGGATTACAGGTGTGAGCCACCTCACCTGGCCAAAAATATAGATATTTTTAAAAAGCAAATTAAGTATTGACTGTGATCCAAGAAACAGAAGAGAAAATGCAGGATACAGAACATAAGCAGGATTAGGAAAAAAAATTAATAACTGTAAACCATATTATTTTCCTTCAAAATAATTTCATGAAGTCAGCATAGAGATAGATTTATTCTTGAGGACTTGCGGAGACTGGCAAATTTTCTAAAACTTGGGAAAATGAAGCTTGGATATCAAATGCTTATTTACCAGTATTTTCAAATAATGTATCATGAATGTGGCATGAGGACAAAATTTTATCTTATAGTAGTCTCCCATTATAATATGTGCGTTAGGAAAGGTTAAAAAATAACTCTTGTGGGCTCTAGTTCATCAGAATTTTGGGTTGCCAGATGTCTGTTCAATATATAACACCAATAAGTTTTTATCAGAGTCTACTTTTTTAATACTTTGTCCAATTAGCAACAATGATATTTGCAGGTAATGGTGTGATCCATTGAAGATGCATGAATGACTTCAATTGATTATATATGTGTATGTGTGTGCACTCATGTACATGCACATGAAGAATAAAATCTACATTAATCTACATGATGTATGTTTTTTTTTTTTTTTTTTTTTTTTTTTTTTTTTTTTTTTTAACCAGGTGAGCCAACCATCAATATACTTTGTCTTTTCCATTTTTAGACTGATTCTTTATTTCTGGTTTTCTGCCTGAAATGTTTTCATTCATCCTAAAATGTTTAAAGTGAAATGTTTTAAACAAATTATAAAGATTTCTCTAAGACAATCTCTGAAAGTTTAGTAACTGCAATTTGATCATTACTACAATTGGATAACTATTATTCAACCAAAATACAAAGATTTATCTAAGAGAATCTTTGAAAATTTGATAAAAACTTCTACTTGATGCCATATCAACTGATACCAAATATAGGGAAATAGCACTTTATATAATTTAAAAAATCACAAATTTCTGGTTGTTATTTTTGTGAGGGAGAATTAGCAAAAATAAGTAATCATAGAGAGCTGTATAAATTATTAAGCACCATAAATAGTAAATACATATTACACTGTTATCTTTGCAATCCATATGCTTAGTAGGTAAAAATGAATCCTAAGTTTTCAATTCTGTACCTGTATGACATTCGTCTGTGTAATTTAAGGGATCTTGATTTTGTAGGAAAGATAATGTATTCTGGAGCTGATCTTTCCTGAAGGCTATAATTATGTGCCAGGGCTAATTTTAGGCATCAATGGGGTTCTCACAAATGCTGTCAGGTGAAGCAAAGCACGTGCCTTTTCAGGTACATTTCTACTGGGGCCAAGTATTTATTAACTGAAAAAGTTTCAGCTATATACAGCTTTGTCAATACCTATATAGATTTGTCAATATCAACTTGGGGACCAGGTGGTTTAAGACACATACAATGTTCCTTTAATTAGTTGCTAGTAGGGTTGAAAATGCCCTTTTAATAGGCAAATAAGATAGTGGTTTCATAATTTAAAGCAATTTCTTTTCTTCTTTTGAGGAAGAACGGGTGCTAAAACTTACCAAGTTTAAACCACTCTGACACAAGTAAGTAATTCCCACTTCTGGAATTGTTTGCAAACTGAATCACAGGACACAGAGGAAAAGCACATGGGTGAGAGAAAGGGGATTTTGTTACATAAGAACAGTACTATTTCTTTTTTGTTTTAACAAGGTTTTAATGAGGAAAAAACAATCTTGACAAACATGATGATGTTAAATAACAATAGAAATAAGTAACTAAGGGAAATAGGATAATATTTTACCATGGGCTAGAATCTCCTTCCTTGAAGGTAGTTGAGGTCGTCTGAAGTGCAGTCTGAAATACATTATCTCCCATGGTCCTTCCCATTCTTAATTTTCAGTGTAAGTTTCAGAAGTTTGAAACTAATTTTTATAAGTATTTTTAGAGTTGAAGGTTTATTTTTCTTTGGAAGCTTATAAATAAAAATTTTACCATTGTGTCATATCTGCATTAACTGCACTGTAAAGTTAATTAAGCAATAGCTGGGCATTTCATAGGATTAATGACTAACAGGGAGGAGTAGATGGCTCAAGGTACAGCCAAGGGCCATTAACATCTGCTGGCCATTAATTTCCAGAAAATGCCCAGCATTGAAGTCATTATTGCTATTATAAACTGAAAATAGAAAAGAAATACAGCCATGTGGATTTTTTTTTAAGGGTGATGCAATTTTAATTGATATATACAAAGCAGTCATGGAGAACTTAATTCTTGTACATTAGCCAATCACATTGCTAGTTTCATCTCTCATGGTTCCATTTGGGTTATAATTAAGCAGTAACAGTTGTAGACCTGGGCATTTCCTGGGGATTAATGAATAGCTGGGCGGAGTTAATTGCCTAAAGTATAGTCTCAGGCCATTAACCTCAGTTGGTCACTAATCTCTAGGAATTTCTTCTAACTGAGGTCATTTATTTATGGTAAGAATAAAAATGTATTCAACTATTTTAATATTAATCCCAGGTCATTTTTATTATCTTGAAACATACCCAATAGTGAGCAATATCTATGGAGTCTTTCTGTATGCACATTTCAAAGTTACCTCTTTTTTAATATAAGCACTCAATTAGTGTGGAACATACCTACAATACTTAGAACAAAGCCTGTTTGATGAGAAGGACATGTTCAAATAATAAAATCAATACACAAAGGCATTGATTTTCTTGAGTTCGTCAGTCAGTACATTTGATAGATACATGTGTGTTGTTGATTCTTATCTTTATTACTAATTTTTAACCTTGGTTCAACAGGGAAAAAGATTGCCTTTGTTATCAGCCATGTGTAATATTTGTATCCAGTATACATATAATAGTTATGTTGGCCACTATTCTTTGTGATGCAAAGAATAAGAATTTAATAAGAATTTAAACTAGAAATAAGAATTCTTAATAGGAATTTTAATCCTTAAGAATAAGAATTTTCCTTGGGTTTCTCTTAGTGTTATATTCTAATAATACTCATTTCTTTGTTTTTATTAATGTGCTACTAATTTCTACTGCAAAAAGTCCAAAGTAAGTAGGTTTATTCAGACTGAAGAGAGTAATCGATTAACAAAAATTTTGAAATTACTACTTAAAATCATATTTTGCAATGAAGACATTACACAAAGAAGCTAAAAGGCAAAGTTACATAAAAGTTTTAATTTAATGAATGTTAGCACATAAATTGCTACTGTCAAGACAGAAGGAATTGTATTGATTCAATTTTAGTGTATTCTGTTAATGCTTGACTGAATTCAAAGAACATAAATTAAAAATTGTTAAAGTTAAATTGGCTATATGAAATTTGAACTATGTATCTGAGAAGTAATCTGTATCCTAAATATGACTGATACTGAGCCAAGTTTTTTAGTATGTGGAATAATTGTTATATTTGCAGAGTAATGAAGCTTAAACATATACAATATGAACAATATTTACCATATCATAATAAATATGTTTGTAAGTCCTGGAAATGTTTATATTTTTATTTAAAACTACTTGATGTTAATATTATCTCTACATAATGTAACACTTTTATACTCGTCTATTTCTTTGCATTAAATGTTAATAAAATTTGAATATGTATCATAAGGTGATTTTTAATTAGTGGAAGTTACTACGGAAAATAAAGTACATTTATGTGTGTGTTGTGTATACATAGTGACACATTTATAAAAGCAGCTTTCAATAAATAACTAAAGTCATTTTACATATAAAATGTAACGTCTTTGTTATTGAGTTATTTAGATAATAACTTTGGTTCTTTATTATTTATAATATAGGTACATCTAGATTTCAAAAAATGTGAACCAAATAATCAGAATGTATTTAACACCATACATTCACTGAAGGATTTAACATAAGAAATCAACATTGACAAAAAGTAGCAGACTTCTAAACAAGAAAACCCCACAAAATTCAATGATTATAATTGAAACCGATTCTTCTGTAAAATATTTAATAAATGACTACTCTATGGAGTAAAAAGGATTCATTACCTCTACTTTTACTGTAACAGCTTGTTTCCTTATATTTACCACGCGTTGTGTAATCTATAAAGTACTTTCAGCTTCTTTGTGCCGAAGAAACATATTCTCTTTTAGTAAATGGATGACTCAAATTAAGAAATTAAATGACTTATTCAAAGTTCCAAAATTATAGGTCTAGTGCTAAAACTGAAGCATAGGGATTTTTTTCTCCGTATCTGACATCTTTACCCTATACCTGAGTTTTATAGTTGAAACATATTATATCTGATCATTTTAAAGGCATGTTAATTCAGGATGCCTTCTTTATTTTGCTTATGATTTATCATTTTTGTGTATAAAGACATAGGCCATACTATTTTCAATTACATTTAAATCAACTTGTACTTAGTAATTCAGTCCTAATATTAAATGTAGGCAGTTAATTTTCTTTCTTTTATGTAGAATAATTTATTGATACATGTATGAAATTGCATATTATAGAGTTTGAAAGTTCTTTTTAAAATTTATTTTAGATTAATGACCAGATTCCAGGTAGTGCTATAATTTTTTAATTCCAATAAAATTAATCTAATTTTGGTCATCAAGCACTGTATGATATAATCTGGTCTATTTCTTTGAAAAATCTATTATTTTAAAATTCAATATATGTTGCTTTTCTTCAGATATTCACGTTTTGGTGAAGATAAGATAATCTTGTTTGGGTACATAACTTTCAACATCCTATCCAATTTCATATTTTACCTAAGTAAATTGCATTATTTCTTCAGAGTTTTATATTTGTTTTTGTAAGATGTATTTTCTGATTCCACAAAATTTACATTATTTTTGTTCTCTGCTACTGAATCCTCCTCACTATATATCTGTTTTGTCTCTGCTTAAAAGAGCATGCCAAAATTGATTTTAAAGTAGTATTATAAGAATCTGTTTATAAATGTCTTTGTATGGAACATTGTGCACAACAAAGAATGTCTGTTCTTATGACAGGGAGAGTATTCAGGAACATTGTGAAATGGAGACCAGCATCAGAAAATTCATATAATCCAGATTTTTATATGATCTTTGGATTGTCAATAGTTTTGAATGTTCATATTGCTTAGGGTGATAAAATAAATAACAGCATTGCACCTAAGTTTGTAAATGAGAAGAAATCATAGAAACTAAGGGATGAGTGTGCCCAAAATGATAAATTTTTAAATAGTAGGAACAAAAATAACTTTCTAGACTATAATTTTCAAAGAGGAAAATTCTAGATAGTGAATCAATGAAAGGCAGTAATCTATTTCCCCATATACTCTGTAGAGAAATTTAAATGTTCCACTGAAATTATATCTACCAAGATAGTCCTATTTCAAGCATAATGCCTTTCAAAGTCCACCTCCTTTAAAGCAATGAATTCAATCAATAACCTCTGTGAAATGAGTTCATTTCCTTTTATGGGACAAAGAGAAAAATACAAATTAAACAACATGTTGTTATACTTGTAAGAAGAATCTGTTGCCTTCAAAATGGTGGGGATCCTGAGTTATAAAGGTCTTGTGTTGGCCCTAACTTTGATTCTGTAATGTTAAATATTAATGACATAAAGTGAATCCAGGAACCAAAATGGATTCTTATTATTGCTTTTTAAGAAAGTTTATACACAATATATTCTCTATTCAAATACATTAGGTTCTAGAAATACTTGACAATAAACTGATTTGCAAACCTCACAAGTTCTAGGGCTAAAACAATGCACTTTGGGTCCTTTCTTACAATCATTCAGTCCATTTGATTTAGTTACAGAGACAGCCTCAGATGCTAGAATACCTTGGAACACTGCCCTTTAATAGTTGATTATCTTACTTTTTTGTTGTTGTTGTTGTTAAAAAATTTATTTATTTATTTATTTTTTATTATACTTTAAGTTCTAGAGTACATGTGCGCAATGTGCAGGTTTGTTACATATGTATACATGTGCCATATTGGTGTGCTGCACCCGTTAACTCGTCATTTACATTAGGTGTATCTCCTAATGCTATCCCTCCCCCCTCCCCCTACCCCACGACAGGCCCCAGTGTGTGATGTTCCCCACCCTGTATCCAAGTGTTCTCATTGTTCAATTCCCACCTATGAGATGCCTTAGCTTTTACTTTCTTCTTGCACAAAGGCTCAAGGTTAGTCATGGGTAAGAGCTTAGAACCTTCTCAAGGCTCTCTTAAGCATGCACACAGCCCTGGATATGTGTGTGGCCTTCTAGATTCCCAATAATATTTCAGAGGCTTTCAAACTTTTTATTTGCAGAAGCATCTCATTCCACAGCTTTCAAGCTTTTTGGTTAGTCTATTGTTTGTTCCAACAGTTGTATGTTGCCTTTGACAGCAACACCTAAAATATTTTCCTGTAAATACCTTCAGTAACGCACCAACCTCAATCTCCTCTCCCTACCCACCACCCATTGCAGCTTTAGCACTAGGCATGTTTCATAACAATTCTTTGCAAATGCGGTCCATTTTACCACCTCCAGTACTAGTCCTGGGACTGTGCTCTGTTATTTTCAAGGGTTTCACTGAGCTGAGGAGTTGTGGATGAGACCAGGAAAAGTTAAAATGCCACAAATCTCATTTACTTACCAAGAATCAGCTTTTGTTTCTTTAAATTTATTTATTATTATTATACTTTAAGTTCTAGGGTACATGTGCATAACGTGCAGGTTTGTTACATATGTATACTTGTGCCATGTTGGTGTGCTGCACCCATCAACTCATCAGCACCCATCAACTCATCATTTACATCAGTTATAACTCCCAATGCAATCCCTCCCCCCTACCCCCTCCCCATGATAGGCCCCGGTGTGTGATGTTCCCCTTCCCGAGTCCAAGTGATCTCATTGTTCAGTTTCCACCTATGAGTGAGAACATGCAGCGTTTGGTTTTCTGTTCTTGTGATAGTTTGCTAAGAATGATGGTTTCCAGCTGCATCCATGTCCCTACAAAGGACACAAACTCATCCTTTTTTATGGCTGCATAGTATTCCATGGTGTATATGTGCCACATTTTCTTAATCCAATCTGTCACTGGTGGACATTTGGGTTGATTCCAAATCTTTGCTATTGTGAATAGTGCTGCAATAAACATACGTGTGCATGTGTCTTTATAGCAGCATGATTTATAATCCTTTGGGTATATCCCCAGTAATGGGATGGCTGGGTCATATGGTACATCTAGTTCTAGATCCTTGAGGAATCGCCATACTGTTTTCCATAATGGTTGAACTAGTTTACAATCCCACCAACAGTGTAAAAGTGTTCCTATTTCTCCACATCCTCTCCAGCACCTGTTGTTTCCTGACTTTAATGATCGCCATTCTAACTGGTGTGAGATGGTATCTCATTGTGGTTTTGATTTGCATTTCTCTGATGGCCAGTGATGATGAGCATTTTTTCATGTGTCTGTTGGCTATACGAATGTCTTCTTTTGAGAACTGTCTGTTCATATCCTTTGCCCACTTTTTGATGGGGTTGTTTGTTTTTTTCTTGTAAATTTGTTTGAGTTCTTTGTAGGTTCTGGATATTAGCCCTTTGTCAGATGAGTAGATTGCAAAAATTTTCTCCCATTCTGTAGGTGGCCTGTTCACTCTGATGGTAGTTTCTTTTGCTGTGCAGAAGCTCTTTAGTTTAATGAGATCCCATTTGTCAATTTTGGCTTTTGTTGCCGTTGCTTTTGGTGTTTTAGACATGAAGTCTTTGCCCATGCCTATGTCCTGAATGGTACTACCTAGGTTTTCCTCTAGGATTTTTATGGTATTAGGTCTAACATTTAAGTCTCTAATCCATCTTGAATTAATTTTCGTATAAGGAGTAAGGAAAGGATCCAGTTTCAGCTTTCTACTTATGGCTAGCCAATTTTCCCAGCACCATTTATTAAACAGGGAATCCTTTCCCCATTTCTTGTTTCTCTCAGGTTTGTCAAAGATCAGATGGCTGTAGATGTGTGGTATTATTTCTGAGGGCTCTGTTCTGTTCCATTGGTCTATATCTCTGTTTTGGTACCAGTACCATGCTGTTTTGGTTACTGTAGCCTTGTAGTATAGTTTGAAGTCAGGTAGCGTGATGCCTCCAGCTTTGTTCTTTTGGCTTAGGATTGTCTTGGAGATGCAGGCTCTTTTTTGGTTCCATATGAACTTTAAAGCAGTTTTTTCCAATTCTGTGAAGAAACTCATTGGTAGCTTGATGGGGATGGCATTGAATCTATAAATTACCTTGGGCAGTATGGCCATTTTCACGATATACACAGCCAATATCATACTGAATGGGCAAAAACTGGAAAAATTCCCTTTGAAAACTGGCATAAGACAGGGATGCCCTCTCTCACCACTCCTATTCAACATAGTGTTGGAAGTTCTGGCTAGGGCAATTAGGCAAGAGAAAGAAATCAAGGGTATTCAGTTAGGAAAAGAAGAAGTCAAATTGTCCCTCTTTGCAGATGACATGATTGTATATTTAGAAAACCCCATTGTCTCAGCCCAATATCTCCTTAAGCTGATAAGCAACTTCAGCAAAGTCTCAGGATACAAAATTAATGTGCAAAAATCACAAGCATTCTTATACACCAGTAACAGACAAACACAGAGCCAAATCATGAATGAACTTCCATTCACAATTGCTTCAAAGAGAATAAAATACCTAGAAATCCAACTTACAAGAGATGTAAAGGACCTCTTCAAGGAGATTATTTTACTTTTAAAAGAGAGAAAGATAGTAATAACAGCATCTGTGAAAAGGAGAAGACTGAAAAAAATCAAGTTTTGACTGACTCAAAAGAATAAGAAATTGGATTGATTTCAAAACAAAAATAATATTCACTTTCAAGGTTATCCATAATTTCCAAATGTTTAAAAAACTGTAGTAGAGGGTTATTTAGTTTATGGAGGCCTTAAAGCCGTTTACTAAACACTGCAAAAGTTACTTTTTGATAGCTGCTTAACATAAACTATGCAAGGGCTATTAAAGCCCATAGTTAATTATACAAGAAAAGATTTTACATGAAAATCTTGAATACTATTGAACTTCACCATATTTCCAAGACCTTTAGGATACTTTTTATGTTTGACAACACTATCAAATGTGCAGATCAAATTTACTTACAGAAAATGTCTTTCACATGCTATTCAGATTGTATAGAGAATACAATTTATTCAAAAATTCATTTTGAATTTGATTCAAAACACCTTCTCAAACTGTCATTAAATAGTGAGGACTCTGGTTTTTTAACTATAGAGTTAAAAAATAATACATGAATCAGATACAGAGATGTAAAATTTCAGATATAATTTTCTGGGTAGAATACAAGGTGAAAAGAACTAGACAGTGAGGGCATGAAAATATCAAAGTGAAATTAATAAAAGGAATGAAAAGCAGAGGGAAAGAGAAACAGTGGAGATGCTGTCAAACAGTTATTTGATCTGTTGTGTATTTGACAGTTCACTATGTGCAAGGCATTGTGCTAGAAGCTGGAGATGTAACAATTGGTAAGATGTAGAATTCCGTTATGACAAACTATAGTATATAGATTAATAGAATTATAGTATATAGATTATAGTGTATAGATTAATAGATTAATAGAAATATGCATGTGAAAAAGAAATAGAACAAAGAAAATGATTAGTCATCCCACACCCAGGAGACAAGAAAGAGAAACCTTTACAAGGATGCTTTTGCAAGATATTTAATTAGAAGGTCTAATTAGCCTAGGTCATTCTAGGTAGTGGTAAGATATGTGACTAGAAACAGCATAATGAGTTTGGGAAACTGCAGGTAGTTCAATATTCTTAGAACATAATGTTGTTAGAAACATACTGAAAGAAAAATGAAGGAAATGGTAAAAGACAACTCTAGATTTTAGGCCAGGAGGCTTCTGTGACCATAAAAAGGAGCATGGTCCTTTAAGCAATGGGGAGACTTGGTTTTAAGTCACAGGAAGCTGTACATTATTAGAGAGTTTCTTAAAGTTCTGTTCATGTTTACACTTGAGAACATGAATTAAAGAAAATATAACATCTAAGAACTCTGCTGAACTGTTCTATAGAAATATATATATGTTTTTTTCCCCCTCAATTCCCAAAAAGGGAAGTGCTAACTCTACTGACATTTGAGGTTCGGATAATTGTTTTTATTTAAATATACCATACATTAGAGTTAATTTTTATTGACTATCAGGATCTAGCAAGATAAATATTTTTATTTCTTACATTGGTAAATCTGATGACCCAAAGAGAGATAAACATCCTCTACTTAATACCTCATTTCTGATTTAATGGACTTGAGGAAGAATATCCCATATAATGTTGATTTTAATTTTATGGCTTAGAGTTTGGGGGAGTGAGCAATAGAAAAAGTACCATAAGGATTTGAGTCTTGGTTAGTAGGGTTCTCTTGGTAAGTATCCTTCTTATTTAGTGAGGTTTTGAGTCTTAATTGAACCTCAAGCCTTGTTACCTATGAGGACAAGAAAACAACTAAGAATGAACTCACGGGGAAAAGCAAGTCATGTTGGGTTGGTAATACGATATCTCTCATAAGTTCCATCTACTCTTAAGAAAATATCTTCATGGGCGTCAGATCTATGTGTGGGATATAAGGGGAAAAGATCGTTTGTGCCAATTCTATCTTATTTTATACTTAACAATTATTTCTTTAAACTTCTTAATGCCTTTTCTTTTTTCTTTAGCTTTAGGGAACTTAATTTGGTTGAGCCATATGGGAATGTGCAATTAACTTTTATCAATTGCCTACCATACAAATGCAATTCTTCTTTGGGGGGTATCTTGTAAAAGGTAGGTGGCAGGCTCTGGCTATCCAGTATGAATGGTGAAGTGGGGAGTTACTCCCTCTCTCTGTTGCTGACCTGTGTGTGACACGTTAAATCCTTCTGCTGAGGCTTACAATTTGTGGGAGTGACCACACGTGGGAAGGTTCAGTAGAGATTTTTCAATATATTTGCAATGAATTCAAGAGTTTAGAGACAAGGTAGTGAACAACTGTTCATGAGGTCATCGGTGTCTAGTGACCACTGTAACAATGGGGTAATTATAAGCAGAGAGTATTCCTGTGGTAGGCATTTTGGTGTTTCCTCCTTTGATTCTTGTTGGAGCTTGGTTGTCCAAACTTACTGATCACTTGGTGAGATACCTGGTAACATTCTAATAAATTTTTGTCTGCTCAAGTTAACCAGAGTCAGTCTCTATCCTTTGTAACCCAAATCTTGACTGCAATTTGCTAGGGTGTTTTGAAATATAGTGTCTACAAATTATTTTCATTAGATCACAAGCTATTCCCATGCATTAATGAAGAAGTGATCTGATGAGATTTGTGATTTAGAAAATCATTTTTACAACAATATGGATGATGGACTATAGAGATTAAAACTAGAGGGATGACTATAATTAAAAGCCCATTGTTATTTTAGCATATTGGCAAGAGAGAGAGGAGTGAGGAAACTTAGTAAAAAGTGAAAATAGTAAAAAAAAGCAAAGCAGAGTGGTATTCTAGAAACCAAGAGAGGAGTTGCAAAGGGTGATTCCAAGGGTCAAATATTCAAAGGGATAAAAGGAGTGATTCAAAGGGTCAAATAGCACTGAGAGGTCAAAAAGAATTAAAGTTAGATATCATCCATAGAGTTTGGAGGCTATCAGTGAACTGAGAGCAATTAGTGTGAAATGGTAGGGTTAGAAGCCACATTTCAGAGGATTGATTTGGAGGTGAGCAATTTGACAAAATGCAGTTTACTTTTCCAATGAACTTGGCTGAGAAGATAAGAGAGCACATGTTATTGAGCAAAGTGAAAAATATAGAAGCCACTAATTAAAGACACAATGTATGGAAAATTTGAGGAAGCTAGAAAGTAAGTAGAGCAAAGTCATGATTTAAGACAAAAGCATCATAATTTTCTCATCAGTAAAACTGGAATAACAGTATCCACATCACAAGGTGTTTGTGAGGGTAGAGAATAAGGTAGGCTAAGCTCGATGCTTGATATTTTAGACTGTAATTTTCATGCTCCCCTTTTATGCTATTACAGCAAATAGAAATTTGTTATTTCTCTTGTTTTTCCTTTAGCCTCTCATTTCTTTGATGGCATGTAATATGGGTTATAGTCACAGTTGCATTCCTAGTTCTTGGAATATTGAAGCCACATATAGGTTCTCAACACATATTTGCTGAATTTTTGGAAAAAAAAAATACACGCCTAGCCTGGTGGGAGTGTAGTATATGTTAATTTCTTCTTCTCTACAGTGTTTCAGCTCTGTCTGTACAGAACTTTTAAAACTTTATTTTTTATTTGTCGTACCTCCCCATTTTAAGTTTCCTTCCTATATAAAAATTTGGCTAAAGTGAATTATATATTCTGATAATGATTTTATAGTGTTTTTCTATGAGGTAAGACATAAAAAATTATTTTTATTTATTCTAAACTTAAGGGAAATAGAAATGGAAAAAGATATTTGGTATATAAAATATTACAATGTATAATTAGGACATGTTTTATATTACTGAATTACAACTTTAGACAGAATATTTAATGCTGTTACAATCCCTTGCCTCCCTCTCTCCATTCAAAGCAAACCAAGCATTTCTAGCACAGTACTGTCTTTATCATTATAGAATCAGAGAATTATAAGACACATCAAGGGATTATCTAATTTAGTAGTTGCCTCTAGCCCCATGGTATTTTAAAAAAATGCTTAAGAGCTATTTTTCACAAACATGAGTAACAGTAAAACCTTTAGAAGGAAAATGTGGAAAACCAAAGTGGGGAGTTATTTCTTCTCTGTACTATTAAGATCTTGTGTTTTAAAATGTTATTTTTAATGTAGTGGTACAACTTAAAAAGCTAATTATAAATGTATTATAATATAGCTTTCAAATAAAATAATAAAACCAACACAATACAAAAGAACATCTGTACTTTAAAATAGTAGTGTTATTTTTCTGAAACCAAATTGCTGCTGACAAGGTGATTGTGGTCCTGACTGCCATAGACCCAGAGTCTTTGGATTTCACTCTGTTGTGTTTATATTTCTGTCTGCCCTGAGGTGATTCATTTTCCCAGTACTTTCTCCATCCGGAATACTACACGTTTTTTATAATGTGCTTTTCATCCCCATTCAGGTTTTACTTGGTTCAAATTTATCTGTGTCTTAGAGCTCCTAGTTTTCTTTTACTATTAATACATTACAGTAAAAAAGGTACTACATAGTGGCAATGGGAGCTGCAAATTCAGTCCCTGAACTGGGGGGCAAACTTAATTAAAACTTGTAGTAATGGTGCTCTTATTGATTATTCAGCTTACCCTGAAAATGAAAACAAATACAACATTATTTATATTGAAACCTCATAGATGCTGCCTCCCCCTGCCTTATTTGAGAAATATTGATTTTCTGTGCATTATTACCTAAAGATTTTACTTTAATTCTAATAAAAAATCTTACATTAAGGTTATCTGCCTTTTTACTGCAGATATTTTAGCTTCTTGTGTTTTATGTTTCTTGTTATCTCTCCTTCTCCCCTCATTTTACCAAGTTATACACCTTCAGTTACTTTAATGTCCTAAAAGTTTTGTTTTTATCTATTATTATTATACCTCCCTTATTTTGTTTGCATGTCTTTTTCTTAATATTCTCTTTTGTTTTTCCACCATCCCCATAAAGTTTCCAAACTGCCGAACTGTTGTGCAATTTTAAGGACCAATGTTTCTTGAATAGTAGTGTGATTACTGACATGTTATTTCTCATCACGTATGCTGTGGTCTTAATGTTGATGTTCCCAACCCCAATTCATATGTTGAAAACCTAATTACTGAGGCAGTGGTCTTAGGAGATGGGGCCTTTTGAGGGGTGGTTTGGTCATGAGCATGGAGCCCTCATGAATAGGATTAGTGCCCTTATAAAAGAGGCCCCAGAGAGATACCTTGCACCTGTCAGCATGTGAGGACACAGTGAGAAGGTGCCACGTATGAGAAAGCCCTTAAAGCCCTTACTAGACCCTAAATCTGCAGGTGCCTTGATCTTGAACTTCCTGGCATCCACAGTTCTGAGAAATATTAATAAACTTATTTGTTTGTAAACCACCCTGTTTATCGTATTTTTATTATAGCAGCAGCCTGAGTGGGCTAAGATAATGTGCTGGTTAAATGAAAGCTATTTTAGTTTTTATAATACTTAATTTTTTAACAGCACCATGTTATTACTGACATATTCATCTTGGAGTACTTTAAATTCCCCTGCTGTCTTCACTTACTGCTGCTCTCATCCAGTTTCTATATTCTCTTTCTGGTTAGTTCATTTTTATAATTCATTCCGTAGCTGTTCAACCTTCTCTTGTGTGCTAAGCACAAAGGATACATTAGGCCTGATATAAATGCATGCCTTCCAAGAGTTTATATTTCTAGTTGAGAATGCAGACAAGTAAAACAAATAACTTTAGATTTGTGTTATTTATGAGAGAGGCATAGTGATACAGAACAGGGACTGACTCTACCTTTGTAAAGAACTGGAGGTGAAGATGGTCAGAGAGGGCTTCCCAGGGCAGGTGACGTTGGAGCTAATAGAATTGAAGAAAAAAAACTATAGAAAATAGAATATTTCCCGGAACTCTGGTGAATGGAATCAGAATCTTGCTGCTACTAAAATGGTCGCTATTTCTTTCTGTGCTGTTTTCTGGCTCATCTTTATTCTCTCTGGTTTTACTGTTAATGAAATCATAATTTGACAGCTTTCCTGTTCCCTCCAGGATAAAATAATTGGAGAAGGACCTCAGAAGACTGCACTTTCATGATGTGCACATCTCTGGAGTAGTCACTATGGCCAGAGAAAGGGAGCACTATGTGGTTATTTGGTCCAACAAGTCATGTTCTAAGAGTTGTGGGTGGAAGGAGCCCTGGGAAAAGGCAGGGACCACCACACCATTCCAGGCAGCAGGGGCAGCATGTGAAAGAAATGGAGTCCAGGAGGAGTTGAAAATGAAGTTTTAGAAATAGCAAATGGTTTAGTGTTACGAGAATACTTGAGGCGTGTGGGTCGCGTAAGTGGGAAGGAGACAGATAAAGATGGAAAGGGTGAGGTAGGCCTAACCTTACAAAGCCTTTGAAGCAATGCCAAGGCAGTTTTCTTTTATCTTCCAGTCAAAGGAGACACTGAGGTTTTTGTTTGTTTTAGTCAAATAACTTTTATTGTGTACAACACTATTTAAAAAACCTTTTTACCTTATTAAAAATGATTTTCTCTGAGGAATCAGAAAAGAGAATTTGAGTAGCTGATTTGAAAAATTAAGATAGCAACAAAGCATACATTTCTTTCATTTAAATACTTAGTAACTTCAAAATATTGATGCTTTCTGACAATCTTATATGTTCACCTTACAATAAATGTTGTGTTTTTCCTAGATCCTATTACATATGTGAACAGGTAACTCATAAAAAGATTAGAGAAAATACAAGCAACTTGGTTTATGCAGGGAGAGGAAGTAACTACTATCCACAGGCAAATCTTACTCTGAGTTTAGGGAAGACTGAACTTTTCATTACATTCTATTATTGTCCCTTCACTTAGTTAAATTAAACAAGTATTTTATAGAAGATTTCAAGTGATGGTCCAGAAGTCGCTACTGGGATTTAGAACGCTGAGTTTTTATTTTTAGGGTTTTTTTTTTCATTGAAATACAGCATATGCGTAGAAAAATGTAAAAGAACATTAATACCTCTCCAGAAGCAACTGAAAAGTGTTTAAAGAACATGATGACAGGCCGGGCCCGGTGGCTCACGCCTGTAATCCCAGCACTTTGGGAGTCCGAGGCGAGCAGATCATCACGAGGTCAGGAGATCAAGACCATCCTGGCTAACACGGTGAAACCCCGTCTCTATTGAAAATACAAAAAAGTAGCCGGGTATGGTGACAGGTGTCGGTATTCCCAGCTACTCAGGAGGCTGGGGCATGAGAATGGCGTGAACCTGGGAGGCGGAGCTTGCAATGAGTGGAGATCTCGCCACTGCCCTCCAGCCTGGGCAACAGAGCGAGACTACATCTCAAAAAAAAAAAAAAAGAAAGAAAGAAAAAAGTAAATAAATAAAATAAAAATAAAATCACATGATAACAAGACATGTGCTTTTGAAATTAATAGCAGATTTAGAAAGAGTCGATAGGTGAGGCTTCTTGAAAGAGTTCCAGAAGGAGTTAAAGGTCTAAAGCAAGAAGATAATTCTCTTCAGACAAAGAGAAGAGAAAACATTTAGTTTCTGAACTATATACATAATTTCTATGGAGAAATGTGGACCATTGGCTATTGGGTCTGAAATATTTTAGTTAAGAACTTCATTTACTAGGTACAAATACATAAGAAATTTAGAAAGTGTCCTTAGCACTTATGAGGTTTTTAAAAACTTAATGTCAAAGAAGTCTAACGTTAGGAAAAGACACTCCAAAATAACTTTTCTTTAGATAAGAAGTATTGTAACAAGGAAAATTCAATGAGGATTACCTCTGATTGATGTGGATTCACCTCTAAAATGCAATCAACAATACTTATGAATCCTGAATGCTCTTTACTTAATTATCTTTTTAAATTTTCCTCCTGCAAAAATTATGAGCACTGAGAGCATCATGTCAGTCATCTGTTCCAGTTAATTTCACAGGAAGACAGGGATAGAAGCTCAGCAGATGGTACGACCTTTGCTTTGAGAGTCGAGTGGGTTAAGTGATCACTCTGTGGGTACCTGTCTTTTTGTTTTAAGCTCACTAAGAGTAGGGAAATGATTGGCCTCTCTGGCCATTCATCCTGTTCTATCTATCGACTCACAAGGCAGAACTATATGGTGGCAAGAATGCTAGGATGGGAAACAGAAGGTGCTCATTCTAGTACCTATCTAATCCTAATCAAAATTTTAAGTTGTCAAAAATAACAAGGGACCGGGCACAGTGGCTCACGCCTGTAGTTCCAGCACTTCAGGAGGCCAAGGCGGGCAGATCACTAGGTCAGGAGATCGAGGCCATCCTAGCCAACATGGTGAAACCCCGTCTTTACTAAAATACAAAAAAAGAAAAATTGGCTGGGCGTGGTGACACACACCTGTAGTCCCAGCTACTCAAGAGGCTGAGGCAGGGGAATCCCTTGAACCTGGGAGACAGAGGTTGCAGTGAGCTGAGATAGCACCACTGCACTCCAGCCTGGGGACAGAGCAAGTCTCTGTCTCAAAAAACAAACAAACAAAATAAGGAAGTTGAGTTAAATATTTTACTTCCTTCTAACTACAAGTACCTTGTTAAATTTCTCCTAAGGTTTATTTGCCTTGCATAATCCCCAAAGTATTACTAAATCTTTTGGAGTCTCAGGTTTTCATTTGTAAAATAATAAAATTCATCTCAGGGTGTTGGCAAGAATCAAATGAGATTAAAGATTTTTAAATAATTCTAAAATACTATCCAAATTATGGAAGTTATAGCTGATTGCTATACCACGTTTCCTCTTATTTCAAACCCTTATTCATATTCTTCCACTAGCTGAAGAAGTATTCTATTTCCTAAGAAAATTCAGTTGTGGATTTATTTCTGCAGACTTTAACACATTCAATCAGAGGCATGGTGGGAGTTTTTGTTGGTTTGTTTTTGATTTGGGTTTTTAAATTTAGCTCAGCCAGCATTCAGTCATTTGCAAGTGAAGCACATCTTATTTACCAACATGCTTATGAATTGAAAGTCTGTAGTGTGGTCAGTGTCAACACAGTTTGAAATTTATTCTAAATGTTCAAAGAAAGGTACCTAAACTTAAGAGTAGATCTCCAGACTGTTTATAGAGAAGTGGGATGTGTGCCATTACCTTATTAACTTAGGTTTATATTTTGGGTTCACAAGACTCAATTGCTGCTACCATCACCAGGCCTGTTTTATAGAGAAGACTTAAAACCGATATCACTCTAAATAGCTAAGTGTAATTTGCTGGTGCTGAACTCTTTTAAACATGCAATATGTCAATCTGGAAATATATGGATGAAAACATAATTTTTTCATCTTTAAGTACAGCTCTGCAACAGTTTGCAGGTATTGTTTGTGGGTACTTCATCTTTGAGAAACATTGCTATGAATACTTTCTTTCATGGAATGCTGCTGAAGACATTTTCCAAACTAGATGAGAAGAAAATTAGTATTTGTTGTACTTCTGGGTGTCAGGCATTATCTCCTTTAATCTTACTGTAGCTTTGCCAACTATACTGTTGTTATAGCATTGAAAACATTGGAGCTTAAGGGGTTAATTTCCCATTGGTCACATACTTGATATTAGAGAAACTGGAATTTTATTCAAGGGTCAGTGACTTCTTTTAGAGTTTCTCATTTGTTTTATTTGGCAGAGAAAGAAAAAAATGTTCTACTAGAGTCTCTTTATGCTAGTATTAAAAAGCACCCCTCTTTGTGCTTTCTATGTTAGAATTTACCCTTTGGTATAAAATTTGTGTACGGCGATTTTTTAGATAAAATAATGAGCAAATTGTACCTTTAGAAGATGTTTAACAATGCATTAAAAGCTGCTTTCAAAAGCATTCAAATATATGGGTATACAAAGTCGTGTGTGTGTGTGTGTGTGTGTGTGTGTGAGATAGCTATATCTACAACTTAGAGATGTATATGTAACTTATATATAATATATATGATATAATTTGTTGTATATAATTTATAGATATAAACTATAACATAAATGTGATATAGAGATATATAATACCTATAACTTGCATATGTGTATTTATGTGTATATATGTGTTGTATGCACACATGTACACTTAATCCAACATTAGTCAAGGTTTTAGAATAGATGTTTAAAGTGACTTTACATCAACATACTAAATTTTATTCAAAATAACAAATTTTTAAAGCCTTTAAAATTGAGAAGGCAATTATGTTTATGTAAATTAAAAAGCTAATTCAGAAAACTTGTCTACAAACGTATATTCCTTCCAGCAAATAGCACATTGTTATTAGCTGCTAAGTGCATAATCGTAAGATTAGTAGTGTGAAGTCATTTCCTTTTAAAAGCCTCCAAATAAACTTAAATATATAATCAAATATAGCAATGAAACTACCAACAACATAATTTTGAGATACTCAAGGCATATGCCATAACTGTACAGTGTGTCAGTGTTGCCAACAGCACATATGGCTTGCTTGTTTGCCTCACTGTGGTGTCTCTCTGCAATTGGCACAAGCAACAGCACAGTACAATTCAATTCACAGACATGATACTTACATACTGCGTAGCACACATTATATAGGGAGGCACTATCTTTAAATGGTTGGAACAAGAATAGAGTAGCTCTTTAGTTCTTATTTCAAGACTCAAGGAAAATACTATCAAGCTATTTTTAGAAATTTTATATTTTTTCTTTAAACAGTATCCAAAATCTCCATCATGGCCGAGAAAGCCTTGCATCCATAATCTGGTGCCTTCTTATCTTCCTTTTGCTCCTCTTTCCTGTGCTACAGCCACACTGGCCTCCTTTTATTTTTTTCAATGTGTCAAGCTTTTTACATACTGTTTCTTTCCAGTAAAATGTACTTGATAGTATACATATGTTAATAAGGTCCAATTTCACAAGTAACAGGAATCTTTGTTTTACATGGATGTTCAATGAAATGTTATATTTTATTGAATATATAAAATATTTTTTATAAATTATTATCAGGTATTTTAAGTACCATCTCCCTTTGAGGTTGTTTATTTGCCTAGAGACAGAGTTGAAAAAAAGTTCTTCATCTAAGTAATAATTAATTCCCACAAGAGTTAAAAGTGAGAATTTAACGGTGCTTTTATTTAATTGAGAAGTTCAAATATACAGAAATAACTATAGGACTTTTTTGGCTTGTCAACATGACAGAGTAAAAGTAGAATTATCATAAATGCAGGAATGTGCATTGGAAATTTTCTGTGAAGGCCATGACCTACTATTAGGCAGCAATCATCATGAAGTCCTCTGTTAAAATGACATTCACTTTCATCAGAACCCCTCTGTGTGCTACCTCTTTCAATTCTAGTCTCTTGCCAGTTTTAGAGCTAATGGTTTCCACAGAATATATATCTCAGATAAATTTTAAATACATTTTCTATAATCAGCACACAACTTTGTTGTAATGTTACATATAGGGCAACCAGACAGGCAGAATTATGGTGATTGTGAGTGGATATTTTGGTTCTAGTTCAGATGCTGTTACTTCCTAATATTGTGAGCCTCACACAAATTTTAATCATAAGTAGGGATGTTAATACAACCTTCAAATTAAGAGAGAGGGGGGGGGGAATTTAACGAGTTAATGACTTTTAAGCGTAGTGCTTGGCACACAGTAAGTACTCCATGTTGGGTGCTCTTGTGTTTATAAAAAGTTGCTTTTCTTAAATTGCAGCTTAAGAATTCCTCTTGGGGATACAAGGGACTATGTTTCAGAGCATGGTTTAATTGGCATCCTTCATGGTTTACATGTATGAGATACCCTGGTCACAACCTGGGTGGCTAAGCTAAGAGAAAGAGGTAGCTCTAAGAGATCTACAAGGAATTGGGGGCTTTAAAGAGGCAATCAGGGGAGAAAAACAGAGTCTGTCAACATGGCAGGAAGATGGGGCTTAAGTAGAAAAGATAATGAATAGAAGTTCCTTTATGATAAGAATGACTGAGAGATTTTAAGAATAGGGATGCCTGGCATTTAAGTTATTGGCTGTCATGTAACCATCATTCTGGTTCCAGATTTTAATAGAGTCAGCCATACAAACATCCCTGAATATATGACACTTTGGGGAATGAAGGGTTTGGTGTAGTGCCCAGTGGGGCAATCATGATACAACAAAAGCAGAGCAATGCTGTAAGTGAAATTCAGGGTGCAGTTAGAGAATGTAGGAAAAGTAGGAACCCAAAGCCAGAGCTGAAGAGGATAAGGTAAATCATCATTCCTACCCACAAACTGATCTTTGGAGATTTGGGGAGAGATGCAGAGTCTCTGACAATATTTGAGATGAAGGTGTGTCAGCCAGTTTTTACTTACCTCTTGAGAAACTGGTGACCTTATCCAGTTGGAAGTCTTGGTGGCATTTAGTTTATGACATTATTAATAAGGGAGATAGTGGTCTCTGGAAAATTCAAAGATAGGGCATGCAGAATGGTCAGGCCCATTGGAACTGATATTTATAGGCTTCCTGGCATTAGGGACCTAGAACTTTCAGGACAATGGGAACCTAAAGCTTTCAGAAATAGGAATTGTTCTTTCCCTTTCCTCGTGTCTGTCTCTCTCTCTCTGTGTCCATTTCAGAATGTTGCTGCTTATTTCTGTGCATCTATTCCAGACTTCTGTCTTATCACCTAACTACTCTTGCTCACTTATATTTATTCATAACTTTTGCTTGTGCTTATGAAACTCTTAATGCATATTTTCAACTTTCGTTGGCCACCATTTCCTTTGGGATTTCCTAGTTCAAATAGCTGAAAGAGAACCTAGTTGTACTAATTGACCTTTCCAAGCCAGGCCTGGGAAAGACTGCCCTTGAGTCTGAATTCTCCCTGTTATAAGTGACTGAGGACATACTGGTACCAGAAAACATGCCTGGTACAAACTCTGTAATTATTCTTATATTTTCAGATGTTAATTTTTTTCTTACTAAATCTATTTAGTTAAAATAGACTTTCTGAAATTGGGGCACATTTACTGTGTGTGGACAAAATTTTTCTGGCCCATAGAATATTACAGAATAATGAACTTGAATGAATTGAACAGAACTCAAGTTAGTTCATTGGGTTCTTGCATTCTCTTTGAATGTTACTGGCCGTGGTCAAAGCTTTCTAATAAAGATTATTCTTGTAAAGACAAAATGAATGACACAGCCCAGTAAGATTATTTCTAGGATGAAGGCTAAAAATAAGCAGGTAAACATCTGAACACTTCCCAGTTCTTTCTTTTCACACATTGCAAGAGAGATGCCAGAGAATCATTATCTGTTTCCTGTCCTCAAAACAGAGCCTACATATTGAATAACTGAGTGACAAGCAATCTGGCCTATCCATATGACCATATTGTTTTCATCCCCTAATTAGCCTAGTCCTCACTGTGCTGATGAGGAAACAGATGCATGAAGCAGCAAATTACCTTCATCTCGCCTCTGAACAAAAAAAGACACAGCATTTAATTGTCTCATTTGAACTTGAGCGATTCAAAAGCAATAAAGTGGAAATATTCAAGAAGGGAACATTGCTTTTAAAAACATGTTTTCTTTTCATTTAAAAGTCACCAGCAAATATAGATTTGAATTATAGGAATTTGGCAACTTTAGTTGGAAATGAATACTTCTTATTAAAAGACTTATAGCAAGTTGGTTCCTTAATTGACATGTGGATAAATAGAGATAAATGTAAAGTGTTTGTGGTCCTGAGGGTGTACTGCACATTTATCGTCCATGTCTACTTCTCAGTCAAATTAATTGTAATGGTTCCTTTTGCATTCCTTATCTGATTACATTATAGGTGTAATTTTGCCTGGCTATCAAAGTGGCAGAAATATAGGAAGAAAAACAAGTGCCAGAGAGTAGCTAATAAGAACCTGTCAAACTGCCTAACAAACACAGACAGTCTTTACGCTTTGAGTTTTGCCTTCCAGCTAGCCCTTTGTAGTGCTGTGTTATTTTTCTTTCTATTTCTGTGATTTTCTAGACCCTAATGAAGTTTTTAGCAGTTATTATTGTTCATATTTATTGGATACTCACAAGTTGGCAAGCATTATACTAATTGTTTTACCTAGATCATTTCATTTAATCTTTTAAATTACACTATGATGTGGGTACCATCACTATACCATTTCATAGATGAGGAAACTGAAGCTTAGGGAGTTAGAATATAAAAGAATCAATGTTCCAAAGGCCGTTATGAAAGCAAAAATAGAAGCTAAAAATAGTTAATAAGATCTTCGCAATTCTATATAGACTACTTCAATGGTATTGTCTTTAGGTTTTGCTTCATGATGATGCAAGAGTTATTGTGTGCTCAAGTGGCTGTCCTGAAGGTATACACTTAAAAATAATTTTTGAAGCCCAGCGAGTTTGATATAGGAAAATATTTTTATGGCTCCCAGTTGCATAGTTATAAAACTTTTTAATTTTTGTTAATGTGTATATGAGGAAAGTAGTATTTACTGTTCATAAAGTTTTGTTTGGTACCTTTTGCATTATTTCCCTTAAATTCTCATATGCTCAATAGGGTCTTCAGGGAAAAACTGAGACATACAATCTAAACAAAGACACTACTGAATAATTTTTAGAAATCTTCAGAAATACCTAAAATAGTTGCAGTTTCATTAAATGCAATGTGAAGTGCCATGAATCAGTATAACCAATATAAGCCATTATATTGAAGAGGGTAGAAGAAAATGAGAATAATATTTTGACATCAGGATATGTACATTTTTGAGGTTTTTTAAAATTCCTATGCCATGTGTTTACCTAATACTGCTATGTACATTAATTTGACAAAATGTTTTTTGACACCTACTATCTGCTAGGTACACTAGTGATAGAATACCAAGCCAAGTAGACATAATTCCTAACTTAAAGCTTTTGCTCTAGTGAGGAAGACAAACTTTATTAAATTATAAAAGTTATAAATTACAAAGTTAGCCAAATGCTAAAAAGAGAAAATGCAATGAAAGTCATTAAAGGGGTGTGTGTGTGTGTGTGTGTGTGTGTGTGTGTGCACGCGCGCTTGGTGGGGACGTGGCATGTTTTAATTTATGGGGCTAAGTAACTTTTCCAGGCATCACTGAGGAAGTAATATTTAAGCTGAAATATGGAGAATATAGGCAAAGAATAATTGCTATGGGTACACAGTCTGATTTGTATTTCAAAAGATCCCTCTGACTGTATTGTGGGGAAAGGACTGGTGGAAGGAAAGAGAGCGCATGACAGTGATACAGTTCAGAGATGAAAGTGATTGGACTGAGTGAGGGTAAAGAAGGAACTAGGGAGAAGTGGATAGATACCAAAACTGTTTAGGATATAGAGTTGATAATACAAATATTGTAATTATTTACATTTGAATAAAAAATAAAACTCTAATAGCTTTTTGTTTTAATTCATAAGACTAATTCATAAGACTTAATAGCAGTTATATTATTTTTTCATCATGTTATTCATTCATACAATAACACATAATTGTATGTTTTTCACATGTCACTAGCTTAGTTGTGAAATAATTCCTTCTTCCCCTCATAGAATAAAAGAGATTCATGAGTAGGTAATAATAGCATACTCTTATAATTGAAATGATATAATTATTATGAGAGTGCTTATCCTAGCTTAATTATGCAGGGAAGGCTTGCTGGAGGAGGTGGCACCAGAAATGTATATTTGAGGATTTGATCAGCAAATGGAACATTCTCAGCAGAGGGAAAATGAATACAAAGATAGAGAAGTGAGAAATTTAATGGCATGATTAGAGGCTAACACACGTTTTACAGAGGATGAAGGACATGGGAGACAGGACTGGCTATGTAATTTGCAGGGCCTGGTGCAAGAAAATGCAGAGCTTCTTGTTCAGAAGTGATTCATGATAACTGCAGAGCAGAGAACAGCTGAGAGCACAGAGAAACATGGGACCCTTCCAAGCAAGGGATTCTGTGTGACTGCACTGGTTGTCTTTCCGTAAAACCGGCATAGCGAGAGGTGCTAGTAGTAAGTTGGAGATGTAGACTATGAAGAAAGAAGAATTAAGAAGATTTACAAGCTTTCTAGTTTGAGAACTTAGGTGATAGTCATGCAACCAGCAGAAATAGAGGCTATAAGGAGAGTGGTCCCATTGTGGTGGCTCAAACCTGTAATTCCAGCAGTTTGGGAAGCCTAAGCGAGAGGACCTTTCAAGGCCAGGAATTCGAGACCAATAGCTGGGCATAGAGGTGTGAGCCAGTGGTTCCTGCTACTCTGGAGGCTGAGCTGCTAGGAACCCTTGAGCCCACCAGGAGGTTGAAGGAAAAAAAAAAAAAAAAAAAAAAAGAATGGTCAGGTGTCAGGAAATGGTGATTAGTTTATGTTTTGGCAAGTTTATTTTAAGATGTCTCTCGAGTATTTTATTGGCAATGCCTACCCAACATAAGAGCTTGACTGTATTAGGAGAGAGTAAGACTAGAGAAAGTTTTTTGGATGTGGAAATTATAAAGTAGATGAGTGGGTCAAAAAGACTGATAAGAGGAGCAAAACAAGGACAGAAACTTCAGGAACCTGAAGACTCTCAGAAAGTTTATTCATAGAAGACTTTAATACAGAATATAGGTCTCCAAACCCATGCCCCTCTTGAAGCTTGGGATAAGTTGTTGCTGTGCCACAGGTTATTTTTTGGCTGCTGAGACATACTAATGCTGGCCATTCCAGTAACACTAACATCAGTTAAAGCTTTTCTCTGCCAACACAATATGAAGTTAATACCAGTGCAAGACAGGCACAGTAAGTGTCACTTCAGTAAGCTGAAAATAGCTACTTTGAACCTTATTACTCGTTTATGCCTCCCACACTAAAATGTTTCAATTAAACAATCATTTACTGAACCCCTATTTGCAAAGCACCATATTTGTGACATCACTGAACAAATACTTAAAAAAAAAAATCACTCTTTTGCCTATTTTTTGAGACATATTGGTCCATTAATTGGCTTCTGTATCATCACTCAAATTTACTATTTTTTTTATTTAGGACAATCAAGTGGAGATAGTGTCATCTATAAAATAACTGAAAAAAATGTTTGTTATCTATTTTATGATTTTCAAACTTTAATATTGTATTTCACTATCAAAGTATAATTTTAAGGAATTTTCTACAATTGGTTGACTTTTGTTAGCTATTATGAAGTACTTATCAAAGCCACCTTTTTTCCTATTCAGGATTAATGTGAATATTAAAACATATAATGGTTAAATTTCATGTTGTCATGAAAGATTATTTTCATAATAATAATAGCTCTGCCTAGATTTTGATGGATGCTCTTTGGTTAATTCAAAACTTTACCATAAACTCGTATCAGATACTCTTATGAACTCTGAGAAAAAGCAAATATGAAATAAATGAAGATTCCAATATCAGTAAGCTGTAATTTTATCCATATACTAAAATTATTAAGATAGTTTTATTCCAAAGTTATAAAAAATTGATAATTATTTAAGGTAACCAGTAAATACTGATCTTATTACCATATGCATTGTTGTTAAGTATATTCTATGGTTAGTAACATTTGAAAAAGAAAATTAAAAATTGAATCACAGTGTCGTTATGTAGTATGTTATACAAAGCTACTTACTATGCTATGGGAAAAAATCTATTTTCTGTTTTTCTGTTTTCTTAATTTAATTAGCACATTCTTCTAGAATCATTGCCCAGATCTCATGATATAAAACAAATTTTCACTTTGTCAAAATGCAGTTAGGGATGTATTATGCACTGCTGCATTTTGGAAAATGGCAAGTGTGGAAACCTCTTTTTATGTGTCAGCTTTGACAGAAAGGATAAAGACAACATTAATCATCTTATTTTCCCATTGCAGTGATTATCGATATATTCAGTAAGAATAATTCACACCCCCTGAGCCTGTCAGAAAGATGAAATAATTTTAACCACTGAATAATAATTACCATATTCAAAATTGGTTTGCAATGTTGATGCTTATTAACAATAATATATATAAAATCAAAACAAAAATGAACATTGGAATTGACAAGTCTCCATTTTTTCTCTCTACCTGGTTTATTAAGACAGTATACATTTTATTCTATATTCAACTTTCTTAAACAGACCTTTTGTGTTTTTTTCATGCTAAATTAGCATGATCAGCAGCTTGATGAAGTAACAAGAATTTGCAACAATTGTTTGGGGGATAGGAATCACTTTTTATTTCAATAAAAGCTAGATGCATAATATACTTTTAATACACAAGCTAATATACATTAACATTATTGGCTTATTCTCATTGATCATATAGCTCAGTATTACTGAAAGTAGGGGCCATAGTTTGGTGCTGCTCTTCTATGATATAAGTACTAAAAATGAGACTGAGTATTTAGGAAATTTTATATAAGTTTGACATTGTTATAACATGCAAACACATGACTTTTTTCTAGTAATTTATTTTTACTATACTTAAAAAGTGTTGTAGAGTAGCAATTTCAAACTAAAACAAACTATTCCTTTACATGTAGATACTTTGAGAAGTGCTGCTCTTTCTAATTATATACTTTCTACCTCTCTGCATTTGCCTTCACTAAGAATTACTTAGGTAGGTTTTTTTTTTTTTTTATATGGAACTCAAAACATCTCAAATTACTTAATAACTTTTTATTATCTGCCTATTTGTTTGTAAGGAGTATGAGAAGTCCGGAAGAAATAGCATAAAAGAAAAGAAAGGCTTAAAAGCCATGTACATCTGGATTCAAATAAGCTATATCACTTTCTATCTGTGCAATCGAGGGCAATTTATTTACATTTCCTGAGCCTCTATTTCCTTAATTGTAAATGGAGATAATAACATCTATGATAAAAGTTTGTTGTGCCAATATATTTTAGGTTTCAGAGCATTTTAGCATACTCTCTTTCCTGGGTCTCTTCCTTTTAGTAGGAAAGTTGAATAATAAAGAACATTTTTAGATATACCGTTTATAATGTACTACACCCATTTATTGAACGAACCACAATAGATAAGCTTGAACACTATTAAATTATTTTGAATATATTTGATGATGTGTTGGATTTTGCATGATTAAATATTTAATACGTTACAACTAGTTATAAAATGATAGTTGATTAACAAATGGATTTCCTAATTTTTATTACAGAAAATAGATGTTACTCAAGTATGAGAGAGTTTCAAGCACTTGTGACATTGCCTCTAATTTGAGTCAGAGGAGGTGACAAACAACAGATGTTAAAACCTTTCATTTTCTTGTTAACTGACTGGATAATTCAGTAAATATAATCTAGATTTGCTTTTGACTGTCATCAAAACAGAAAACAATTATTATTAAATATACTATTACAGTGTTATTAGCATTAACAAACTACCGGTAAATAATCTATGTATGCAAAATGTAACTTTGAATCTCTTTTATGATTTTTGTTACAGAATTAAAAACAACAGCAATAAGTGGAAAAAGGATATATTATTTTTAGAAAGTTGTACATTTTCATTTATCTTATAGTAACAGATTTTAAAAACAATCTGGTCTTATCCACTAAAATAAGCTAGGTTGTTTCTTCATGGAGATGGATGAGAAAGGACTGCTCTACAAAGTAAAATTTAAGGCATTGGACTAGATCATACTTAATTTTCAGTGTTGTGGAGATCTTGATTTATTGGTTGTAGCCATCATAGTAACAGCAATTGCAAGAATATTTTGAACAATTTCTTAATTATAGTAGATTATTGTATTTCTGTATTAATGGATTTCTATTTTTCTAGCTGACAGGGATATTTTAAGATTAAAGGCTAAAGACTGTGCAAAGAGTCTCTTTCTTAGAATTTTGTCAACGAACATAGACAATGAGCATGATACTATTTAAGTAATAAAATATTTCTAAAAACCAGTTAGAAAATTTCTCCAATATAAAATGGATTGTAAGATATTAATTTTGATTCAAGAATGAAGGTTCCTGTTACAGACAAAGGCACCACTTCAATCATATTTTCTTTGTGAAATGTGTCTCTAGTCAAAACATTAGGTTGAAGGCAAAGTAGCTGCCCTCATTCTCTCTCATGTTTGAGTTATTTTAATCATACCAAAGATTCACATGAGTGTTGTTATTCTTGTCTAGGTCCTGGGTAGTATTTTCTTGTCTCTTCATACTTTTATAAAGCATCTAGGTTAGTTGTAGGAAAGAGTGTTAGTTTGATCTATTACACTATTTTACTTATAAATAGTAATGTAATTTACATGCTAATTGATAGCTTTTATGTGTATCTGCATCTTTTTAAATAAATATGTTTCTTGAATTAAATTTAGAAAAAGTCCACGATAAAAAGGAAATACATTAAGATAATCCATAATCTCTTCTTGTAGATTGTTAACCTTTCAGTGTATATTTCCTCAAAGGGTTGAAGTTACCCAACTAATAAAGGGCAAAGACATTTCGGGACCTCAGAAATAACTGAAGCAGGAACTAGAAAATCCAGAAACCACTCTTCTTATTTCTCATCTATCTATGCTTTTCACCATGTGTTAGTGTTATTCTCACAGATTAACTCTGTAAAGTTGGACCATAGCTGCCAGCATCTTCCAGTCTCATATCTTCTTAACTTTGCCATTCAAAGAATAAGGTTCTCTTCTTCCCTTAATTCCATTTTGGAAAACCTCGGAGAAGGTCTCTGATTGGCCCAGGTCTCATTACTTGTGAAACTGTATGTGTGGCTGGGAGGAGTTGGTCCTATGATAGGCAATCCTTATTTTAATCACATAGTTGGAGTAAGCAGAAAATAGGTTCCTCAGGTAAGGCACGTCTTTTTTTCACCTCAAAGCTAATGATGATAGATCAGTTACTGAGTGAAGCACAGAGAGACTGGCACTATTTTCCCGATAGATGTGTTGTAAGAAAACAATTTTTACTTTATTTGAAGCAGTATGAGGGCTTACAGCTAATTATATCTTGGTAGGGTATGGGTGACAACAAATAATGAATTAGCAGTCTTTGCCTTTATTCACCAGAAATTTATAATCTACTTGTAGATGTATAATAGACAGACTTAAAATTTAAAAAAATAATTGTATTGTGAACTTACGTGATATTGCAGACTGTATGTACAATAGAATTTTCAGAGAATTTCAGGATCACTATGTGCTATAATCTTCTGAAGATTTTGAAAAGTTCAGTTTGACGTAACTCATAATAATACAGTATTAGTAGTTAGAGTTAAAGAGCTAAAGAAAACTGGTTTTCCATCCAAAAAGAGGAGTATAAGAAATATATTAGAAACCGGAATAGGCACAGGATGTGCCAAAAGCCATGTGATAGGTCCACTGTAGTGCTGGAAATTCTTGTGAAAAAAAAAAAAAAAGATTGAGTATGCATGATCACACTAGAATTTTGGAAGGCATTGAAAAATCTGAATGTGTGCATATTGTTAAAAACACATATACTGTTTAGTCTCAAATTTGAGGTAGTACTCTCCAAGAAAATTAAAAACTGTAATACATTAATATCATGAATAGCCGTAAGAGACTTACCTGTGCAATTATTGAGGAAATAAGAAAATTCAAAAAGTTTTTATGGTGCTAAGCATACTGTTGGAACCCAAGACATAATATCTTTTTTAAAACAGCAACTAAAAAGTTACAATCACATTTATCTGAGCTAGCAATGGCATTCAAAGAGTGGCCGTAATACATATGTAGCAGATACATCATCATCAGGACATAGACTTAAAAGGAAGTTTACAGTTAGTATAGAAATATAAATCCATTAAAATTTGTCCAAAGTGGTTCCAAGTGTCTAATCTTATAAAACTATGTTTTTGAAAGAGACATTCAAATGTAGAAATTTCATAATGGTTTCATTATGTGAGAAAACTTTGAAGTATTTTTGACCCTAGACATTTAAAAGATTATTTTATGCTATATCTATAAATAATGAAGCGATACTAATTTTAGTAATCAGATGATTCAGATGTTTAGTAGTTGAAAATACCATCACTGTATTATATGTAGATTTTGAAAAGCATCTTTTTTTTAGTGAGTTAAATGATATAAATAAATAAACCTATTTCTTAGGTATTTGATTTCTTTTGATTCACCATTTGAAATATTAAATATTGAAACACAGTTAACATTTTAGAAAAATAAGATTTGATTGATCCCTATAGCAGTCTACAAATCAACAATGGCCTACTGATATAGAGAGAAGATATTTTTCTTTTCCTAATAAGGGAACAATTCGTAATCATTGAGTAATTTTATTTGTAAATTGGTAATGTGGCAGATAACTTATAAAGGAAATATATCCTGTCCTATTCAAATGATTGTGTTGAATTTTGATTTCTGCTGGATGCTTATAATTCTCCTTTGAACTGACAGCTTTCAGTCTTGCCCACAAGAAAACTACAGTTCTTGTAGGATATACTCCCAGCATTGGTTCTATCACTCTCGCAGATACCAAAATGTGCATATACCAGGTCCTGAAGTCAGCCTTGAGAAACTGAGTGTATTACTCTGTTTTCACACTGCTGATAAAGACATACCCAAGATGGTACAATTTACAAAAGAAAGAAGTTTATTGGACTTACAGTTCCACACGGTTAGGGAGTCCTCACAATCATGGTGGAAAGCAAGGAGGAGCAAGTCACATCTTACGTGGATGGCAGCAGGCTAAGAGAGAGATTGTGCAGAGAATCTCCCGTTTTTAAAACCATCAGATTGTGTGAGACCCATTTGCTATCATTAGAACAGCCCACCCCATGATTCAATCATCTTCCACCAGGTCCCTCCCACAATATGTGGAAGTTATGGGAGGTACAAGATGAGATTTGGGTGGGGACACAGAGTCAAACCATATCATTCCACCCTTGGCACCTCCCAAATCTCATGTCCTCACATTTCAAAACCATCCAATGCCTTCCCCAGTCCCCCAAAACTTTAACTCGTTTCAGCCTTAACTCAGAAGTTCACAGTCCAACGTCTCCCCTGAGACAAGGCAAGTCCCTTCTGCCTATGAGCCTGTAAAATCAAAAGCAAGTTAGTCACTTCCTAGATACAATGGGGGTACAGGAATTGGGTAAATACAGCCATTCCAAATGGGAGAAATTGGTAAAAACAAAGGGGCTACAGGACCCAGGCATATCCAAAATCCAGCCGGGCAGTCAAATCTTACAGCCTTAAAACGATCTCCTTTGACTCCATGTCTCACATCCAAGTCATGCCGATGTAAGAGGTAGATTCCATGGTCTTGAACAGCTCTGCCCCTATGGCTTTGCAGGATACAGCCTCCCTTCAGCTGCTTTCACGGGCAGGTGTTGAGTGTCTGCAGCTTTTCCAGGTGCACGATGCAAGCTGTCAGTGGATCTACCATTCTGGGGTCTGGAGGATGGTGGCCCTCTTCTCACCATTCCACTAGGCTGTGCCCCAGTAGAAACTCTGTGTGGGGGCTTCTACCCCCACATTTCCCTTCTGCATTGCCCTAGCAGAGGTTCTCCATGAGCACCCCACCTCTACAGCAAACTTCTGCCTGGGCATCCAGGCATTTTCATACATTTTCTGAAATCTAGGCAGAGGTACCCCAATCTCAATTCTTGACTTATGTGCACTGGCAGGCTCAACATCATGTGGAAGCTGCTAAGGCTTAAGGCTTACACCCTCTGAAGTCACGGCCTGAACTCTACGTTGGCCCCTTTCAGCCATGGCTGGAACAACTGAAAGGGGCCAACTTGGGATGGAGGGCACCAAGTCCCTAGGCTGCACACAGCATGGGGACTCTGGCCCCGGCCTACAAAACCACTTTTTCCTCTTAAGCCTCTGGGTCTGTGATGGAAGGGGCTGCTGCAAAGGTCTCTGACTTGCATTGGAGACATTTTCCCCATTGTCTTGGTGATTAACATTTGGCTCCTCATTACTTACGCAAATTTCTGCAGCCAGCTTGAATTTATCTTCAGAATATGGGATTTTCTTTTCTATTGTATTGTCAGGTTGAAAATTTTCCAAACTTTTATACTCTGTTTTCCTTCTGAAACTGAATGCCCTTAACAACACACAAGTCACATTTTGAATGTTTTGTTGCTTAGATATGTCTTCCACCAGATACCCTAAATCATCTCTCTCAAGTTCAAAGTTCCACAAATCTCTAGGGCAGGGGCAAAATCCTGCCAGTCTCTTTGCTAAAACATAACAAGAGTCGCCTTCACTACAGTTCTGAACAAGTTCGTCATCTCCATCTGAAACTACCTCAGCCTGAACTTTATTGTTCATATCACTGTCAGCATTTTTGTCAAAGCCATTCAAAAATTCTCTAGGAAGCTCCAAACTTTCCCACATTTTCCTGTCTTCTCAGCCCTCTAAACTGTCCAGGCCTCTGCCTATTAACCAGTTCCAAATTGGCTTCCACATTTTGGGGTATCTTTTCAGCAGTGCCCCACTCTACTGGTACCAATGTATTGCATTAGACCATTTTCATGCTGCTGATGAAGACATAACTGAGACGGAGCAGTTTACAAAAGAAAGAGGTTTATTGAACTTACAGTTCCACATGGCTGTGGAGGCCTCACAATCATGGCAGAAGGCAAGGGGGAGCAAGTCACATCTTTCTTGGATGGCAGTAGGCAAAGAGAGCTAGTGCGGAGAAACTCCCATTTTTAAAACCACCAGATCTTGTGAGACCCATTCACTATCACAAGAACAGCACGGGAAAGACCCAGCCCCATGATTCAATCATCTCCCACCAGGTCCCTTCCACAACATGGGAATTTTGGAAGCTATAAGAAGAGATTTGGGTGGGAACACAGAGCCAAACCATATCACCAAGTATATACAAAAAGTTGGTCCTTTCTATATTTGGGTTTCGAATCTTGCAAATACAGTATTTTCAGTCCACATTTGGTTGAGGAGAATCCATGTGTAAGTGGACCCGTGCAGTTCAAACCTGTGTTGTTCAAGGGTCAACAGTAATTTTATGTTTAATGCAGATGGAATAGTACAACAAAAATCACTACTGTTGGAATTATAATTATGATTTTAAACTTTTAACGTTGAATAATAATAGTTTCTTGAATATTGGTATAAAAAAGATTTCTTTAAAACAGTAAAGTCTCTTGGAAACTTTTAAGATACTTGAAGCACTTTCAGAATGTGTAGAAATCAGTGGCTCTGGTTCTTATATCTAATCTCACTTAAAATTTTTTATTATTTGCCATCAGAACACAGAGCTTAACTTAATAGCTACTATATTACTTTTGAATGTTAAATGGAATTTCAAATGGAAGAACTTCAAATATTTCTTCTATTTGAAATTCCATTTAACATTCAAAATTTGTTTGTAGCAAACTAGGTTAGAAAATATACTGTGGATGGGAAAAAGAGGACAATAAAATGGATGTATATCCATATTTGAGACACACAGCCGGGAGATGACTACTTTAGGTATAAATGGTGAAAAGCACAAAAATACATTAGTTAGGGAGGTAATGAAGCCTTGAGGGGCAATAAAATAGGAAGTGGAGCAAAAGGTGTAGATTTGAGTCACAGCTATGATTAACAGCAAGGTTCAACTCTAAACGCTTTGCTTTGAAATTTGACTCCAATTTTCATATGCTTTAGTGATCCTGGGTAATTTGCTTACTAAGTTTTTTAAACAGTTATTTTCGGCTAAAATAGGTGTATGTATATGTTATAGGAAAACACTTTGTAAATTATACAGAGATATAAAAATATACATTATCGTTGTCATTCTGATTCTGTTTCCTCGTCCATTCAGCAAAGAGGTGTGCTGTGACCATGACTGTTTGCTTTCCCTTTCGTTTATTGATATTTGCCTTCTTCAGCAAATTTCAAGTAAAATCAAACTTAGGAAGTCGTCAGGGCTTAGCAATTTTGATCATGCCATTGATTTTGGTCCCTTCATGAAAATTTATCATTCTTGAGATGGAAAAGACCTAGGAGGTCATTTAGTTCAACCCTCCTTTTAGAATCAGGAAACAAGTCCAGAGAGATTTATATAATGCTGGATTGCTAACCAAGGTATCTTATTTCCTAGCCTCTTGTGCTGATTCTTCAACACTGTAATTCTGTCTGCTTCACTTTGCATTTATTTCAAGCGTGTGGCTTGGAAAATCTCATATAGGTAGATGTTGGCAGAACTAGGCAAGAGCAGAGTTTTACTATCATTCTATTATAGTATTTCTGATTGTCTTTGACTCTCAATTTGTATTAGTTTAAGTGTTAGTTTCTAAGGGGGGTGTGTGTGTGTGTGTGTGATGTGATGTTTCCCTTTCTCAATAGATTGCAAAATCTTTATGATGTTTGATTAAAACAAATAGTTTTGAGTGCCTACTATATGTAAATCATTGTTGCTGTTTTCAAAAGGCATTATTAATTGACCACCATTTGTTTTATGGGAAAGAAACAGTTTAAACTTTGTAGATAACAAAACTTATTTGGGGCTAATAGGCTCGAAATTTCACTCTAGAAAACTGACATAGGTACTTAAAATATATAATATACTTCCAGCTATGTCAAATTGAATTACTAATTGACGGATGTTGGTACTCTTATAATTAGAACTCCTTTGAAACTATGATCCATGAAATGTGAAAATGAGTATAGGAAATTAAATTCTTTATTGGTTCTCAGGCAGCTAAACTGGCACTCCCTTGTTAAAATATCTAAGTATTAATTTCATAATTGCTATGAAAAAAAATCTGTTCTTACCTGTTTACAAACATATAAAACAACAATAATGAACAACAAACAAAACAAATGACTGCAAAATGATTCTACTGGAATGGAACCGTGCTTGCAAATATTTACTTACCCATAAAAACGAGAGATGCTGGTCTCAGAAATAAATCTGTTTATAGTATATATGGAATTATACCAATATTTTCTGTGAGGTTGTTAACATTATACTTAAAAATATGACACAATAGTGAAAAAAGTAGAACCAAATAATGTACTCAATTTCAAAGCAATAATTAAATATTTTTAATCATTCCCAGCTAAGATGATTTGATTTCAGGATAAGAAGGAGAGTCATTATTCTGAGACCACATGGGTCTACTGATACCCTCTCATGCATAACTAATCCTTGTCACATCACTCCAAATAGTTAAGCAGAAGTGGCAGTTTCTATATTCCTCTTCCAGGGGTGTTGACTGCTGATACTGTATATTGTGTACAGAATGTATCACTGAGTAAGAGCAAGTAGGAAATTGTTCCAGCTAAGAGAAGGTTTGCATGCCAGTTACCCTTCCTTTTATTTCTCTTTAATTTTTAGAAGAGGTGATTAAACTTAAATTTAAAGTTTCTCAATGTCTTTCCATGTATCCTAAATAGGATAGTAATTCTGCAATATGAAACAGGGCCAATTAATCACCTTTTGAACTGAGTCATGGAGCTAATTGAATGAAACTGGCTGGGGATACACACAAAATAATTAGTTTGTGCCTCTCAGATTGTCAGTATTGGGGCATTGTAATATATCGTTTTACCACATAGAAGAACATTAATGCAGAATAATAATTTCAATCTTTTGAGTTTTTTTTTCTTTCACTATCAAATAAGCCTTTTCAGGTATAAATAAAGTGTAACATGTAAAAATAATTCAGAAATTTTATGGTAGATGAAATAATTTTAATGTTTATAATCAGAAAATCATGTCAATAATGAGATTAGTATATGGCTCAGTGAGATAAAGATATAGAGACGAAAGATAGATATATCTTAATCTAAAGCATATATACATATATGTGTTTTTAATTAATAGTTTTAATTGACACAGATGTTCATATTCTGGAGTACATTGTGCTATTTTACATTTACACAATATGTAGTGATCAAATCAGGATAATTAATATATTCATCACCTCAAACATGTCCCATTTCTTTGTATTGAGAAAATTCAAAATCCCCTCATCTAGCTCTTTGAAAATATATAATTGTTGTTAACTATAGTCACCCTACAGTGCTATAGAACCCTAGAACTTACTTTTCCTATTTAGCTGTGATTTTGCATCCCTTAATCAACCTCTACCCATACCTCCTTCCATGATCTTCTCCAGCCTTTCAAACCACTGTTCTACTCTATACTTAACATAAGATCAACTTTTTCAATTTCAACATGAATGAGAACATGCAGTATTTATTTTGTGTGTGTGCCTAGCCTATTTAATTTAACATAATTTATTCCTGGCTCATCCATGTTGCCATAAATGACAGATTTCATTTTTTTTTATGATTGAAGAGTATTCTATTGTGTATAAATACTATATTCCCTTTATTTATTTATTAATAGATAATTAGTTTGATTCCACATCTTGGCAATTGTGAATAGTGCTGCAATAAACATGGCAGTGCACGTATGTTTTTGACTTGCTGATTTCCTTTCCTGTAGATGTATACCCAGTAATGGAATTGCTGAATTGTATGGTAGTTATATCTTTACTTTTTTAAGGAGCATCCATACTGTTTTCCATAATGGCTGTACTAATTTATATTCCCACTCACACTATATAAGAGTTGTCCTTTTTTGGCATCCTTGTCATGATTTCTTATTTTTTGTCTTTTTGAGAATACCCATTCTAACTGGGGTGTGATGATATCTCATTGGGGTTTTGATTTGCACTTATAAGTAGTGATATTGAACATATTTATATGCTTGTTTGCCATTTGTATGACATCTCTTGAGAAATGTCTGTTCAGATACTTTGCCCATTTTGAAATTGGATTATTTATTTTTTTGCTGTTGAGTTGTTTGAGCTCATTGTGTATTCTGCATATTAGTCCTTGACAGATGAATAGTTTGCAAATATTTTCTCCCATTCTGCTGGTTGTCTCTTCAATCTGTTTATTGTTTCTTTTACTATGCAGAAGCCTTTTTAGTTTGATATAGTTCAATTTGTCTATTTTTCCTTTTGTTGCCTGTGCTTTTGAAATCTTAACTATAAAATCTTTGCCCAGACCAATGTCCTGAAGTGTTGTTTCTCCAGTATTTTCTTCTAATAGTGTCATCGTTTTAGGTCTTACATTTAAGTCTTTATTCCAGATAAAGTTGGTTTTTGTATATGGTAGATATATTAGTCCATTTTCACACTGCTGATAAAGACATGCCGGACACTGGGAAATTTGAAAAAGAGAGAAATTTAATTGAACTTAAAGTTCCATGTGGCTAGGGAAGCCTCACAGTCATGGCAGAAAGCAAGGAAGAGCAAGTCACGTCTTACATGGATGGCAGCAGGCAAAGAGAAAGAGCACAGGAACTACTCTTTTTAAAACCATCAGATTTCATGAGACTTACTATCATGAGAACAACGTGGGGAAGACTTGCCTACATGACTGAGTTATCTCCCAGAAGGTCCCAGTTCAAAATGAGATTTGGGTGAAGACACAGAGCCAAACCATATCGTTCTGCCCCTGTCCCCTTCCCAATTTCACATCCTCACATTTTGGAACCAATTATGGCTTCCCAACAGTCCCCCAAAGTCTTAACTCATTTCACCATTAACTCTGAGTCCACAGTCCACTGTCTCATCTAAGACAAGGCAAGTCCCTTCCACCTATGAGCATGTGAAACCAAAAGCAAGTTAGTTTACTTCCCAGACACAGTGGGGGTATAGACATTGGGAATACACAGCCATTCCAAATGGAGAAATTGGCCAAAACAAAGGGGCTACAGTCCTCATGCATGTCTGAAATCCAGTGGGGCAGACAAATCTTAAAGCTCCAAAATGATCTTTTATGACCCCTTGTCTTACATCCAAGTCACACTGATACAAGAGGTGGGTTCCCATGGTCTTGGACAGCTCTGTCCCTGTGGCTTTTCAGGGTACAGCCTCCCTCCTGGCTGCTTTCGCGGGCTAGCTTTGTGTGTCTGCTTCTTTTCCAGGCACATGGTGCAAGCCATCACTGGGTCTACCATTGTGAGGTCTGGAGGATGGTGGCCCTCTTCTCACAGCTCCACAATAGGGACTTTGTGGGTGGGGGTTCCCACCCCACATTTCTCTTCCATACTGCCCTAGCAGATGTTCTCTATGAGAGCCCTTCCCCTGCAGTAAACTTCTACCTGGACGTCCAGGAGTTTTCATACATCTTCTGAAATCTAGCAGCTTTCAGCCATGATTGTAGCAGCTGGAATGCAGGGTACTAACTCCCTAGGCGGCACACAGCATGGGGACCCTGGTTCCTGCCCAGTAAACCACTTTTTCCTCTTAGGCCTCTGGGCCTGTGATAGGAGGGGCTGCCATGAAGAGCTCTGACATGTCCTGGAGACATTTTCCCCATTGTCTTGGTGATTAACATTTGACTCCTCATTACTTATGCAAATTTCTGCCGCCAGCTTGAATTTCTTCTCAGAAATTGTGACTTTCTTTTCTATTGCATTGTCCGGTTGCAAATTTTCTGAACTTTATGCTCTTCTTCACTTATAAAATTGAATGCTTTAACAGCACCCAAGTCACTTCTTGAATGCTTTGCTGCTTAGATATGTCTTCCACCAGATACCCTAAATCATCTCTTTCAAGTTCAAAGTTTCACAAATCTCTAGGGCAGGGGCAAAATGATGCCAGCCTCTTTGCTGAAATATAACAAGAGTCACCTTGGCTCCAGTTCCCAAGAAGTTCTTCATCTCCATCTGAGACCACCTCAGCCTCGACCTTATTGTTCATATCACTATCAGCATTTTTGTCAAAGCTATTCAATAAGTCTAGGGAAGTTCCAAACTTTCCCACATTTTTCCTATCTTCTCAGCCCTCCAAAATGTTCCAACGTCTGCCTGTAACTCAGTTCCAAATTGGCTTCCACATTTTGGGGTATCTTTTCAGCAATGCCCCACTCTACTGGTACCAATTTATTGTATTAATCCATTTTCATGCTGCTGATAAAGACACCTGACACTGGGAAATTTACTAAAGAAAGAGGTTTAATTGGACTTACAGTTCCACATGCCTGGGGGAACCTCATAAATGTGGCGGAAGGCAAGGAAGAGCAAGTCATGTCTTACATGGATGGCAGCAGGCAAGGAGAGAGAGTTTGTGCAGGGGAATTACTCTTTTTAAAACCATCAGATCTTGTGAGAATTATTCGCTGTCAGAGAACAGCATGAGAAAGACTTGCCCTCATGATTCAATTACCTCCCATGATTCAGGTCCCTCCCACAACACATGTGAAATCAAGGTGAGATTTGGGTGGGGACACAGCCAAATCTTATCAGTAGTGGTCTAGTTTTATTATTCTCCTTGTGGGTATCCAGTTTTTCCAGCAAAATTTATTGAAAAGATTGTCCTTTCTCTCATGGATGTTCTGATGCCTTTGTTGAACATTAGCAGGCTGTAAATATGTGGATTTATTTCTGTGTTCTCTATTCTGTTTTATTGGGTTATGTGTCTGTTTTTATGCCATTCCCATGCTATGTTGGATACTACAGCTTTGTATTATATTGAAGTAAGGTAGTATAATGCCTCTACCACTCTTCTTTTTTGGTCAAGACAGCTTTGGCTATTTGAGGTCTTTTGTGGTTCCATTCAAACTTTTTTAGACATTTTTGTGAAGAATGTCATTGGTATTTTGAGAGAGATTGAATTGAACATGTAGACTGCTTTTGGTAGTATGGTCATTTTCACAATATTATTACTTCCAATTCATGAATATGGGATATCTTTTCATTATTTTTGTCCTCTTCAGTTTTTTTTTTTTTATCAGTGCTTTATAGTTTTCCTTTTAGAGATTTTTCACCTTATTGTTTAAATTTATTCCTTTTTGTATTTTATTTTACTTGTATTTTACATTAGTGTGGCTACTTTAAACTATGTGTATGTTTTGATTACCAAAGGGTGTCATCCTGACTTTCCTTAATAAATTGACACTTGTGTATGGGGAAAGAATTAACTTGATGAGATTATGGGAATATTATGTGTACATCTAATACTGTAAAAGAAAAAAAAAAAAACTCAAAGAGCACAAACTAATTATGTCTCCATATATGAAGGTTAAAGTTTTCTTATATATAACCCCAAAGCCTTCAGATATATGGCCTCAGAAATCACCCTGTACAAATTTACTTGTCAAAGATTTGATTATACTTAAATCCCTTTTCTATTTTTGTTATCCAGAGGAGCCAATTAATGAATAAAAACATGGAGCCTTTAATAAATGTCTGATTGTAAGAATGAATATAATTCATTCATTCATTCTCAGCCATTTAAATGCCTATAATGTGCCCGTGCTACACAATGGGTCCAAAAATGAACAAGATATGTTCTTCTCTTTAAGACACTCCTGAAATTATTCTCTTCTTTTCCTACCCAAATATATCTACAGTTTATTAATTTTTGTTTCTAAACATTTTCCTCATCTGTTCACCTGCTTCTCTCCTTCTTAACTTCTACTGCCTTATTTGTTGCCCACAGCAGTTTCTATCTGGTACTCTTATAATAATCCACTGTCTCCAAATTGGTCCCTCTAGCATCTTCCCATTAAATCTGTCTTACACTATGCTTGAATGATTTTTTTTTTTTTTTTTTTTTTTCCATTAGAGACCTGATCGTGTGACTCTTGTACATAAAACTTTCACTGCCCAGAGAATCAAGTCCAAATTTCTAGGCTCAACCTACAGGTCTTTCACAGCCTCTTGCCATTCTGCCTTTTAAGATTTATCTTCCTCTCTCTATATGCCTGATCCATTTCTTATTGCTAAATTGGGTTTCTCAGTTTTCTTTAACAAGTGATGCACTTTCTCATGCATGCACCTTTCTCTACTTGAATGCTGTAATCCACCGTTCCTCACCATATGTACCTTACAGATTTCTGTATATCTTTCAGAGCCTAACTAAAAAGAGAATTCTTACCTTTTTTTTTTTTCCCCTGATTCCCTACTCCCTAAAAAAAAATGGAATTGGCCGGGTGTGGTGGCTCACACCTGTAATCCCAGCACTTTGGGAGGCCGAGGCAGGCATATCATGAGGTCAGGAGATCGAGACCATCTTGGCTAACACGGTGAAATCCCATCTCTACTAAAAATACAAAATATTAGCCGGGCATGGTGGCAGGCGCCTGTAGTCCCAGCTACTCGGGAGGCTGAGGCAGGAGAATGGCGTGAACCTGGGAGGCGGAGCTTGCAGTGAGCCGAGATCGCGCCACTGCACTCCAGCCTGGGCGACAGAGCGAGACTCCGTCTCAAAAAAAACAAAACAAAACAAAACAAAAAAAACAGTTGGGAATCAAGGCAGGCAGAACAATAGCTGATTATTTTCTATTAAATTAGAACATACAATAGAAGAACATTATTTTGTGAATACTTTGTATATCATAAATAATAAATCTGAAAAAAAATAGTAAATAGTAAATATTTACCTTAGCAAAAAAAATCCTTGTAAATATTACTGGGATGCCTACTGGAAAAAATGGATATTGCCAGTATCCTATTTTTAAAAATGATCTTCAAGATCAAGATTTTACTCTGATTCCAGGATATTAGTGTAAATTAAAAAGAATATTGTATTTGGATTTCACATATAGGCCTAATTCTAGTCGATACTCTTTACCAGGAAGTTATCTCAATCATCCTTTCCAGTGGTTCTAGTCAAAGAGAAAGGAATTCATGGAGAAATTTGTCTGAGATGCTTAAACAATGTGGAATAAATTTTAATATTAGTATTAAAGATAACAGATGTAGAAGTAATTAAGCCAAATTATGCCAATAGACTGATAAGTAGTGATTTAATGGTATTAATTCTAGAGATATCACAGGACAATCAGCAAGAAAGCAATTAATATGAAATGAAGCTTATCATCACCTTTGTAGAAAGCTTGGGGGTATACATTTCTGAGAGGATACTCTGTGATAACAGTGCAAATAATATATAACAAAACTTGGAACAGTCTGTAAAGAAGGGGTTGGAAATATCTGAAAGATACTGTAGATGGTTGGATAAAGAAAATTAAACCACTAAACATTCATGTAGGAAGGAAGAGAACAGAAATGTGCTATGATTGGGGATCTCAAAAATCCTAAAAGATTTTGTTTATATTATTTCTGGCTTTGGGCTTAAAAAATTTAGCGCAGAAAAATATATACAGCACCCATCTCTATTAACCTGAAATGGTTCTTAGGTGTAGGAATTATTTATACAAACATTTAAAAATATTTATTTTGTGATGTATCATTAAATATTTCAAGGATATTTTTTAGGTACCCCTACCGTTTTACCATTTCAAGTTGGCATAATGAAAGTTATTACACATTTCTGTGAAGAAAATCCTTTGGAGCACCTGTAGAGTAAATACTGTGGTAGATGAGCTGTGCAGACTTTGGGGCAACGTTATAAAGAAAACCTTAAGTATAGTAGAACATGTAAAATATGGAGTATTTAGGGGAGAAAAAAGACCATTATGATCAATTTTGTCTGTCTACTTAATGGGAAAATTACAGTTTACAATTACTATTTGATAACATATTATTGAACATACCGCCAATAATAATTTTTTAATTATCTGAATGGATATGTGATGTTTTTATGTGTTTTTATATAAACAGATAAAAAAAACATTTCTTGCTCTTAAAAGCTCTGCAAAAATTGTATCCCTTAAATATAAATGTCACTATACTTTTTCTGATATTTTAATTGTGAGTTAATTCTACATTTAAAAACTCCTAGAATAATATTTATTTCCTAGCCCTCATGATTAATCAACCTCATATTCTATTTTTTTAAGAGAGGAAGATAACTAATGAAGGAAGCATTGTGGTATTTATAAACAGCAGACTCAGTCTTTTCATACTTAAGAACAATCAGTTGAGAATATAATTCTGTAATAATTAATCATCTCCTACAGATTTCTGTTTCTTCTACCTGTCACTTAATCTTGTACTCTATTTATCCCGTCAGATTTTGGGCTCCAAAAATACTTTACACTTATGTAAGATATGCAATATTTTCTGATGACTGAAATACAGTTTTGTTGTAGTGATTTTGATAAAAGTGAAATACATCAATTCAGATTTTTCTTAATCTCCATATTATTTTCATGCTTTATACCAATTTTATTTTATGTTAGGTAGTTAGAAGAATTATTTTGAATTCTAATTCAAAATTACAGTTTGAAATTACAGTTTCTTCCTTGCAAAATGTTGCTATAAAAAATCACCAGATTTAATTTTAGAAATGCTCTAGAGGAAGTGTGTACTACAGTTTACTTGATAAACCATTATTTCCTTAAGATAAAAATATTTATGCTTTTGTTTTCTTAATTTTGTGTTCAATTCTCTTTCAAAGGCGAAATAAACCTGAAATTTTAAACCATAAAAGAAAGACAGCTCGGGGAAAGAAGCCATTACATTAAAGATGTTGAGGTCAGGGATGATCATTTATTTTTCTGCAGGATGCCCAGCACTTAGCATGGTCCCTTGAACATAGTAAGTGCTCAATAAATATTTTTTAAACAAATAAATGAATAAATGTTACACTTTTAACAATAAATTGTTTCATACTTATTCTTACAGGATAAATGGAAATGTATTACTTATTGCTTTGTAACTAAGATTTTAAAAAGTAACACTTTTAAAACTCCTTTTTCTATCCAATAAAGTAAAAAAATAGAGTTTGCATTTGAGGTTTAGAATTTTCTTTCTTTTCTTTAGTGAGAGTAAGTTTTATTCAAAATCTCTCTCCTTCTGTTGCATCTTTGGTGATGGAAAGCAGCAGGAGCTGAGTACACAGCAAAACTTTTTTTAAGGTGAAGGAATTTAGAGTGTCAAAATTAAATATTCAGTTTCTCATTCAGTTTTTTACTTGCCACATTTTACATGCTCAACAGCCATGTGGCTAGTGGCTACCACATTGGACAATGCAGAGATAGAATATTTTTATCATGGCAGAAAGTTTTACTGGCTGGCTTGGGGCTACAGGCTGCTACTGACACTGAGAAAACAATAAGATTAAGAGGGTGATGCATATTTATACATGAGATCACCTAATGAGAGAACGGAAAGAAACATAATGGGTGATTGAATCACTGAAGCCTTACATCCTGGGAAGCACCTAGGTGTTAAAAATAACCCCTTGAAGGTGATCAGGTTGTTGGAAAGGTGGGAGAAAAATGAGAAAATAGCATCATGTAAACAAAAATCCTTCCTTTTTCTTGAATGGGAAAAGGTAATGAAGTCCTCAATTCAAATACAGCAGCAAGGTCCATTAAGTTATAACAGCCCCCAAAGGTTGGAAGATTGAGAATTTCTCATGACCTATTTGATTTGGATCAACTTCATCATGCTAAATGAATATTATATCTTAATATCGTGATAATGTTGACACTTTGCATTCTGTTTTATAATGTATGTCACACATTGTTTTCCCTAAAATGAAGTGAGGTGGCAGTCATTTTTCCTGAGTTTTATTAAAAGAAGAAGAAGAAGAAGAAAAAAAAAAAAACCTAAAGGAACTGTAGAATCAAGCTGGTTTTAACAAAAATTGAGTCCAACTGCTTCACTTTGTTGATGTGGAAACAGGCCTAGAGTGAAACTGATTTAGCCACCTATACAATTGGTGTACTCTCCACAATACTTGATTACATTGGTCCTATTTGCTGCTCTTATTCCTAGCACTGGAGGAAACATAAATTTAATAGATTGTGATTATATCTACTAGAGTGAAAGTTTTGATTAATGAAGAGTTCTCATAATAGACTTATGGGAATCATTAAGCTATTTTAGAAGAGATAAAATATTATTTATTGCAGAAATAATTTTCATTTTTCCACAGGAGCTCACAAATCAAAAGTTTTCATATTCTTGTAGAGATTCTAACAAAGTCTGTGGTTTATGCATAAATACTCTCCTCTGAAATATATCAAGTGTAGAGGTGGGAAAACCCACAATAATAGCTAGTTTTTAAAATTGACATTTTCATGCTAAGCATTCATTGAGTCTTTCAATATGACAGCATGTTTTGGGTTGTGTGAAAGAGAAATCATCTTAAATTAGTCTGTCTCCTCCGTGGAAAAGAAGACAAATTGCTAACTTCCTAGTGCATCACCACAGTAAGTTATAGAAGTTAAGGAATATAGCCAGGCTTGGTGACTCATGCCTGTAATTCCAACACTTTGGGAGGCCAAGGCCATGAGGTCAGGAGTTCGAGACCAGCCTGGCCAACATGGTGAAACCCTGTGTCTACTAAAAACACAAAAATTAGCTTGGCATGGTGGTGCATGCCTGTAGTCCCAGCTACTAGGGAGGCTGAGGCAGGAGAATCACTTGAACCCAGGAGGTGAAGGTTGCAGTGAACTGAGATTGCACCACTGCACTCCATCTTGGGCAGCAGAGTGAGACTTCATCTAAAAAAAAAAAAAAAAAAAAAAAAAAGTTAATGAATATAGTATTGTTTCTGTTGATATATGGAAGATTTGCAATTCATGCACCCAGTGATTCTGGAAAGAAGAGAGAAAATATTTTTTCTAGTACTCTTTGTCAAAGATGTCTGACAGGTTGATAAAATTACATTTAAATATCCTAAACATCGTTAAAATCTGTAGTCCCATGTTCTCATTTCATGATTTCTTTTAGCAATGTGTAAATAACATTTCTATGACAGCTAGGCAAAATTATTTTTAAATTTTAAAATAACAACATAACAAAAGACCCTGGTGTAATAATCATATGGAAACATTAAAAAGCATACCCCGTTTGGTGTATAAAGAAGTGACAAATTGCTTAACACAAATCTCACAAAAACAAAATAAATTAAGCTAATACCAAATTTTGGTAGGTATCAATGCAATATATTTAAATAAGAACCCTCTTTAAACACAAAACAAAACACTGAACCTAACAAGTGCAATGTTAATCATGTGTTATTTGCTTTTGGAAATTCTCTTGCTTGTTCTATCAATGAGTACAATTGCAAGATACAGCCTGGGTGCATTCTTGAATATCTTAATTTTTGAAGGCAGGAGGAGTTTGTATCACTTCTGTCTGCCTTTGAGCATCTCCTTTTGTCCCATAGACCTCAAATGGGAAATCAGTGTAGGTCTTTCTTTTCAGAGTACACTTGCAAGAGTTAGAGTCTATATGCGGAGGGGGTAAGGGAAAGATATAAGAAGCAACAGCTGTAGAGTTATGTGCTTGATATTTGATTATCATCATATAACATTTTTATGGTCACAAAATCCTCATAACAATCCTGTGGGTATGTAGATATAATCCCTGTTTTATAGTGGAAAACAAGTATTTGACTAGTCAAGTGATTTGCCCCAAGTTATACAACTTTAAAATGTCAGAGCAAGAGTATGAACGTGGTTTTATCTCATGGTAGGGTCTATTTGTTCCAGTAAGATAAATTAACAAATGAAACAGAGAACTAAGTTTTTCTATTACAAATTATACAGTTTTGAGAACTATGTTAGCAGTGCTACCTTTTACATTTCCTTGAATGCAAATAATTGTAGTATGTTAAAATGTTTATGTTTAAAAAATAAATTTTAACCTTTTATCTCTTATTTTAATATTTCTAGTATGTAGATAAGCACTGTGGAGAGGAATTAATTGGTCAAATGAATTTTAAACTTAGAGTCAGTTTCTTCTATTCTTATATAGGAGTAAGCAAATTGTAAGATGCAGTTTTAAATGCTGATTCTAAGCTCTATTTTTATACATATTGTTATGTGTATATATGTTAAAATTATTTTTAAATATGTAGGTCTGAGTGCATTAAAATAACAGATTCTATTCTCTCCAATTATGTACTAATTTCCTACTCACATCATCCCATGCATTCCTATAAAGATGTCCTGAGCTACTGTTAAATTTCACTGACTTACATATTGGCCAGGAAAGCTAAATTTGTTTTTGGTTTCTAGGTCATATTCCCTTGCACATTTGGGTGTGTGTAGTAGTTTAAAACATTTGTAATTTGTAAACTGATCAAAATTATAGACACAAATGTCTTCATATACAAAGGTATCAAAAAACTGTTAAATGTTATTTTTATTTATTTTAAAATGTTAAGTTTAAAAGAATTATACTTTAATCTTTGCAGAAGACTGACATTGTCACAAGCCTTTAAGTTTCTCTGGAGGTTGGAAAGTGTATGTGTTAATAAAATATGCAAGGTCATTAAGCTGGCATGATTTAAAGAACCTTGGTAAGTTATTCCCTCCCATCATCCTCCCCCTTCATTCCACACATAACTTTCTGCTCTACTCATGACATTTTTCCCACCCCATCCATTTATTTTCTACAACAAAAAGAATGATAGTAACTGCCTCTGATAAATATCCGGAAAAAAAAAAAAAAAAAAAAAAAACCTGCACACTCACAAGCCATGCAACGTAGGAAAGAGGTGCCTGAGACAATCCTTCTCTTGTTCTATTGTGCTACATGCTTTCTCTGGTGATGCAACCTTCATTTCAACCCAGTCGCCCCTCACATGTAAATCTAACTGGCTTTGTAGATATGAATAGCTGTGCCCTGTAGCAACTAGACAGAAATGAAAGGAATGTATGCTTAAGTCTGCAGTATAGTATTTTACTACAAGGTTGATGTTCGGCTATACTTAAATGTTAGAAAATATTGGTACATTATTTCAGACACTAGAGTTAATAATATTTGAAGTGGTGCAGTTTAAAAAATATTTGTTCTCTAGTTTTGCTATAATTTATTTGTGTAGCACTGTTAGGTTATTAAAAAACACTATTAGAGATAAACTAGGTGTGTGTCAATTTTAATACTAAGTTAAAACTTAATAACTAATGAAAATAGAGCTACTCTATTTTAATCCATAGCAACTTCCTGATCACTATATAATTTGATTTTTATTGCATCAAAACATGTGAGGACAGGTGGTCATAACAGATTATAAAAGGCCCCTTGCATAGGACAAAGACATGATTATATCAATTTGGTCAATTCTATTTGAGGATATTTTCAATCAGTAAATTCTATCTAATATCAAATGGTCTTAACAAGTAGTTCATGATTTTTCCAACATTATGAGACATAGCTATAAATTCTCATACTTTTATTTTGTAAACACAGCTCAAATATCAACTTTTCTTTGAAATACTCTCCAGCTTCACAGAAAATTTGTGGTTTACTCATATACCAAGTCTTTGTCATAATCCTCAACAATTCTATAGAAACATTTATTTTCATGGCCTTCTCCCTATCTGGACTGAGATAAAAAGGCTACCTTCTTCTCTGATTCTTCTTAAAATATTCTTCATTCTCTACTTTCTGTTTTGCAATAGCAAGCCTAGTATATAGTCATCACCTTTACAATAAAATAAAAAAATTAGCCAGGACTACAGGGATGTGACACTACACCTGGCTAATTTTTTATTTTTATTTTTATTTTTTTGTAAAGGTAGGATCTTGCTATGTTGCCCAGGCTGGTCTCAAGCTCCTGGGCTCAAGAGCTCCTCCTGTCTTGGCCTCCCAAAGTACTGGGATTATAGGCATGAGTCACCCTGCCTGGCCTTGTTTTTTTAGTTTGTTTTTTTTGTTTTTTTTTGTTTTTTTTTTTTTCTTGGCTGAAATCTTCCTGCATTAACTCTGTAATGGAGTCATTATCAATAAAATTCTTATTAGGCAGTAAGTCATTCAGAAGATAGAGTCAATATATAGTAATATGCTTTTACTGGTTTGAAGACTGTGGGTTTCTTATTGCTGCTTTAACCAATTACTAAGAACATAGTGGCTCAAACAACACACATGTTGTTATCTGGAAGTCAGAAGTCCAAAATGGGTTTCATTAGACTAAAATCAAGAAGGAGTCAGCAGAATTGTATTTTTTGGAGCGTCTAGAAAATAATCAGGTTTTTTTTTTTTTTTTTTTTTTCCAGTTTCTAGTGCCTATCTGTCTATGTTCCTTGGCTTATGGCCTCCAGTCAGCAATCTCATCACTCCAGTCTGCTTCTGTCCTCACATCTCCTCTTAACTCTGACCTTTCTGTCCTTTTCCTTCCCGAAAAAGGACCCTTGTGATTACACTGGGCTCACTTAGATAACCCAGGACAATTTCCCATCTCAGGCACCCTTTATTTATTGTATCTGTAGAATCCCTATTGCCACGTAAGTTAATATAGTCACATATTACAAGGAATGAGGTGTGGCCATTTTGGAGGGCCATTATTCTGCCTGTCACAAGGACATTGATATAGTCATACTTTTACTCCCCATTCTGTTGCCATTTAAATGGTTATTGTTGCCATTGCTCTTCTTCTGTTGTGTTTGAAATAAAATTCTGGTTTAGTGGTTCTTAGGATCATGAGGCACACCGGCATGTCAAGATGACCTCTGAAGTGCATAGCAGGTAATTCGTAACCAGACTTTTTAAATGATTCACTCCTTTTTAAACACATTAGTGTATAGGCAAGGTCATTCCCATAACTTATGCTCTTTCTGCTAATGCCTTGAATGGGAGAAAAAGGGATGGATATTACAATAAGCTTACAAAAATTACATATATCCCAAACCTACAATAAGTGTCTATTGTGGCTGTATTAATATTAATTATAGCTATATCAGTAGCCATAATTATACATTATAATTTAAAAATTTGTGATAATAGGGGGTGTTTATCCAAGCCTGGTACCTGTCCAAGAATATTTTATACCTACGAATGTCATTTTTCATGCTGGCCATGGATCAGTGAACAGAATTTGATACTTTTTGCCCTTGTGGGTCAAAAGTTAATGCACTATGAACAGCTAATATAGTCTAAAAAGAAGCTTAGGTAAATACAAATAATGATAATGACGATAAAAGCAGTAATAAAAGTTGTGAAATGCAGTCAAACCAGATTGGAAAAAATATGGTAGCAATTGTAATTTAGAGTGATATTTATCATTATCATCTTACTGGGGAAAGCTATATGTAATTAAATACAGCTGGCAATCTTTTAACAGAAATGCACATTTGATTTAATTAGCTTTTTCTTTCAATAAAATTTACTTGCTATTATGTAAATTGCTTTTTAAAATCACAAATTACCCAAAGCAGCTAGTGTCTAGTAAATTTTTTACCTTTTCCTACGAACAAAATTTCAGAAGTCTGCTGATATTTATCATTGGCAATAAAACAATTCTGATGTGTTTTAGTTGATTAATGTGCATTTGATTTTATAACAAACTTTGAAATACATTTTTAAGATACAATAAATTGATAGCTAAATCTATTTCAAAGTAATACATAGTGGTGATGTTTTGTGCTATTCCATGATAAAGAAGAAATAAACACTAGTAAAAGAAATCTGGATATTTTAATGAGTTAGGAAAGAATGAGAGAAGCTACACTTCTATTAAAAGAAACAAGCAACAAAACACACACACATACAATCTGTGCTTAGACTGAATAGAAATATGAAGAGATAAATGACCTCATATGCATTCAGTGGGAAGAAAAGTTTGAGGCAATGAAGCTAAACATAAAAGAGGAAAAGCAAATGTAACCTCAGTGAGCACAAGCTACAAAGTCCAAATAGAAAACCTGGGAGTATGAGAGGATGAAGCTATAAAACCTCCAGCAAAGAGCTTAATGACAATTAAAATAAAGACAAATTTCTGGGATGGATAAACAAAATAGCACATATTACAAAGGAAAATATACTAGTATCATGTAAGAGGTTTTTTAGTAACTGCTTTCAAATAACTGAATCATAAACAAAGATTTCTGAGGTTTTAAGCTCATTATTTTGGTTCCCTGGTTTCTCCTAGGATGCAGTATAGAATCTCCATGTCTGGTGTTTATGTACCAACAGAAGCTGTTGCTTCTTTCTTTCATTATTTCCTTTTTAAGTGAAAGTTAATACCTTTTATATGTTACAGAGAAGAGGCAGAGAAAGCCACACTCCCACTATGCTACAATGCACTGAGGATCACTGAGGGAGGATTATACACATGGCTGAATACAGTTTATTCATTTGTTCTTTGGATTTGTAGATAACAAATGGTGGTATTCTGTAACATTTTGTGTGATTAGCAAATGTAAGGCCTAAATGAATCTTTCAACAGTTGTTTAGAAACAGCTTGATTTTCAAAATTATATAGACATTTCATTCTGATGTACCCAATGCATGTGCGTATCTCTTCCAGTCTTCTTCCTGGGAAGTCTCCTCTGTTGGGTACACAAAACAGTAGGGACAAGGATTTAGATTTGACACATGCATTAAAGTAGTTACTGTTTGTTTCCGTGCAAGTATACCTTAAAAGAATGCCTGCACCCTGACATGTCATGATAATATTACCTTAGAGATCACAGTTAAAGAGACCATATTAAGTACCTTCTCATAATGGAATATTTTGAATAACTCAGTTGTGAATACCGCTGAAGCCACTGGATTTGAGTCTCAAACAGGACAGCTTAGCGTGGCATTCTATGTGATATGGAATTCTACTTCATGACAAATAATAGTGTGATTTGATTCAGTTCCGTATCATGACTATTTTTGAAGAGCTTTTTCTGCGAAAAGTCTCAGATAAGCGCATGAGAATAACTAGAACACAGTATAAGGGTTTTGGGAGTTTAAAGGCCAATGTTGAAGAAAGAAATGTTAGTTGCACATGTTGAATACACACACACACACAATTATGAAGAATTATATTTTAGTGTACTATGTAAGTGACAGAAAGTTAGCTTTATACTTATATTGGCCTATACTGGAATGTGTATTAGAATATCCATACATTTACTTAAAATTTCTGTAATTCTTAAACCTCTATCATAGTGTTTATTATGTTGATTACTTATTTGAAAACTGCATTAATTGAATACAGATGAAAGGCAAAATGTTCAGGGTGGACACTAACTATTAACTTTTAAGGATACCCAAGAATGTTTATGAAAAACATGTTCCATGCTAAAATACTAGCTCATAATAAAAGAGAGGGTGGAAATCTTGACATTTTTTTCAGGGAAAATGTAATTATTAGTTTTCATTAGTGTAATAAGTCACATTTGATAAAATAGAATAGCTTTTTGTAGGACAAAGTGGAAGAGTTGACTGGAAATGTTAAGTGGAATGTATTTTTTCACCTTTTGAAAAATTTGGTATTAATTACTATTTTTTCCTTTCCATTGACTTCCTTTCCTTACAAAATAATTGATCATATTATTTCCTCCTATTAAATCCCAAAGACACTTTTCAAATATATTGAATGCAGTCATATGGGTTAGGCTTATTACTTATCAGTTCCATTTGATATTTGAACTTCAGCTTTACCTAACTGAATTATGTTTCATTCATTGGTAAAATTACCAGATTTTAGAAAAACTAGTGCAGCACATGAAGCCTAAATATGCTGAATTTTACTTGTTCTTTAAAATAAAGGCTATGCTAAGTTTTCACATACCCTGGTGTGTTAGTCAGGGTTCTCTAGAGGGACAGAACTAATAGGATATATATACGAGAGTTTATTAAGTATTAACTTACATGATCACAGGGTCCTACAATAGGCTGTCTGCAAGCTGAGGAGCAAGGAGAGCCAGTCTGAGTCCCAAAACTGAAGAACCTGGAGTCTGATGTCTGAGGGCAGAAGCATCCAGCTCAGGAGAAAGATGTAGGCTGAGAGGCTAGGCCAGTCTCTCCTTTTCACATTTTTCTGCCTGCTGTATATTTGCTGGCAGCTGATTAGATTGTGCCCACTAGATTAAGGGTAGATCTGCTTTCCCCAGCCCCCTGAATCAAATGTTAATATCTTTTGGCGACACCCTCACAGGCACACCCTGGATCAATAATTTGTATCCTTCAGTCCAATCAAGTTGACACTCAGTATTAACCATCACAAGTCCAACCCTTGTCAACTTGAACCCATACAGATCTACTGAGATCATACATGATATCCAAGTAAAGACAATAAGGTCATAATTATGACTAACATAATATAACTATCCTTCATACTACCAGAAACGCACCAATCCCCGACTCAAATACTATTACATAAAGTTAACAATACTTAAATGCTGATATGAAGTCAATAAATCTTATGTCACATGATAAAGGAAAAGGAAATAAAAGAAGATATTTTCTTAGTACAAGTGTATACATACACAAACATGTTTTTAGCAAAAGAAAGGAAATAATCATGACAATTACAGTCCTTGTTTCTGCAGCTGGTCATGTGGTTGTAGCTGGTATTGATGACTACCTTCTTCTACTATCCTTTCTGTATTCTCTTTGACTTCAGCAAGCACCTCAGCAGGTTGTGTTTTTTTCCCTGGTGGAGTGACCCAAACCTTCATTCCTCAGGGATCTGTACCATTTGTAGTCCTGCCTGGATTGGGCTGTTGTAATTTCCCATTGACCCCAATCACAGGCATGGTAATACGAAGCGATGCCCTAATGGATCTCCTGTATTCAATGCATACTCTTCCTTACCTCTGTTATGGAGTAGTAGTCTGATTTCATCTTGAGAGTCCGGGTCAGTCACCCCAGCCAACACTGTAACTCCCTTCTTAGCCTGTTGACTTAAAGATAGGAGGAGCCCAAAGTGTCTGGGTGACAATCTTAACTTTCAGTTTAATGGAATCGTTGTGTTGCCTGGTGGCAGCATTCCTCCCTCTGGATCTAAGACCTCTAGGCCAGCAGAATGTAATGCAGCAGGAACAGGAAGCAAAAATTTTGCTAGTGGATTACCAGAGGTGATGGTGAGTGGTGCCACTTTTACTTCCACCCCTTGATTCCTGGACCCATGAATCCTGGCTATGGGAGAAACAGTACCATATATTGGGTGCTGATTCAGATCATACATGGCTTTCTAGAGAACATTGCCCCAGCCCTGCAGTGTATCGTCACTTAGTTAGCATTGTAATTGTGACTTCAAAAGGCCATTCCACTGTTCTATGACTCCAACTGCTTCAGGATGATGGGGAAGACAAGTGAATTCCATGAGCATTAACCCGCTGCCACATTTCTTTAGCTATCAAGTGAGTGCCTTGGTCAGAGACAATGCTTTGTGGAATACCATGACGGTGTATAAGGCATTCTGTGAGTCCATAGATGTTAGTCTTGGCAGAAGCATTGCGTGCAGGATAGGCAAACCCATATCTGAAGTAAGTGTCTATTCCAATAAGGACAAACCTCTGCCCTTTCCATGATGGAAGAGGTCCAATACAATCAACCTGCCACCAAGTAGCTGGCTGATCACCCCGAGGAATGGTGCCTTATAGAGGGCTCAGCGTTGGTCTCTGCTGCTGGCAAATTGGGCACTCAGCAGTGGCTGTAGCCAGGTCAGCATTGGTGAGTGGAAGTCCATGTTGTTAAGCCCATGTGTAACCTCCATCCCTGCCACCATGGCCACTTTGTTCATGGGCCTATTGGGCGATGACAGGGGTGGCTAGGGAAAGAGCCTGAGGGGTAACCATAGAAAGGGTCATCATATCCACTTGATTATTAAAATCCTCCTCTGCTGAGGTCACCCATTGGTGAGCACTTACTTGAGAAACAAATATCTTTACAGTTTTTGACCACTCAGTGAGGTCTACCTACATACCTCTTCCCCAGATTTCTTTGTCACCAATTTTCCAATCATGCTTCGTTTAAGTCCCTGATGATCCAGCCAAACCATTGGCCACGGCCCATGAACAGTATATAATCGCACATCTGGCCATTTCTCCTCCCATGCAAGGTGCACAACCAGGTGCACTGCTCAAAGTTCTGCCCACTGGGAAAATTTTCCTTCACCGCTGTCCTTCAGGGATGTCCTAGAAAGGAGCTGTAGTGCTGCAGCTGTCCACTTTCGGGTGGTGCCTGCATATCGTGCAGAACCATCTGTGAACCAGGCCCTAGTCTTTTCTTCCTCCATCAACTGATCATAGGGAACTCCCCATGAAGCCATTGGTGCAGGCTGGGGAAGAGCAGAGAGGGTAGCAGGAGTGGAGACCATGGGCATTTGAGCCACTTTCTCATGTAACTTGCTTGTGCCTTCAGGACCTGCTCGAGCCCAGTCACATATATAACACTTCCATTTGAAGATGGAATGCTGATTTTCATGACCCAATTTATGGATAGATGGGTCAGAAAGCACCCAGTTCATGATAGGCAATTCAGGTCCCATGGTGACTTGATGATCTATGGTCAAATGTTAGTTTCCACCAAAGCCCAACAACAGTTCAAGAGCTATGTCTCAAAAAGAGAGTAGTTATCTGCAGAACATGACAAGGCCTTGCTCCAAAATTCTAGAGGCCTCTGCCATGATTCACCTATGGGAGCCTGCCAAAGGCTTCATACAGCATCCCTATTTGCCACTGATACTTCAAGCACCATTGGATCTGCTGGGTCATATGGCCCAAGTGGCAGAACAGTTTGCACAGCAGCCTGGACCTGTTGCAGAGCCTTCTCCTGTTCTGGACCCTACTGAAAACTGACAGCCTTTTGGGTCATTTGATAAATGGTCTGGAGTAACACACCCAAATGAGGAATTTGTTGCCTCCAAAATCCAAATAGGCCCACCAGGTGTTGTGCCTCTTTCTGCATTGTAGGAGGGGCCAAGTGCAGCAACTTATCCTTCACCTTAGTAGGAATGTCTCGACAGGACCCCTAGACTACTGGATCCCTGGAAATTTTACTAAGTTAGAAGGTCCCTGAATTTTAGTTGGATTTATTTCCCATCCTCTGGTACGCAAACATCTCACCAATAAGTTCAGTGTGTTTGCTATTTCCTGCTCACTGAATCTAATCAGCAGAATGTCATGAATGTAATGGACCAGTATGATATCTTGTGGAGGTGAAAAGCGATCAAAGTCTCTCAGAATAAGATTATGACACAAAACTGGAGAGTTGATATACCCCTGAGGTAGGACAGTACAGGTAAATTGCTGGCCTTGCCAGCTGAAAATAAATTGCTTCTGGTGAGCCTTATGGACAGGAATGGAGGAAAAGGCATTTGCCAATTCAGTGGCTGCATATCAGGTACCAGGAGATGCGTTAATTTGCTCAAGCAATGAAACCACATCTGGTACAAGAGCTGCAATTGGAGTCACAATTTGGTTAAGCTTAAGGGAATCCATTGTCATTCTCCAAGACCCATCTGTCTTCTACACTGGCCAAATGGGAGAGTTGAACATGGATGTGGTGGGAATCACCACCCCTGCAACTTCAAGTCCTTGATGGTGGCACTAATCTCTGCAATCCTTCCCGGGATGGGATATTATCTTTGATTTATTATTTTTCTGGGTAGAAGCAGCTCTAATGACTTCCATTTGGCCTTTCCCACCATAATAGCCCTCACTCTACCAGTCAGGGGGCCAGTTTGGGGGTTCAGCCAGCTGCTAAGTATGTCTATGCCAATTATGCATTCTGGCACTTGGGAAATTGACTGCAGGATGAATCTGGGGACCCCCTGGACCCACTGTAAGTTGGACCTGAGCTAAAATTCCCTAATTATCTGACCTCCATAAACTCCTACTTTAACTGGAGGACCACAATGATATTTTGAGTCTCCTGGAATCAACATCAGCTCAGAACCAGTGCCCAATAGTCCCCAAAATATCTGATCATTTCCCTTTCCCCCATGCACAGTTACCCTGGGGAAAGGTCTCAAGTCTTCTTTGGGAAGGATGGGAGAAAGATGCACTGCATAAATTATCAGTAATGTAGTGGAGTCCTTCCTCAAAGGGACCCAGCCTCCCCTTCATTCAAGGGGTTCTGGGTCTGTAAACTGACTGAAGTCTGGAAATTGGTTGAGGGGCCGTGATTCTCTGTTTTTGTAATTCAAATTAGTCTTTTGTCCATTCAACCTAGAAATTTTCTCCTTATATAAATTGAGTAGGAATGCAGTAGGCTTCCAATCATTTTCACTTCTAGGAACACAGTGATTAATTAGCCAATGCCAGAGCTCTACACGAGTCAGACTATTCTTATTGCTGCTTTGTCTCTGTTGTCCATTATGGTAGCCACGCCCACCTTGCCTTTGATGATTGAGTCCTGCCACTTGACCCCTGCCACCTCTGGATCCAATTATCTCCAATATATTTAAATTTTGTAGTTGAGTAACTGTGGTTCCCACTCTTAGATCTGACATACAGAGAAGAGCAATTACAGGGCTCTTCAAAGATGCAGGTACTGCCCTCACAGATCTGTTTCACAAGGCATTTGTCAAGGATATATCTTCTGGACCCTCCCAGCTGGGATGAGTAGGTCTAAAGTGACTAAGCCCCTCCACCATCCCAATCTCCCTAAGCCTTTGTATCCTTTTCTCTACATTAAACCAAGGGAGATCAGGCATTTCTAGCTCACTCACAGTGGGCCTCTTTTAATCCTTATTTCAGTTAACCAAGCAAATGAACTATTAGAACCTTTTTTTTTTTTTAACTTCCCAAGATGCAACATTAAAAGCAGAGCCCCTATTTAGTGGGCTCAAATAAATAAATTCAGCATGATCCAACTCTATGTTCCTTCCATCATTATCCCATTCCCTTAATATCCATTCCCATGCCTGTTTTCCAGATTTGTATTTATATAGATTAGAAAACTCAAACAGATCTTTTAGCATGTAGCTCCCCTCATGAGTCACATTCTCAACCTCACCTCTAGGGGCCTACTGGGACTTAGTCTAGATATTGGTCTAGAAGCAAACAGGGGTGATGGGGGTGGCTTCTGAGGATAATCAACATTATTTTGCCTGGCAGCTGCCTCAGTGGAGGCTATCACCATTGCCTCAGGCAGTGCAGGGTTTATCTCCACAGACACAGGTGGAAAGGCTGATGGCAGCATGGGTTGGGAGGGAACATTGCCCCTACTGGGGATTGGGAAGCTGTTCCTTTTGACAAAAAGGGTTAATCAGAGTTTACACACTCAGTATTCGCAACTTCATCAGGGTCCTCCCACATGTGCCCATTCTAAGATGCAGGGTCTCATTCTTTTCCAATCGATGCTTTCACTTTTACAATAAACACTTGATGAGGCTGTGCATGCATCTTTCATTGCAGATCAGCCACTCACATGATAGCGTGTCTGTTTTTCCACAATTTCAGTTCTTTCTCTACAAGAGATAAGACTCTCCCTCAGGGCAATCTTAGGAGATTTGAGGCTCAGTATCTGCTTCTGAAGCCCAGAGACAGAAACCCTGAGTTCATCATTTTCTTTCATCACTTTGTCCACTGAACTTAGGAGCAAGCAACCAGTTTCATTATGTTCCTTGGTTTTCCACATATGGTCAAAGGTGTTATGTGTAGAGTCACTAAACTCCTTGCCTCTCATGAGTGGTGAATCGGGAATGTTAAATGCATTTATTTTGCATAACTCTCTAAACAGTTCATGTCAAGTACTATCAGCGTTCTCCATACAATTAGAAGTAGATTCCTTAGCATTTTGGGGTCTAGTCATATTAAGCAGCCAACTCTAGAAACCCCAAGACTGACAAAAGAACTTCATCCTTAATACTCTGTTCCTCTAGAACCACTCCTAGCACCAAATCTGTATTAGTCAGGGTTCTCTAGAGGGATAGAACTAATAGGATATATATGAGTTTATTAAGTATTAACTTACATGATCACAAGGTCCCAAAACAGACTGCCTGCAAGCTGAGTAGCAAGGAGAGCCAGTCCGAGTACCAAAACTGAAGAACTTGGAGTCCAATGTTTGAGGGCAAGAAGTATCCAGCATGGGAGAAAGATGTAGGCTGGGAGGCTAGGCCAATCTTTCCTTTTCACGTTTTTCTGCCTGCTTTATATTTGCTGGCAGCTGATTAGATTGTTCCCAGAAGATTAAGAGTGGATCTGCCTTCCCCAGTCCACTGACTCAAATGTTAACCTCTTTTGGCAACACCCTCAAAAACACATCCAGGATCAATACTTTGTATCCTTCAGTCCAATCAAGATGATACTTAGTATTAAGTATCACACCTGGCTAATTAAGGACATCTACTTTTCTTTGGATAAGTTAGTGATGGTATTGTTACTATGTTTCTACTAAATGTGTTTCACACAAATCCTCCTTTGAACCTTCGGATTTTATTTGAGTTGCAAACTTATTATTATATCCTACAGGTCACCAAATTCCAATACTTGAATATCTCTCTAGTAGTGTACTCAAGTAAATCTCTCCACTCCTGATTTACCATGCTACTATACTAGCCTTCTTTTTGTCCTTCAAATGTGAAATAAGCTGATTTTTAATAAATTTCAGGTCCATTTATACAGGGCTTTTTATATTTTTTTTATTCTTAAATACTTTCCTCAGGTGTTGGAATGACAGCCTGCATCTTATTAGAATAAATTCTAATGTTACTTCCTCAAGAAGGGTGTTTCTGGTTATTTTTGTTAAACCAAAACTTTCTTATCCTATCCCTACCAGAAACTTTCTATCACATTATTGTTTTCTTCATAGTCATACATGACTAATATTTTGTAAATTTCATACCTGCAGAAATAGTGCATTTCAACAATAAAGAACTGTGTTAAATTAAAATACCAAACCTATAGCAGCATAATTTCATACTTTAGTAACCTGAATGGGTACATTTTTTTTTCGTGGGGAGAAAGGCATATCCTAGAATCCACGAATTCATAACCAATGGATGCCTTCTAAATAGTAAGTTTGGATAAGGTATATTTGTCATAGCTGAATTTGTGTGTTAAAGATCAAGTCTTCATAATTTGGTTGAATTAATGGAAAACCTGAGAAATTAAAGTTAGAGATACATTTTATTGCAAATGTAGAAGTGAGGCAGAATATTTAATTTTGTATCCTGATGAGCTAAGTATTCCAGCTAATTTCTTGCAACATAACCACTAGCAGAATAATCTTGATGCAGTCTTATACCTGTTCTGGCCTCATTTTACTCATCTGTAAATTTGAGTCTATCTCAGTAAGAACTTGTACACGCTATCTAAGGCAAATCTTGAGAAGTAGTGAAACACTGTTGAAAGTATGTTCCTTTCAAAGCTAATGCTTACTTACTTTCTAACAGTGTGATTATTGGAGAGTTACTTAGTCTCTCTGAATATTGAAAGGGCATCCAGTTTTTCTAACACAATTTATTGCAAAACCCACCATGTCTCACTGGTTTGGTATGCTACTTTTATCATGTTTAATTCACATAGATATATAAATCTGTTTCTGGATTCTCTATTTTGCTTCTTTATTCTATTTGTCTGCCGTTGAGCCAGTATCATAATGTTTAACTTTTAAAAGATGTAATGGCTCTTGTTATAAATTTATTCTTCTACTTTAATGATAATATCCCTCAAATTTCATCCCTCCTCCAAAACCATCATCTTACCAAATTGTAATTTTGATTGAAATTACATTAAATGTACAGATTAACAGGAAGCTAAGTAAAATGTTTATATTATCATTAACAGTTTGATATGCATTTATTCAGTTCTTCCATTCATTCAATACAATTTATATTTTCAAAATTTAGGATTGTTAGAAATTTAACTTATAATTGTTTTATGTATGTGTTTATTCATGATTATTTACTCAACCACAAACACAGGGCACACATATCACACACTGTGTGCTTACTAATTGTTGAAGATATTAAAATTCATACACACACAACACAGCATTATGTTTTACCTTCGAGGAGCTTATAGTTTAAAGGAAATGATCGATATTTGTTCACTAGGCATTTTGAGAGTAGCTTTTCATAAGACATCTTATAAGAACCAACATTTAATGGTATTTTTCTCCTGGTATTTATAAATGTGAAGACAACTAAAAGTGGATAGTAACTTACCAAAATTTATATAGTAAGCAATAATTAAAGCTAAGACTAGTATCTAAGTCTGGCTCCAAAACACATTTTTTTTCTTCCCATTATAGAATGTTATATCACATCTGTCCTTACAGTCATAAAAATGCATTTTTATGACTTTATAGTAGATATTATATGAATTATGAGCACTAGTCTAGAAAAAAAAAAAAGCAGCCACCATAGGGCTAGCCTCATAGATGTAAAACTCACTCTAAACCTGTGCAAACAGATACTCACGAGATAACATGGTACATAGGGCTAAATTTGTGCCCAGGATACTCTGTAAGCAGAACTAGAGAATGAGAAGGTGCTCTGAGGAACCAGAGAGTGATTGTGATGAAATATCAGGGTGGTTTTCTTAAGGAGTTGAATTTTTTTAAGGTAAGTCGTAAAGAATAAATAAGATAGATGAAAAGGAAGATGAGGTATTCCAATTAGAGGAAATCATAGAATAAAAGTCATGGAGGAAAGAAACAGAATGGTGTGGACAAAAGACTATAGACAGTACAGTGTTTCTAAGGCACAAAGAGCAAGGCAAAAAGTCACTACAGAATCAGGCCTAGGAGGTGGATATTAACCCGATTATGGAGTTCCTTTTGTGACCTACAAAGGCATTTGAACATTATTCTGTAGCATATACAATAGAGAATACTTAATAGCTTTTAGTGGGGAGGGGAGGCATAATTAGGCAGAGAGGGCCAGACAAATGAGTTTATCCTAAAAATTTACTTTTGTGTGTGTGTGTGTGTGTGTGTATCAGAACATGCATACACGTAGCATAGGTTAAAAGGCTTATCACTTCCTGGAGTTTTCTATTTATAATATAAAGGAAAGCAGAATTCTAGTTATTACAGCTTTTTACAACTCAAAAATTGCTACATAAGCTCTCTGATTTTACTGCCAAGTTCATTCTCCAGCTGAGAACTTTACCATTAATGGGAAATCCTTTAGCTTGAGAGCAGGTAAGAGTAAGGAAAATACTTGTATCCCAGAGAGCTGGAATAAGTTCTGGCAGACTGCTTTGTTTAGTAATCTCTCTGTATTCTCTCAGCCAAACTTATTTAGGAGTGGTTCTTAATGGGGTGAATGCAGAATAAAGACCACCACGGATGGGCAAAATGCAAGTCTTCTTTTACCTTACATTTGATCTTTGCTCAGTTTTGTGAATCTCCTTATGGTAGGTAATTTACCTTGCCCTGAGATTATACAGTTTGCTTTACAACCAGTCTTTGGCGTTTACATGGCCTTGGGCTCTCTAGCCTTACTCTCTTGCTTGTACTAAAACCCTCTGGTTTACCTAGTCTCCAACCCACTCTTTTCTAGCCTCTAGTGCTTCCATTTATAACCTCTAGTTTGCCTGGCCTCCAACCTATTCTCGTCTCTGGTGTGCTCTACCCACTTCCATTCTTTGCCTGCTGGAATTAATGATGAAGCATTTGACTTAAGTCTAACCTGCAAAAGTCTCTTTATTTGAGAAAGTTTCGGCAATTCTAGTTATGTTCATGGGATTACTGATTGAAGGTTTACTGGCAAATATAATTTGAGATTATTGTGTCAATCTTAACTTTTGTTATTTGAGCTGAATATATATATAGAATTCACTTATATATTTTCTTCCCATGTGTCAAAAATGGCAAATAATATTCTATAAAACTGTTGTATTTAAAACTTGAATGTAGAGAAGCTGAGACTTAGAAAGGAGAAATGAAATCTCTGAGAGATTGACACAAGATCACATCGCTACTTAGTAAATATTTATCTTATTCTTTTTCGTCTTGAGGAGATATCAGTGCATTTATCCTGGAAATAGAATCCCCTATCAATGTAAGCTGGCTGAGTCTTTTAATTATTGTAGTATATTTTCTTACCGTATTTGGTGGCTGTCAGCCATGCCTCCTTGGAGATAATGTGCCTTTCTAAAATTTTTGTTTTTCATTTGTAGAATGATGTTAGATGTAGATGATATATATTTCTTTTAATATGTGATTTATAACTCATATAAACTTTTTAGTTTCTAAATGAATTGATTCAGTTCAGTTTTAAGATCTTACTGATTGCTTTTTCTGAGATTTTTCATTTACCATGTCCTGTTTATATAGCTGACAGTGTTGACTAGAAACGTATTCTAGAGATTACATGTACTAATTTATTCATCAATTTCTGGTCTTCTGTATGTTATATACAATGATTGACAAATTTTTATGGCACATTTTCCTGCTTTTATGCTTGTAATTACTCTGTTGTTTTGGGCCATATACTGAATTTTCTATTCACTGAGCATGATTCTGAATAGAGAATCATTTTTAACCCCTGGCATATCTGGGAACTTTCTGGGAACCACCAAAGGATAATTATTTCTTTTTTTTTCTTTCAGCAAAATATTTAAATATAAATTTATAAGTGCTAAGTCAATTTTTACATAGTATTAAAATATAATTTTTAAAAGCTGGAGCTTTGGGATCAGAGAACCCTGGGATCAAATCCTAGGTCTGGAGCTTGAACCATGTATAATTTTTAATACTATGTTTTCTTATCTAAATAATATTAACATTTATCTCAGGGCAAATATTAGTACATTAGGAAATACATGGAAAATACTTCATCTAGAGCCTGGGATTTAGTGTGTACATGATAAAGTTTAGCTTTTATCATTGGCTTTATTCATGTTTTTATTCTTGCACTATGGATTTCCTCTAATTATGCAATTTATTCCATTTTCCTCTGATAGAAAAATTAACAAAAATTTACATTAGTTTCTTGTAAACAGGGGTCTTTTGATATCACCATTTAGAATTCCAGAGAAAGGCAATAGTATGTGTTCAAAATAAACAGGTGTTCATATTGTGTAGAATTTTCCTTCTCTCTACAAGTGTTGCCCAGAATTATTTATGGTGTCCAAAATTTAACATCAAGTCTATAGTTTGTAAGTCTTGGAGGCTACTCAGAGAGGGACAACTCCCTTGATATTCCCTTAGCTAGAAATACTTGGAAATCAAGGTGTGTGGTAATAGGTCTAGAGAAGATTTCTCCTGGGGATTAGGTAGAATGGTTGGAGATGGGCACTGAAAACAGGAGGGCACCAGGAGGAATATCAACGTAATCTTTTTCTTGTAATTTCTTCTGGTCGTGTCTTGATTTCAGATCTTTTCTAAACTCATAGCTTTAGAAACAATTTCCTGTAAGACTTAGAAATGAAATCGTTTCTTTCCTATAAGAAATATGAATGGATACCTAACAAATTATTTTAGCTTTTGATAAATATGCTTGTAAGTAGAAAAAGGTTTGAGTTCAATTTCATTCAGATCAAATAAATCTGGACTTTAAATCGTTTGTTTCTTGAAAATTGTCCTTTTTTCTTCTGCAAATGGATAAAGGATGGAAAATCTTGAGCAGTAAACTTGTTGGTATTTTACATTTTTATCCAATAGGCAGGTTAGAATAGCTGCACATTTACATTGCTCTTCTCAATTGTATGTAATAAGAATGCTCTACATAATAGAAGAATGTGAAACCTTGTTGTTCTGATTCCATATTATACGATTACAAAAGAATTGTCTGCTGGCACATTGAAGGAGAATGGAATGTGTTTTGATTCTTAAAACTGGGCCTGCCACAAGAGAGGATTCCCTTTGAGAATCTGAAGTTTACTAAGGTGACTGTGTGTCTGTGTGCGTATATAAATGGGTGCTATCTCTTGACTCCATGGATTCTAAGTCATGGTAAAAAGCAGTATAGTTATTTCCCTGCCCCACACTCCCCCTACTCTTACCCCAAAGGCCACCTGAGAGTCTATGTGAGAAAAATATGTCTTCTTTAAATCTTTGATGTTCCAAATGATATAGGGTAAATATAAATTCTAGCAATTTTACTTAATGTTTTAAGGTGTAGAAGACTTGTAGTATCCATAAGCATCATCTAGATACTTTAGGGAAAAATATTTTCACTTGGCTGTATCTCTGGCTTTCTAGTAGCTCTGTAATTCAAACAGTGTCCAGTCATATGAAATTTGTATTCATTCATTCAGGGGATTTCAGAATTTACTATATCCACTATGCTTTAACTGTTAGTGGTCTCTAAAACTCCAGAGGACACAATTTCGATTACATGGATGTGAATTTACACTATGAAATTCTATTTTAGATTGGTTATTCTCCTACTGACCCCTAAGGGGTAAAATGATCTGAAACATTCTTTTTAAAAGCATGTATAGGAACTGGAACATAAAGTCACATAATTGAGTCACCTTGCTTAATTTCACTTTGAATTAAGTGAATTATTGGTTTCCTGAGAGGTAGTTTAACAGCTGAACAGAGGAAAATAATTCTTAAACTTAAAGTATATCCTTGGGCATCTCTCTTCCATGTAATGACACTATTAGAGTGTATGACAAAAATTAAGTAAACAAGGCTTTGAATTTGAATGCACACTGCCATGCATAGAATACATTCATCACCCCAACATGCAGAGAGTTCAATGTGTTTGATTTGTTATGTTGAAGATTATTGTGTCTTTCTATTGATTTACTATAGAATTAAGATATAATAGATGATATTTTCTAATGTTTCAATATGTTTATATATATATATATATATTTTACTACCAATGATGTTTATATAGTTATAGCCCTTCTAAGAAAGAATTTTAGTGAAGGACCTATTTTCTTCTTGGGTCAGCTGTTCTTGTTGAGAACCTCGTATGTGAGTAAGGAATAAATGAGGCCTGAAAGTTGTATTAAAGGAATACCATTTGCAACTTTTTGTAATTTGGCAGTTTTTAAATGTGATTATTTTTCTGTCTATAAAAATACAGGAGATTGAATATGTTGGCCTTTTCAAAATCATATATAATTTTTTCAGAGGTGAGAAATTTGAAATTAACCAATGATTTCTCAATTTATTAAAGGAATATTTTAGTCTTAGCAGAAGTTCTACATGTAATAGGAAGGTAAAAAGAAAATTTTCTCTTATTTTATACAGATTCCATATGAATTCTCACACTTATAATTGTTGTAAACTGAAACTTAACTAACAAAATCCATTGTAAAAATTTCAGTTAGTGGAAGTTTTTAGAGAATATTAATTATCCTGTGAAGGCTACTCTCTACAAATGAAGTATTTAGCTAAATGCAGTATAAAATTTCTAAAATATTGTGCTTTAAGCATGCATAACATGTAACTCTTTGTACTGTAGTATCAGATTTATATGTTATAAATAACTGTTCTACCACACCAAAGCTCTGAAACATTTGAAGGGGTACATAAAACCCTTCAATGTTACAAATGTAAGCACTAGATACCCCTTCATATAGTCTAGAGCTTTGGTTATGTGGTAGAAAATACCACATAACGCTGTATCATCAGACTTCGAGATGATTCCAGAAGTTTGTGGCTGCCATTACTATTCTCACTGACCATCTGAATAACTCAGGGAAGAGATGAGGCAAGTTAATTACATGAGTGATTCTTCAGTGAAGGGGCAAACTAAAGGATTGTCTCTCAGAAATTATTCTTTAAAAAATTTTTCACCTTTCACAACTTCTGTGGGTTATTAATGACGTAAAATGTGTTTCTTAAAAACAGAGCTTCATAATTTGCAATGATGATTTAAAAATCTAATTTGATCCTTATCAACTAATTCTCAGTAAGCTGATATAACTGCTAATTACTGCTCTTGGTGATATTTAGACATACTGAAATCTAATTTTGCCTTAAAATTAGAAAATTTAGGGCTATATTTACAGAAGTCAAGTTATTTAACACTTAGCAGAATGCACCTCTGATCACGTTTTATATATAGAGAGAACCCATTAAATTTTTAGACATAAACTGATTCACAGTTGACTGGAAAATTTGTATAGTACCATGCTCGTAATTATTTACTATTTAATCATATTACAAGTAACTTAAAAGCAAATTGCCACCAGTAATATATTTCACAGAAACATAAAGTTACTGACTGTTTTTTAATATCGCACTTTGGGAGGAAAGACATTTACAATTGTTGTCTAAAATGGCATTTCTTAATTATAAAATTCTGTTGATCTTTATTAACAAGCTTAAAAAAATAGTATTTTATTATTACCATTGAAATTTTGATTCCACCTCCTTTCAGGAAAGGCCATCCCTCAAGGTGACAACAGCAGAGATAGATCAATCTAAGAACAGACAACCTGGGTTACAAAATGACAGTGAGGTCCTGTCTTTCATTTGCCTTTTAATTCACTTCAATACATGCTCTAATCATTGGAAAACAGTCATGGACAAAGTAGTTTAAAATCCTTGATTTGGCAGAGATTGTATTTTCTTAAGAGTTGATAAAGCTGTAGAAGTCTAGACTATAAGTATTATGGAGAATAATAAATTAGGAAAGAGGAAAGTGAATGTTGGGAGATTATAGTTTCACATAGGGTACCCCAGGGAGAGATTTACTGAAGAAGTGGCATTTGAGTAAAGATCTGAGGGAAATGAAGACGCTGGTGAAAGCGTGATGCAGACTAATCAAACAGCAAGTACGAAGGCCCTGTGATGAATGTTCAAGGAAATAGTTAACACTATATGTTGATGGGATAAGAAAATGCAAGGGTCATGAGAGATGTCATCATAGAATAATAGCGGAAGGAAAGGTATGTAGTAGACTTTGGCTTTTATTCTCAGACATAGGAGAAGCCATTGAGGAGTGCTGAGAAGTAGAGTGACCTGATCTGATATACATTCAATGAGGATTACTCTTGCTCTTTGGTTGAGAATACACTGAACAGAGTCAAAGGCAAATGCAATATTTCAGGTAAGAGATTGTGTTGACTTTATCCAGAGTAGAAGCAGTGGGGGTGGTGAGAAGCAATGGGATTCTGAATACATTTGAAAGATTTTAAAGGGAGAGGGAGCCTGCGGGAGTCACTGAGAGATATGATGTGAAATTTCAAAGAAAACAAGAATAAAAATAATTACAAAGGGTTTTTTTTTGGTTTTTAATGAGCAATTGGAAGGATGGAGTTGCCATCAACTGAGATGAGATGAAGAAGACCATGAAAGGAGCTGTTTAGATGAGAATATAGACCAAGAGATCAGGAATTCATGTGACATGTGCTTATTATGCTACCTGCCATCCAAACAGAGAGGCTGAGTAGCATTCCTCCTCCTGGATATAGGATTGTGAGGTTCTGCAGAGAGGTCTGTCAAAGAAGGAACCAATGTCAATCAGTCTGAATACAAAATTCAGAAAACATCAAGGATATGAGAAGAGATACAGGAGTAAATCTATGTTTCCTTCTAAGGAAAAGCAGTGCAACCACGTATTTATTATTTACATCAATGTGACCAGGTTTGGAGGCAGAAGGTCATTAAACTCATCACCACAATCTTAATCTTTGTCTCTGTCTCTCTCTCTCAGTCTCTCTTGCTTCTCTCATCCCCCATTTCCCACCTCGTCTTTCCTCTTGCTTTCTCAACATGAGATTGAATAATTTTGGAAAATAACTCTGTACTCAATGACTTAGTTGCCTCATGCTAAACAAGATTAGTAATGGGATCTCAATATGTATACAACATAGTATTCTTCGAATATAAAAACAGCATGCAGTTTGAGACCAGCCTGGCCAACATGGTGAAACCTGATCTCTACTAGAAATACAAAAAATTAGCCAGGCGTGGGGGCAGGCACTTGTAATCCCAGCTACTCAGGAGGCTGAGGCAGGAGAATCACTTGAACCCAGGAGGTGGAGGCTGCAGTGAGCCAAGATCGCGCCACTGCACTTCAGCCTTGGCAACAAAGCAAGACTTCATTTCAAAAAACAAAAAAGCAAACAAAAACAAAAAAACAGCATGCAAAGTAAATGCAACCTGCAAAGAGACATAACTGACTGTAGAAAGCAATTTTTCCTTTTAAGGAATTTCTCTTTATTAACAGGTTTTATGTTTTAAAAAATGTTCTTCTGGCTTAAATAAGATGTTTGATATGGACATGGTGTAGATTTCAATAATATGACTGCTAGTTATATTTTACCTACACATTTTTAACATATGTGGTTCCTACTTAAATAAAGCATATCCTATGTATGTATATAAAACACAAATATTAGTATAAGAGGAAAACCAATTAATATTCAAAGCTGAGCCAAATAATAGACCTGAATCTAGTTCCTTTCATAAGCATTATTTATTTTCTTTACCAGTTGCATTTTAGCAAAGTGGATTATTTAATCTGTCCAACAACTATAATATCTCTTTAAGTGGTTCTCTCATCTTCATTTCATTTTAAAGCAATGGCGCAATTCTGCATATGTATGAATCCCATTACTTCTGCCTCTCTTTCAACTTAATGTTTCAGTGTAGAAGGTAAACTATAACAAATATTAATTATAAGAACCTATTAATTCAAATTATTATGAATAATTTTAACTATTTTTGCATTTTATTTCAATTACTTTCCACAATTGGGAATCTATCTTGTCAGCACATTTATGTCAAATATAGGGAAGAATTATATGAAGTCATTAAGTGAACAGGCTCTGGGGTCAGACCTACACGGGTTTGAATCTAACTGCCATGATTTCGTCATGTGTTCATCATGTGTTATTTAGGAAGATAATTACTTCTGTGTGCCGTGGTTTCTTATTTTGTCAAATGAGAATAGTAATAGGACCTACCTCAAAATATCGTAAGGGAGAAGAAAATTTATATAAAGTGCTTAGCATAATCCATGGGCATAAGAGCTTAGTAAATGTAGTAAATTTTGGTATATGTCATATGAAATTTTAGAGGGGGATTCTTAGTTTTTGGTTTATGACAGCCTCCTCCTTTGATATGCTCAACTATCCACACTTGTATAATCCCTTGAAGACAGAAAACTCCACTGCGTCCTCAGAAATCCTGGCTTTGTGTTCTGATTGTTGGAAGGCTGGCCTGTGTGGATGATTATCAGTAGACTCCTCTGCTTTCTGGGTTTTGTTTAGGATTGTCCAATGACCCATTTGGAAAGCCCCAGCAGGAAATCAGAGAGAGAGAAAGGACAGTGAAACTGAGTATTTGTTCCCCTGGTTCCCTCTCTGTGAGATCTTCTTAATCTGTGACTTTCAAGGGAAGGTCATTGCTGCTCTGAAGGAAGCTGCTTTTGTAAGCTTCTCCTTGTTCTATAATCTTTCTCTTCCCTGCTTTAGTCTTGCTTGGCCTGGGGCTAATACCAACTCAAATAAACTGCTCTCATTCTCACACTATTCTTAGTAATTCCTTTATACTGCCCAAATCCTTAAAATTAATAACTTTTATATTAACATTTTTAAAATTATCCTTATTTGAATGTCTCGTCAACCAGTTGCTGGAAATCTGACTGATACACTGGGGAATACATAATCCCTCCCCTGAAGTCAGTTCATTTCCTGAGTGCTGCCTGGGAGTGCACTTGGATCCCTCTATCTGTTATGCCTACAGATGTCCCTTCCTTTCCCAGACTTGGTGACTATGCACTTGTCTCTTCTCTTCTTGATAACAAATGCAGGGGCTCACCCCCAAACCATCCACCTTTCCTCTAGCTTAAACTTCTCACTGGACTTAAAGTTTTATTTTACTTTATTTAAATTTTATTTTATTGTGATAAGAACACAACATGAAATCTATTTTCTTACATTTTTAGTATACAATACAGTATTGTTAGCTATAGGTACAATGTTTTGCAGCAGATCTGTAGACCTTCTTATTAATCTTACTTTACTGAAACTTCATGCTCATTGATTAGCCATTTCCCATTTTCTCCTCTCCAGTCCCTGACAACTATCATTTCACCCCTTGGTTCTATGAGTTTGACTTTTTCAGATTCCTCATATAATCTTTCTTCCTGGTTTAAGGTTTCAAAAACAAAAGCCAAGAAAGAAGATTATCTTTGGAAAAACCAGTGAGGCAAGGAAATACAATGGCCTATTTCCTTGGAATTAAAGAAAAATATAATATTTACAAAACATAAACTGATAAGAAAGATGAATTAAAGCATTGGTCCAACCACTCTGTACATATAATTTAAGAAAACATGTTGGTATAAGAAAAAGTATTTTCTACTATTTAAATATTATTATCATTTTCTGTATATAAAATTCCTGCCCAATTTGTATGTCATTCTTGAATTCATAGCTTGATAAAAATAACAACAAACAAAAATAAGGTTTTGTGATTTGCCAGTTTTATTTATATATTTGCAAAGATGGAGATAATTTAATCTATGTGAGATTGAGATCCTTTCTACTATGTACACCTTCAATATAAAGACATTGTTATTCTTTCTCAGTTCTGTATTTCTGAAAGTCTGTCAAATACTTTAAAAAATGATCAGATCTATGCAAGTGAAGCTTGCAGAATTTGCATTTGCCCTCAATCCCTCTTCTTCCTCTAGCTTTTCATGTGTCTTGCCTTTGTTCCCATTTCACTAAGCAAGCATTGGTCTGCTGCTAACGCACTCAAGTTTCCTCACAAGCTCTCACATTCCCTGGAATATTAAACAAAAAGAGAGCAACCAGGACAGGCAGACCAATTTCTTTTAGGTATACTGAATAATTTCCAGTAAAGCTCACTAATATTTCCTTTAGTCTCTGACTACTCAAATTATTGCTAGTTTCTTTCCTTACAAGAAAACAAAATTTGTTTGTAGGAAAAGGAAGGGAATTATATGACCAATGATGCTATTTTATTTCATAGTAGTGAATTTTTATTGTGTTTTTCCCATATGGCATAAAAAGTATCTCATACAGTGCAAAACACTTACAAGCACTCTCACAATTATTTCCACTTCCAATATGCAAATCACAGGGAGCCCAAATTAAGTTTGAAGGTGCTATAAGAATAGGTTCTAGGCAGAATATACAGTAGAGAAAGGGGATAACTTTTAAAACTAGCATAATGATTGGTGTGTCTTGGTTTTCTTAAGTCCAAGTACCAGGACTGACAATATGATAAACTGTCATCTCTACCTTAAACTCTCACCCTTGCCTTTCATTTGCAAATGAGCAAGCAAGTGGCCTGTTTTTAACACATGGACCATTAACTGCCTTCTTCTATTTGCATAGTAATGATAGTGAGCCAATGGTGATTTACTGCTCTGACTTGTATCATAAATAACAGATCATTTACGCTGCTAATTACACTCATTTCCATATCAATAATGCATTCTGGGCTGAGCTGGACTACTGCATTAGAAAATGGAATTGAATGACAAATAGATTTCCTACTAAAATGGTGTAAAACAGTTGTCTATTACTAGAAGATACTATTAAGTAATGTAGGTAAGTGCAACAGACATTTTTACAACTTATCCTGTAGCTTGAATCATCAAAAGTATAGATTGGTCAGGAAAATATTTATCCCGTGTGCAAACACAAATGTGTAACATTTGGTTATATCTGTTGGTATCTGGTATCTGTCAGCACTAGTTGGCTAGAGTATGGCTACTGTGAGCCCTCTCACATTTACTTTGTGGGTGGGCCAGTTAGCTTTTAGTTCTGCTATGTGATCCTAGATTGCACTCACAATCTGTAATAATTATTTTTAAAATATAGGCTTTACTTCAAAAAGGGTGATTGTGTGAGAGTGTGGATAGGTAGTGGTACAAGAGCGTCATTATTACTAAAGAAACATTAACGTTTAATATATGCCTTATAGATCAGCGATGTTAGACATAAACACACAGGAAACTTGAGGAACTTTTATATTCACAATAAATATATTTATGGTGCATGCAGATGTATGTTTAGAGAAAGCCAAAGAGCAGTGTAGAGATAAAGAAAGAGATGTGAGGTTCTCTGAAAACTTTTTAATAAAAATATCAGCTTCTTTATTTCAGCCGCAAGAAATTACTAAAACACTTGAAAATATACATTTAGAAGAAAATGTGTGATGAAAGAGAACTAATTTGTATAACCACCATCTTTCTAATAACTATTAAGTTGGTGCAAACATAATTGTGGTTTTTGTCATTACTTTTAATGGCAAAAACTGTAATTACGTTTGCACCAACCTAATATTTTAATGTACATTTGGAAATAAATGCATGTAAAAAGTAACTAAAACAATTCAAAACTTATTCTGAGGTTTGCTTTGAGCCTTCTATAAAGAGTGATATCACATTCAAACTTAAAAGTAGAGAACAATGACAAGTAATATATTTACAAAGTTGTTAGAGTCTAAAATAGATTATAAAGAAGTTCAGACATTATAAAATGTAAAAGGAGATAAAGTCTCAGATTTGAATTTTTAATATAAGAAAACATTTCTGAAGATAAATGAACATTTATCTACATCATATCATTCAGAAATGAACATTTCTGAAGATAAATACATGAACATTGATTCAGAAGAAAAGTTTATGATTATAATTAAACCACGAAGCTGCTAATTCACATGATTAGGTGACTTATCCTGCATATTAATAATTTGTTTTTTAAGGCATTAGGTGGACAGGTACAACAAAATGAGGAATACATAAACTTTCCTATCTCCCAAATGTGGGTTAGAATGATGGGTACCAACTAGCAAGAAAATGATGGGAAAAAGAATGAAGCAAGGACAATGATTTAAAAAATGTTACTCATTGATAGATCAGTTTATAAATAGTGAAGTGATAAAGATACATACAGTGTAACTAAGAAAGGAAGAGGGAGATGGAGGAATGATGAATTTGTTACATGTAATTTTCCTAAGATCTGAAAAATGTGTCCTTCTAAATCAATATTACGTTTATACTATAACCAATATGACCAAATTGCAATTACGTTAAAATATGGATGTATTTTATTTTGAGGAAACTTTTTGATGTTATTGTTTTAAATAACAACTGCCTCATTATTTTTGGAGAAATACACAATTACTTTGTAATAATATGCTGATTATTGGATAAATATATAAGGATACATATATATGAACATACATGCATATGTATCTATTTATATATATTTTTTGATAATATATATATTTATCCAACACATGTGATATATATTATATATTACATGCAAAATATATATCTGTTATATATTATATATCACACGTTATAGTTCTAAATAATTTTTTTAGTTTGAGCAAATATTGTAACACTAAAGTTCATTAAAATTTGATTTACTTTAACTTCAAACGAGTTAATGAGTTAGATCTATGATATTAAATTAAATTCTTGACCTTAGTATTACAAATATTTTATAATGACAGTTTTAAGAAAGCTTAGAAAAATCTGCTAGCATCTATAAAATGCCATACATAAAAGATAAATCTGATTAGTTGTGTTCATATTTCTGTGTAGTACTTTTTCTTCACGGATACATGGATAGCATTAGGTATCACCTACAACATTATTTTTCTTTATGTATAACTGAAATGACTTGGGTCATCGTCTCCAATAGAATACCACAATTAACAATTTGATTTATTGTCTTTCTGCTTATACTTTCATTTCTGAAGGTAAGTAAAAGGTTTTTTCTTTGTTTATGGACATTAAGTATTCGTGGATTTGTATAGTTTTGGATTTTCCAACTCTTCTCTTTCACAGCATTCCCCTTCTACACCAAAAACAAACAAAAAAAGAAAATAAAAAAATCATGTGTTAATCCAGGGTAATCTAGTTTTATCTGATTACTATAGGTGAGCTATAACTGTTTTTAGAGGTCAATTAATTGCTCCAGTAAGAAATCAACTTTGTTTAGCAAAGTTTTAGTATATGTATTATGTACTACTTGTCTGTAAAAATACATGTTAGAAAATAGCAAAGTTATCTTTTTTATATAGCCGTGAAAAGTTGTTCTCTTCTAATAGGGAGAAAAAATAAGTGGGCTTTTATGTGCATAGGTGGACTTTACCTGTTTATTTTGGATATATGTGTATATATGTGCATGGGGAATAGCTTGAAGGGGAATCAACAGGGATGGCACAGAACTTCACTCATTCTGTAGGCTCTCTAGTGGCAGGGAAAGTCCTACCATTGTAAGGTCCAGGCACAGTACCAGACACAGAGTAGGTAGGCATTCAGTACATATTTGTTTAATGACCCATCAGTCTGAAGTCTTGAAAGTAAAACAAAGATAGTCTCTTTGGTTCTAATAGTTAAGTAGGTAGTTGATTATAGGATGACTTGATGTATGGCAGGTTTGTATTAGCCCCAAGGAGATTCAGACACCAAAATGAATTTTAAGATGAATTGCTAAACAACATCTGATAAGAAATAGCTTATATTAAGTCATGACTGCCAATGATTATGATAATTAATAATTGTAGGTTGTATTTTAGAAGTTATTATTTTTAAAAGCTAATGATTAAACATAAAATTCCAAAATGTTATTTAGGTTTTAATAATAAACTTTTGGGAATTTGGGAAAAAATACCTCATGGACAAAATCTGGGCCATAGGCACACTTTCCTATAGCATTGGTTCAGTAATTCAAATCACAAAGTCAAGTGAGTGTCTACTCTCATCTAGTGAAAGTATACCTTAATGAAGGGTTCTCTTTGCATGGTGTATCACCTTCCCTTAAATTTGAATATAGAAATACAAAACTATCAAGAGACAGCATCAAATGCACAGACTTCAAAGAATTTTAGAAATAGATATGCATGTAGTATTATTATTTTTATTTTTATCATGCTACATGGGTAACAATTAGCATTTAATCATTTTCATGTATCTGTCCACTAACCCAGAAGCTTTATAGAGCAGACAGCCTATGTGTAGATAAAAATAAGGCACATGCATGTCATACTTAGTTGCTGCTTTTCTACTTGTAGTACGAACTGAAATGATCAATATAGCATTTTCTCACTGAAGATGCATGTTGTTTTGCCAATGGTTACCAACTCTTCACATTACTTGTTGAACCTCTATGCATGATCTTCTTTCAACTCAAAGGTGACACCTCTTTTTTCTGTGATTCAGATAATCACTGTAGCTTTTGGTATCTTCTGCTGTGTTAGAAAGATAGCTGCGTTACAAAGCTTTTATTTGTGCTGTGTGTGGTGACTGTAACATGTTTTCAGCCCGTATGACTAATTGTTCCTCTAAGTATGCTGAATTTGCTTATAATTTTATTTTTATTTGCCGTCTTCACTTACCTAAACCCTATGTACTTAAGTGTCATAGATATGGTTATATTGCTAGCTTTACTCATAGTATTTGTTTACACAGATTATTTTACTTTTATCATCTTTTATCCTCTTAAGTTATTATTTTGGTATCTTCTAGAATATCTAATATAGAATTCTTCATATATTAAGAATAAAAAATTATTTAAAGCTATTTTATTCTATGGTATTTCACAAAATATTAACCAGCTATTAGCAATGACTGGTATATACTTCCATTGAAAATGATGTAAGATCCGAAAGGATTGGTTTTGACAATTTTATATCACGTATTTATATTTACCTTAGGTGGTTCTTTTTAATATTTTAATTTGGGACCACACTAATTTCTAACTTGGTAACTCATCTCCTACCAAAATTAATACCAAGCAAAGACAAATGGTTTTCTGAATAGGATCCACTAGTCTTTTATATCTTATAATGGTAGACCACTGATGAGATAGAGCTCCATAAGAGCTTTGCTCTCACAGTAAAAGGTTTTGGTTGTGCATGGATTATGCCTGGTGAAAGTTGGTTGGTATTGTCTAAGTGGCTTAAGACAAATTTATTTTGATGTGTCTTGTGACGACTTTGCAAAGCACCAGATTTTTCCCCCACTTCCTCTGTGTGTGTGTGTGTGTGTGTGTGTGTGTGTGTGTGTTTTGAGACCAAGTCTCATTCTGTCGTCCAGCCTGGAGTGCTGTGGCACGATCTCAGCTCACTGCAACCTCTGCCCTCCGGGTTCAAGCAATTCTCCTGCCTCAGTCTCCTGAGTAGCTGGGACTATAGGCGTGTACCACCATGCCCGGAAAATTTTTGTATTTTTAATAGAGATGGGGTTTCAGCATTTTGGCCAGACTGGTCTTGAACTACTGACATCTGGTAATCCACCCACCTTGGCGTCCCAAAGTGCTGCGATTACAAGCGAGAGCCACTGCTCCCAGCCTTACCTGCTGTTTCTTAATCATGAATGCTTTTGTGACAGTTCACCAGCATCCAGGAAATATTAAGGACAGATGATGTATTATCCCATTGAGCACTTAGAAAGATTCTAAGTCTGGGATACATTTCAATGGTGCATTATCACTGTGGACATCTTTAAAACTGCATGATTCCCTTGTGACACCACACCATCATATTTGCCTTCCCTGAAGTGATAACTTTTCTACATATTTGTTCCTTAGATATCTTCTCGATGAAAACTTTGAATTAGAGTTGTGTGTGTGTTAATCTGAAATCATTTAGACTTTTCCAACAGTATTCTTAAACACATTCACCTTAGTGGTTGAGTTTTTAATCTCTTGTGATTACACAGATGACCCCAATACATTATTATCCAGAGCTATGCAATCAGGTCAAAATTCTATGTTTTCAAACAGAGAACCCTACAGAAAATCACACCATTTTTCATGTCTTCAAATTTTCCTAGCATGATGATGTAGATAGTTTTGACAATCTTCTATCTCCATTCACTTAGTGGTTCTTAAAGACATTTTTGAAAAACACTGATTTTCAGTTGAACAATGTAAGAAACCAGGCATGATGGAGAATCCCTCATTCTTATTGACAGTATCCCAAAGTGACAGCCCCCAAGGAAAGTGGTTTCTCATATACTATAATGTGTTGAACATTTTGTACTACTTTAAACACTAGATATAGAAAACAAGACTAGAAGACATAAGAAAAGTGCTAAGGCAATTGAAATTGTGGAATTGTTGGTTCAATATACATAGGCAGTTTATCAACATGAAGAGCCTTTTGTCTGATAACTGGCAGCTATCAGTGTGACGCTAAAAAGGGTTTTCAGAAGGAACACTGTGGAATACAAACCAATAAGTTTTAATTCATCTGACTGTAAGTAAATAGAATCTCTAGAAAAGTGTAGAATATCCAATTAAACAAATATAACCAGGCATAGGGACCTTTTTAAAATATATTGACTCATAATTTCCACTGACATTCTTTGAAATAAGTATTTTTTAAGATATGTGGTTGATGAATTATGTTTAGGCTTTAAAAATATTTGCATTTCTGACTATAGGAAATAAAAAACATCACCACAAACTGGAGACAAATATGACCAATTATATGGCATATTTATAACTTCTAGAAAAGAAGTGTCAGCCCAGAGTAAAATCTCCAAGTTTGCAGAAACCAAAAGATTCCTAAAAACAAAACATTATGAATACAATTATTACTTTCATCTAGCCATTCTTTCAGTAAATATTTATTGACCCAAGCACTGTGATGTGTGCTAAGAATAAAACATCTTCTGTCCTCATAATGCTCTTTATTTGCCTGGAAAGACAGCCATTGAGCAAGTAATGATAAGTTTGAGGCATGTCATGAAGGATATCTGAATGTTACCTTGCAAAGCTCTTTATAACACCTGAGGATGGTTTATTAGGAAGGCTAGAGCATGACCTCAGAATAGTGAGAATATTCCTTTGAGTCAGATGCAGAAAGAAACTTCTATAAGAGGACATGGTTACAACGAACAAGCAAAAAACCTTTCTGAAAAGACAAAGGCCTGTGTGCTTATGATTCAAACTTTTGATTTTTTATTTGGAAAACTTGGACAGATCCCATTCTTTCATAATTAAAATGCATGCATTTGAAGAGGTAAGTATAATAACTGCCCCATTAAGGCAGACATTACGGTTTCAAAATAATTCAAATAAATGAATCTGATCTACAGAAAAAAAATTTAAATGTATATAACCTAAGATTTCAATTTTATTTGTATAGCAGGGCCATTCCTGAGCATAACTGAATGCTGGCTATAGTATGTCATTTCTTATATGCCTAACATTAGTCTCCTAAGTGGAAAATAAATAGTGCAATCTTGAATTTACTTCTTGGAACAGTTTTCAGAAATGTATTAATGTATAAGAAGACATAATTGGCTGTATTTTTGGTGAATATTGTATATAACATTTCTGAAATTTGGATTTAGGTGTGAATGCTATAAAATGAAAATACATATCACAATGATGTATTTATGTATTAAAGAAAGGCATGAATGTGTCATATTCTCAGCACCTTTTATGAAAGCTTAGCAGATGTTTCAGTTTTCATAATATATGCAGTAACGTAGTTTTTATAACTTTGCACTTAGAATGAATTCATTTTAGTATAGCACAAGATATTTAAGAAATACATTGAGGAAAATAGTGTAAACAAGTAGAGATTATATTTTAAAGTAGAAAATATCATAGTTTTTCTACCAGAGCTGATAATAGTGTCTCAATGCTAGAAGGTTTAAAGAATCTCAGACATAAAAAATATTTTGGATACTGTAACTATTGAATAGGACGTTAATTCAGTTCTAGGTGTGGATTTATTGCCTAATATATTCAAATGTCTTAAATATAAAATATATAAAAGCCAATGAAATGCATTTCATTCCTCACACACAGTAAGTCCTCAAAATTTTTATTAAATGAAATATTGTAAAAATAATAAGTAAATCAATTAAATTACTACATTAATGAAATTGAACTCTTGAAAACAGGGCATATTATAATATGCATTAAAGGTAAATATATGCATATATATTTATATGTATATGTATGCAAACATACACATACATAGTATCTTAACACAGGTAGTTTGTCTAATTTAGGATGAAGAATTATTCAAAGTCAAATCCATCTCTTTTTGTTTTGGCTTATTTCTATGTATAGTATGATTCTGAAAAAGTCAGTCTATTGGAACCCACATAGATACACAATGTAATGGATGTCTGCAAATTTTCCTATTTGATATGTTTGTCTTAATACTTTCAAATGCAGGCAACTCTTTGCCTCCTCCTTCCAAATCGAGTGATTGCATATTACAGCATTTAGTGTCATTTGCAGATTGACTTGAAAACCACATTATCTGTCTGGTCTGAAAAACACTAACTTTGAAAGTTCAGTTCAACGGTTTTTCTATAGCAATTTGGGAGTAGAAACAGAGTGAATTTTGAATGTGCCCTTAACTGAAATGTTAAAAAAAAAATGAAGGGAAAGTACTGTATACATAGTAAGAAGTTAGCAAATACTGTTTGAATGTGAATAAAGTGTAGGCAGAGTATAGGATATGGCTCTTTTCTTTTTGCATGTATGAAAATACGTTTTAAGGAAAGCCTAAATGCTTCTGCTTCTTTGAAGCTTTCATATTTGCATTGAATTTCAGTATTTAGTAAACTTAATTATAGTAAAATGAACTCTGTAGGACCATGTCAATGGGAGCTAATGAAAGGTTAAAACACTTCAGAAGCACCTATTTTCCAGGTACATCTTGCCTTACATTAAAATCTAGTCTTTAAAATTTGTTGTTACGAAGATTTTGTGGTAAATCATTTTTGCCTCTTAAAGAAGAAAATTTTTCTAATTATAGTTATTTAATTGATAATCTAGGGAGGCACAATTACTTTTAAGAAGCATTTCTCAAGTAATTAATTTAGCATTTTCAAAAAGTGTATTTAATTTCTCTTTTTTTGTTTTTATAATGGTTCTTATGATTGACGGGAATTAAAGCATTTTATTTTATGGACTTCAAATATACATATGTACATATACATATATATGTTTATTTTATTTTAGCAAGGCAGACTCTATTGATAGAAAATTACTATAAAACTAGTGTGAAAATTTAGACTCTTAGCAGGTGGAGAATACACAATTTTGGATTACTCTAAGCAATACTCTTTAAACTACTCTAAATGATATATTTAGGCATTATATTGTAATTGCTAACTATGGAAAGCACTGGAAAATGTTATTAATGAAGTGAATTAGAATGGAAATTACCAAGAACTGGATTTTATAATATTAATAAGTATTTCTTCATATATCATTGATATTTATACTTAGTATTAATATGGTGGGAATTTGTCAGCATACTTTCTAAATTTTTTTAGGAGTACCGTCTTGGTCTGCTCAGGCTGCTATATCAAAATACCATAGACTGAATGACTAACAATACAGTTACTTCTCACAGTTCAGAAGACTGGAAAGTTCAAGACCAAGATGTTGGTAGATTCAGTTATTGGTAAGAGCTTTCTTCCTGACTTTCTGATGGCTATCTTTTTGCTGTATCCTTACAGGGAAGCTCTGGGATCTCTTTCTCTTTTTATAAGGGCATTAATTTCATCATGAGAGCTTCACCCTTTTGACTGCACCTAATTATTTCTAAAAGACCCCATCTCCTAATACTATCCCATGGGAGTTAGAGATTCAATATATGAATATTGGGAGAATACAAATATTAATAGTTAGCTGAAAAGGAGTACCGATTTAAAGTGTAGCTTATTTCTGTGTCATTAAAGCAAATTATTTCTCATGAAGAATCGATTGTAGTACATAGGTACTAATTGATAAAGTAGTTTATCAGGTTTCAAAGATACTGAGGAGCTCATAGCGTTCACTGAGAACTATTAAAATTCTGATATAGCTTAGCCTTGGCTGCATAAGTTAATTGTTATGCTTCAGACTGACATTACAGGTTGAATATCCCTTATCCAAAATGCTTGGGACTAGATGTGTTTTAGATTTGGGATTTTTTGGTAAAAATGATTCAGTAGACAATTATACTGGTTCACCATCCCTAATCTGAAAGTCCAAAGACTGAAATGCTTTAATGACCTTTTCCTATTAGTGTAATGTCAGTGCTCAAAAAAATTTGGATATTGTAGCGTTTCAGATTTTAGAGTTTTGGATTAGGAATACTCAATGTGTTCTTGCTTTTTCTCTTTCTGATCACTATTTAGTTCTTGTTAATTTAAGACAGTGTAAGTGAAGAAGTGGATAATCTTGATTTTTTTTCTTTTAGGAAACTGATAGATATTGCTTCATCTGCCACAAATACTTATGACTAAGAAGTATAAAATAAATTAAAAAATAAACATTTATCTGCCATTTGCTTTTACTGAAGAGGTACAAAGTAAACCTAAAATTGGACTGATAGTATGTAGTTCAAAACTTAGGAAGATAAAATCCATCTCTTGATCTTTCTATCATGAATGCTAATTTTTTCAAAATTTCTTTTAACGTATAAATCCATTTTTCCCTTCCTTTAGTTAGTATACTTTTTCTTAGAAGCTATTCCCTGTAGGAAAATAATTTATGATACTATCTTATCAAAGCCCTTATCATGAGAGTTTGGATGAAAGGAAGTGGAAATCATCCTCATTTACCAGATAAAGTTGGATTTGATAAAATTAAGGATTTAAATATGCTGATGCTATCTTGTGGATTAGTCAAGCTTTGAAACTGAATAAAACTTGCCAATAAGTGAAAGATAAAGGTGTCATTGTTACTGAGGTGTGCCTGTATACTGCATTAAGGGAGTAATTTCCTTTGCCAATTTCTGAAGTGACCCCAGACTACATATATATGTCAGCAATATACTGCAATGCTAATAAAGATGTAAGGGTTGAACTTGGTGTTTCATGAAATTAATATATATGAGTTAAATTAATCTTGTCATGGTCTTAAAGGCTTTATTCATATTTTATATGAATGTATTATGTGAGGTTGAAGATTTAAGAATGAGGCAGATCGAAACTCGAGTTTTAATTCAGATTTATAGATCTTTTTTTTTAATATAAAAAGAAAAGATATTGAAAATGAACAAACATGTCTGACCCCTTTCCTAAGTACGGGTTGCGTCTTTTCACAAGACTCCAGTGGGTGTAAGCCAGAACTCTCTAGCAGAGAAATGAAAGGATGTTGCAGACAGTACACTATTGTACATTTCTATCAAAGGCAGGAAGCTGCAGGGCTTGATGTGTATCTTAATTCCTCTGCTTCTTGCCCTTGCTGCCATGTTTTTAACAGCTTGTTCATTTTGATATGGCAGATAAATAGGTATGGGTGGACTCATTTGGAGGGTAACTTTCTGTTGATTTAGTTTGAACAGAAAGATGCTTTAGTAACTACTACTCATGTCTTTTCAAACCTACTAGCAATACAAATGCAAGTCAATAGAAAGTTTTGTTGATGGTCCCATTCATGGCTGGCTTTGTGGGTATGTAATTACACAGGCCCCTGTGTTAAGAAGAGATTCATGCTTTGTTGCTGCTGTCTTGAAATTCTTAGTTCAAGAAATAAGGGGCTTCATATTTTTATTTTGCACTAAGCTCCACAAATTTTGTAGCTTGCCCTGGACCCATGAATGATATCATAATTTGAATGGAAAAATAAAACTTTCTATTTGTTGCATGTTCCAAATGAAAAGCCATTCCACATTTGGATATCAACACAGAAAACTAGCACTTTTTGTAAGTTATTTTAAAGGGGAGAATGATAAATAGCATCAGAAACTCAGTTAAGAAAATATTGTGGTACTATTTAACTAGACACTCGTTTTCATATTTAACTTAGTATTTTCTCTTTATTTTGTCATAAAATATTATAGTATATCAATGTCTTCTAAATAAATATGTTTATTCTTGGTTATACATATATATCCTTTTAGTCTTCAAGTAATTTGGAAAAGTCTCTTGTTTGGCATATTTTTCTTCCATCCAAATAACTTTGTATGTCCCATTCTTTATTTACTAATATTTCCCAATGATTTCTAAATGCTATTTCCTTTAACTGTATTGAATACAAGATCTGCAAATACAGGTATACAGCATGCCAAAATAAGTGACACACACAAACAGAGCCCTATTTAAATTATTTTTAGTTATGCTACTATTTTTCATTAACAGTATTTTCTAAGTATCTAATCTCATAGTATCTGCTTTTCTTAAGGCCTTAGGATGGTGAAATAGAGCTAATTTCAGACAAGGAATAATCTCTAAACTTGTAAAATAGGCATTCACAAAATAAGTGGTTAAACAGGCCCTTTTTATGAATCAAATTACAGAGCCAAAGTATTTCCTTTCCCAGTTCTTGGATCATTCCTTTCACTTCTAGGATACCAGAATACGTAAGTGACGTTTGACAAGAAAATTAGGTTCCAGACCTACTGCAATGAGAGAGATTATGACCTCATCAAACATGTTTCCGAAATCATCATCAGTTTCAGTTTAATAGATTCAAGGAGTCATTTGTTACAAAACAAAAAAGCATGTTACTCCAGTTGAATTAGCATGAGATTGGCAGAGTTTAAGGCAACTTTTGGCCTTAAAGTCGATGTTTGGATTCAATTCTCTGAATGTTTATTTCAAGCCAAGTGTGTAACCAGACAGAAATCTGTGCATGTAGCCATTTATTGTGACAACTACATCATTAGACAAACCAGTCTGGTCACAGACTATGATTTAGCCTCCATGTCTTTAACCAGCTTCTTTCTGTGGGTTCTAGTTTAAATCGATTCAATATGCTTTCTAGTTCAGATTCATATGAAACAGAAAGAAAGCTAGGAAATAAAGAAAGGCTGTACTCATTTATAATTTATGCATATTGCAGGACTAGGAAGGAATTGCTAAACCTCGTATTTTTATTACGATTAGAAATTTTAAAGTTAAGGATCTAATTTATCAATTTAGTTTAAAATACTAAGATTGGAGCCTTGGAATTTTGTTAAACCTGCCACATTAGAAAAGCCCTGAGATTTTAGAATGAAACAGTTGAGAGCCATATAAAGTTATTATAGCATTTCAGAATTCTTGGAGAAAGATCACCTTTCAAATTGTAGATGAACTTCTGGTACGCAAGACACCTCTTCCGACTAAAGGCATTCAGGCTGCTAAATTGCAAATACTAAATCATTTTGATTTTTTAAAGTCCTTAGTTAAAAGAATATAGAATGAAAATATAAATTTTATAGCCATTCACTAATAGAGCAATGAATCTGCCAATTGAGAAGTTTTACAAAACATTCCTTTATATAAAGTACTCTAAGTGGTGCTATTTGGTGGTAAGGCATGTAACTGTTGAAATTTAAAGGATTTTTAATAGCAGTCAGGCATTTTCAGAGATAAATTCCCATGAGATACGCTAAGTTGTTTTTGAATATTTTTGTTTGTGTGCATGTGTGCATGTTTAAGAGTTCGGTATAACCACTTTATCTATATATATGTACCACTTAATGGGGCATTTTTACTGTCAATTCTTGAGATCCCAATAACTCTGGAAAGTTGTAAACCAGCATTTTATCACTATTTTACAGATGAATAAAACTGAGAATCTGAAGATTAAGTAAATACACCTGATTCCTATAGCTATGATTTGAGACGGCTGTACTCTTGTTTTATCATTTTGAAGATTTATTTTTTTGTAACAATCACTATAGATAATGTATCATCAACAGAAGATAATTGAAGTATTGTGAGTCTTTTTATAATGCACATGTGTGTGTACATGTCATATAAAAATAAATACTTTTAAAAATAATTTTGATAATACCTATTAAATAGTCTAAATTATAAGAGAAGTAGGAATATAAACGTGAACTGAATAATGATTTCAAGGCCAGGGCCCTTTCTGCTATGACATACTGTTCCCATATTTTATTACTAGCTTTGAAATTACTGAGATGTTTTCTATTAGCACACATAAGACAAGGTATCCAAACCATAGAACTGTTTTAAGTTGTATTCTTCCAATCAGTAGTAATTATGATCACCATAATTAAATTAAACTTGGTTAAAATGGCTTATCCAATTAAATAAATGAAATATAACGGAAGAGAAAGTTTAATATTCTGTGTTATTTTAATGATATAGCCAGGTGTATATGTGGCTATTTAGCTTTTCCACTGATTGGAAATCACTCACAAGTAAATAAGAGAGTAGAAGTACAAGGACTTTGCCTACAGTAAAGTACTATAAAAATACTCTATGTAGCCAGGCGCAGTGGCTCATGCCTGTAATCCCAGCACTTTGGGAGGTTGAGGTGGGCGGATCATGAGGTCAGGAGTTCGAGACCAGTCTGGCCAACATAGTGAAACCCCATCTCTACTAAAAATACAAAAAAAAAAAAAAAGAAAGAAAAAAAAAATTAGCCGGGCATGGTGGTGTGTGCCTGTAATCCCAGCTATTTGGGAGGCTGAGGCAGGAGAATTGCGTGAACCCGGGAGGCAGAGGTTGCAGTGAGCCGAGATTGCGCCACTGAATTCCAGTCTGTGTGACAGAACAAGACTCTGTCTCAAAAACAAAGAAGAAAAAAATATATATATCACAAACCAGTACAGAGGGAATTATTCTGTTCATCAGGCTGATGTAGATTAACAAAATTGGGTAATTAGTGGATGAATATGTTATAATTTGTTTTTAAATATGCTAATGTTGTACACAAATGCATTTAATCTACTTTGTGAGACAAGAGTGTCCTCACTTCAAATTATGTATATAATTAAGTATATTTACAACGGAAGTCTCAGCTGAGATCTAAAGACAACAGGAAGTTCATTCCAAGGTACAAGGCTATCATGCTTAACTTGAAATAACAAACCAAGATGTGTTGGTGTTAGGCTGTTCTTGAGTTACTGTGAAGGAATACCTGAGACTGGGAAATTTATAAAGAAAAGAGGTTTAATCGGTTCACGGTTCTGCAGGCTGTATAAGCACAGCACTGGCATCTGCTCAGCTTCCGGAGAGGCCTCAGGGAGCTTTTACTCATGGCAGAGGGTGAAGCAGGAATAGGCACCTCATAAGACCAGAGCAGGAGCAAAAGAGAAGGAGTCATGGGGAGGTGCCACATACTTTTGGATTTTGGGAGAACTCACTCATCACCAAAGGGAGGGCACTAAGCCATTCATGAGGGAAACACCTTCCTTATCCAAACATCTGCCATCAGGCCCCACCTCCAACACAGGAAATTACCTTTCAATATGAGATTTGGTGGGGACACAGATCCAAATCATGTCACAAAGAGAAAAATAGGATTGACATTCTTAAATGCTTTACCAAAGTTGAGGGGGAGATTTAAGATTTATGAAGAGAAGTTCTTGTAAGCTTTGATTTCTATTTTCACACCCTCAAGAAGGGGATGGGTGTGGGCATAATTCTGTCCATGAGTGTGTCTTTAAGAAAATTAAAGAGAGAGTTTACAGGATATGGTGGACTGATATGTGAGAAACAAGCTGACTAATTGCCTTTATTTTGGAGCAAAACTGTTTTGAACTCCCAGAGTTGGTCTAAGAAGAAGAAGAAGAAGTCTTTCCCATAGACCAGATGTGGGCTACAGGAAAGAACTGGCATGGTGTTATCTTGGGTCCTGTCTGAAAGGATGGTGTGGAGGGTCTAAGTGACCTTTGCAGATAGAAACAGCCGATACTATAAGATAATTAGGGACTAAGTAAGACTGCTGCGTTCATCCTTGTCAGGGGAACTTTAGAAAGAAATATCCCAACTAAAGGTGCAAGGGAGAGAGAGAATGTTGACTTCCCCACAGAGATCACAAAACTACCTAGGGGAGCAGAATCACTTTAAACAAGTGTTTAGTTCTAAGAGCTCCAACACTAGATCCTCACCAGTCAAGTAACTTTTCTATTCCTCTTTGATCCAAAATCAGAGGATTTTATTAATTGCATTGGGAGTTATACCTGATGTAAATGACGAGTTGATGGGTGCAGCACACCAACAAGGCACAAGTATACATATGTAACAAACCTGCACGGTATGCACATGTACCCTACAACTTACAGTATAATAATAATAAATAAATTAAAAAAATAAAAAATAAAAAAAAAAAATAAAAAAAATAAAAATTGGCATTAGCAAGCTGAGGGAGAAGCATATTCTAGGGAGGGAGAGAAACTGTCACATCCCCTTCCTGGTAGCAGTGTTCATTCATCAGAGTAGATATCACCATAAGTATTTATCTACATGTATTGATGATTTTGATGTAGTTTCCTTATATGTTAAAATATTTTTTCTAACTTTAGGTTAGGTTTTGCAAATACACACTGTGGGAATTTCTAAAATTTATGGGATGCCTCTGGGTAGAAAAAAGTTATTAAGACAATGTAGTTGAAGTTGATAAGAGGCATTTAAGGACTGCTTGTAGCCTGTTTATTGGTTATGGCACAGAAAAACATAACTTTGAAACCAACAGAATAAGTATAAATGCAAAATTCTCCACATCTGATCAATTAATTTATTTTTAAAATATAAATAATGACATTTTTGTTTGTTTTATAGTTATTTAGACATATTATTTCAACTTGAGCTGTGTTTATTTTATTACAATGAAACAGTTTAAGCCATTTTACTTAAAGTTAATTTTTTAACGTTATACCTTTCAGACTGAAATATTTTATCTGAATATAAATTGTGTAAATAGAATTGTAAACCTTTTGCTAACCTAGTTCTTAAAAGGTCATATATCACAAAGTGTAGCTGTATTTCATTATTTTGAGGCTATGAATTAACAATCATCTTTGAGAGACTATCTGAATATGTGTATATAAAAATGTATTTGTGTATATGTGTACATGTTAGAGTCTTATATGGTGAATAATCAATATGAAAGCAGTTTAATTCAACAGCATTTTAAATAATCTTAAATGAAACAAGTATGAAGGGGGAAGTAATGTAACTGTTTGTAATACCTATTTATATTTAATTTCATGTTTTTGTTTTTAAGTGAATATATACCACTGTTTTATTATTTGAAAAAAGTACACAAAATTGTTGTCTTAAGTTAATCTTAGACTTAGAAGAGAAAATGAGAGGAGAATATTATTCAGGGAGAGCACACATGCATTTCATGCTGTAGATAAGCCTTATGTGTAATTTAAAACAAATATTTCATGCCTTTCAGGATTTTTCAAACTCTACAGAAAACTTAAACAAGACACTAAAAAGTATGATTTCCTCAAAAGAAATCCATATTTATACATACATATGTTCCATATATTTTAGCTTAAATTTGTCTTCAGAATGATAGTTTCTTAAAAAAAAAACAAACAAACAAACAAAAAAAAACAACAACAAAAAAAACTTGTTTGTGATGATTCGTATATAATGAAATTTCACTTATATTATTTTGTGCACTAGAATATGTTTACTATTGTTCTTTAGTCTCTAATTCTAACTCACACTAACACAAATAAACATATCAATAAATACATTACAGAGTTTTCACTATTAATGACAGTAACAGGTACCATATATTTCTTAATAAAAAGTCATCCCAATATGGTCTTTTGGTGATTACATTGTATAGCTGTATAAAATGTGTCACTTCTATCTTTAAAATACTTCAAAATACAGATGATTAAAGAGAAACACCGTTATTTCCTTCTATTTTTTAAATCTAGGTAGTTTCTTTAATATCTAACAATCTTTGAGTTTATTATTTTAGATTTATTGTTTTCTGCAGATGAAACCTGGATTTATTTCAGAGTTTATGTTAATAACTAGAATTCATGAATTTAGATTTAAAAGTGCTTCACTATTTAGCTTGAAGAACCATTCCACCCTAAAATTTCTGTTTGATGTGATGTATTATGAGAGCCCAGATTTAGTCATACATTTGTTACAACTGAACCATAATGATCAACATTTTCATTGTATCATTCAGTCTTTTATCATCCTGTTGGAGACTGATGAATGTGACTCCTGGTGTCAGTAAAGTGGAGCCAACAACTCGTTCTGAAAATTTAATAGTGAAAGTGCTTAATGAATTCTCAGCATGAGTATGTGATAAACAAAACTCGTTGATCATTATGCATTAGAGATAGACTAGACATCACTGTTTTACCTTGCATAGAGTTTTGCAAACATCGTAAAGAACATGCACTTTGAATAGAGTAGGACATGCCAATTCTTAATCTAACAAATTCACTTACACATGTGATATATTTTTTTCTGAAATAGATATATATTTACATATACAATTACACTTACATATAGAATTTAAAGACTGGGTAGATTATACTACACTAAAAAATAACCCACAAATCTCAAGGACTTTAAAACATTAAAGGCTTATTTCTCATATAAAATCTCCACATCTCCATATCTCCACATCAGCATAAACATTAGTATTATTTATTTACTGCTTTTAAATTGAGCTGATTATTAACAGGGATTAATTTAACAGGGATTATAAACAGGGATTAAAATGGATAAGTAGGTAGAGAAGGGTGTGCAAGGTGTGATACCATCCAGTAACTTTTATCTTTCCATGTATTTTTACCCTTATTTAAATTTCCCATTTTACAAATAACCTGTTCCTTCTCCAGGCTATATTCATTTCTGTTTTAAGCACATGAAAATGGATACTTAATTAAAATGGAGTAAAATTCTGCCTAGTTAAGTTTGGTGATTAGGTTGTGAATTTGTCTATGTCCTTGAATAAATGGTTTAATAAAGAAATGATTTGTATTACCCGTAAAGAGAATTAGCCAAGAGGAAAGGAATTCTATTTGAAAGATGTAGTAGCCAGGTGATATTGTTGATATGAGAAACTACATGTTGATTTCTGGCACTGTTGCTGATGAACACTTCGAATAATTTTTTTTTTTGTCAGGATTGCTTTTAAATGTCATAATAGAAGAAATTCCAGTGAAATTTAGAGTGAATTTAGGGAAAGTTTAGTAAAATTCTGGTTCCCAATCTGTGCTGCATATTGGAATCATGTGGGAAGCTTTGAAGAAATCCTAATATTCATGACTCAGCCCATCATTAATTACATCAGAATGTCTGGTTAAGAGGGTGGTGGTGGTGTTGGCATCAGATTTATTTATTTATTTTTTAAAGAGATAAAGTCTCACTAGATTTATCTCTGTGAGATTTTTATTATCTCTGTGAGATAAATACAGGGTAGAGTGCAGTGGCTATTCACAGATGCGATCATAGTTCACTACAGCTTTGAACTCCTGGGCTGAAGGGATCCTCTTGCCTCAGCATCCCAAGTAGCTGTTACTACAGGCACGTGCCACCATGCCTGGCCTCAGGAATCCGTATTTTTAAAAGATCCTCAGGTGATTCCAGTATATGGCAATGTTTGGGAACCCATTGTATTAAAATGTTGAATTTATAATTTTGGAATATAAAATAATAGACATTATCCTCAGGAAACTAACGTAGGAACAGAAAACCAAACACCGCATGTTCTCACTTATAAGTGGGAGCTGAGCAGTGAGAACTCATGAACACAGGGAGGGGAACAACACACACTGGGACCTGTTGGGTGAGGGTGGGGATAGGGGAGAGCATTAGAGAAAACAGCTAATGCATGCTGGGCTTAATGCCTAGGTGATGATTTGGTAGGTGCAGCAAACCACCATGGCACACATTTACCTATGTAACAAACCTGCACATCTTGCACATGTACCTCAGAACTTAAAAAAAAAAATTAAAAATCACTAAAAATAAAATGTTACTGAGAAACAAATATTTTAATATATTTATAAATACAGATTTTTATTATCCTAAATAAAACGCTTATTTAATAATTGTCTATACATGCCAAAGTACTTTACAGAACTAATCTTGTAATGATTATATTATGTCTAAATTTTCAAATTTTTACTAAGCTACCTAGTAGTACATAATAAGTGCGTATTCTCAATACAAAGCATATCTACATAAGGCATTTGAAATCTATGTATATTGATATATTTTCTAAATTATTAACTAGAGTACTATGTCAGTGAAAAAGACAATTTCTAGAACATCAGATAGTCTTTTATCAAAACTTCTAATTCATTGAAGCAACTTTATACTGCTCTTTAGAGTTCACTCTTAATAGTCAATGTTTTTCATGTATATACCCAAATAAATGCATATACACGTATATATTACACATACTCTTGAACTTTATATATATGCCTACTTATTTACTTAAAAACACTTTAATACATGTATATACATATGAAGGAGCTATAGTACAGTGGTGAAGAACAAGCATTTTGAAGTCAGAGTGCTTGGGATCAAACCGTGGCTTTGTCATTTGCTAGCTTTGTAACCTTAAACAGCTTACTAAACTTACCCTGCCTCAGTTTCTTTATCTGTAAAATAGGAATAATGTTAGTTATGTATTGATTAGATTGTTATGACAATAAATGAATTAAAACCTCAGAAGGGTGTCTGACAATTATTAAGCACTCAATAAATATTAGTTACCACTATTTTAGTTTTGCTTTCAGATATTCAATTCTATATTATTGCTTATTAAAACATGAATAAAAGTTGCTCAGAAGTTTTGATCCGGTGAAGGTGACATACATACATGTATTTATATATATGTTATATATAGAGTGTGTGTGTGTATATATATGTGTATATATATATACACACACATACACATATATATATATATATATAAATCTTTTAATACTGTGTGATAAGCTTAACAGTCGTATTTAGAAGGGTAAGAGATACCTAATACAGGGATTATGGGCAGTGGGGTTCGGGAAAGGCTTCCAAATGAAGATAACACTTAAGCTATTTTAAGGGCATTCACCCTGTTGGGGGGTGAGGGATAGAGGATTTGTGCAGAGAGAAGAGTATGTGCAAAGAGACTGAAGTAGGTGTTGAAAGCGTGGCATGTTCAGAGATCTAAGAATGGAAGGGTGTGGAATGTGTGGAGAGGAAGAAGAAAGCCACCTCATGAAGACATTTGTATCTTATACTAATGGTTTTGGGCGTTTTCTTAACGGTAATGGAGAATCACTGAAGGACTCATAATGCAAGTATTGGTATTTTTGAACCATCAATCAATTCACTCACAAATACATTACCCCAAATGGCAACCAGAGTCAGTTCCCAGTCAATGATGAGTCTCTGAGAGGTTTTTAACAGTGAGCAACAAAGGTGAATGTTTCATTAATGTACCCATCCTGTATTCTTCATTCAGTCTGGTTTTTCTGTAATCTTAAATCATTTAGTCCTTATAATGAAAACTAGATAACTGTAATATGTGTAATCACCTTTTATCTGCAATTTGTAACAGCACATAAGTAGTAGTAATTTTGACTCTAATATGGCTTTCAGCCATATGTGCTGTTCTCATTTTATACCAAGAAACTGGCCATGTCATCATCCCAGACTGAGTGGTCATACTAGTTCTAGATCTGTGGTCATATTTTCTGTCCAAAGTGAACCGATTTTTGTAGTTTTCTTTAGACTCTCAAGGACTTCTTCTTTGTATATTGATTTACTGGGACATAAGGTATCACTGCCGATAGGTATTTGGAGACACACCCGTCTTAAACTTAGCCTATAGTCACAGGTACAAGGAAGCCATGCATGAAACTTCTCAGACTCCTATTGGTGATGGTAGTAGTGTTAAACATAAAATTTGCCATACTATGGGAACAAAATCAGAAATAGGAGAGACAATAATTGATCAAATGTATTACTTAGCACTTCATTCTTTCTCATGTTGTGAAATATAGGTTTAGGAGGTTTATTAGTTCACACTGTGTATGGTTTTGGGCTTGTCCCTCAATATTCTTGAGATTCAGTTTTCTTCATATGATTCCTGGATGTGTTGGGCTACAGCATTTGGAAAATCATACCCCTATTAAATTAAATTGTTGAGTAGCGATAGTGTAGGAAGTTCTACATGTACTGTTGATTTACATCAGTGTTGTATTCAAATTCATCAATTTTCTGAAGTAGAAAGCCTTGTGTAGTCGAAAGACAACTGAAATTTAAGGTAAGAAACCCGAGATTTTTCATTGAACATATGTGTACTTACTAAGTGTGGCTTCTCCCTAGGAGCTATCATACAAAGATAACTGAAGTATGTTCTTAACTTTGAAAATCTAAGGGAAACAGATATGCAGGATTAATTGTGAAAATATATCCTCACCTCTTTCAGATCTTTTATTAAGTGTTATTCTTTCTACTGAGGCCTTTCCAGGCTGTCCTACTTAGAATTGTATTCATCTTCAAATGCATACTTTCTAGTGTGACTAATGCTGCCATGAACATTCGTTTGCATGTGTCTTTATGGTAGAATGATTTAAATTCCTCTGGGTATATACCCAGTGATGGGATTGCTGAGTCCAATGGTAGTTCTGCTTTTAGTTATCTGACTAATCACTGTACTGCTTTCCACATGGTTGAACTAGTTTACACACCTGCCAACAGTGTGTGTTTCCTTTTCTCTGCAACCTCACCAGCCTCTGTTATTTTTTGACTTTTTAATAACAGCCATTCTGACTGGTGTGAGTTGGTATCTCATTGTGGTTTTGATTTGCATTTCTCTAATAATCAGTGATATCAAGCTTTTTTTTCATATGCTTGTGGGTCACATGTATGTCTTTTGAAAAGTGTCCATTCATGTCCTTTGCCTAGTTTTTAATGGATTTGTTTTTCCCTTGTAAATTTAAGTTCCTTATGGATGTTGGATATTAAACCTTTGTCAGATGCATACTTTGCAAAGACCTTGAATCAACCTAAATGCCAATCAATGACAGATTGGATAAAGAAAATATGGTGACATATATATGCCATGGAATACTATGCAGCCATAAAAAAGAATGAGATCATGTCTTTTGTGGGAACATGGATGGAGCTGGAAGTTATTATCCTTAGCAAACTAATGCAGGAACAGAAAGGCAAATGCCACATGTTTTCACTTACAAGTGGGAACTAAATGATGAGAACTCATGAGCACAAAGAAGGGAACAAGAGATACTGCAGTCTACTTGAGAGAGGACAGTGGGAGGAGGGAGAGGAATAGAAAAGATAACTATTAGGTACTGGGCTTAATACCTGGGTGATGAAATAATCTGTATCACAAACCCCTGTGACACAAGTTTACTTATGTAACAAATCTTCACATATACTCCTGAACCTAAAATAAAAGTTAAGGCCGGGCGCGGTGGCTCAAGCCTGTAATCCCAGCACTTTGGGAGGCTGAGACGGACGGATCACGAGGTCAGGAGATCGAGACCATCCTGGCTAACACGGTGAAACCCCGTCTCTACTTAAAATACAAAAAAATTAGCCGGGCGAGGTGGCGGCGCCTGTAGTCCCAGCTACTCGGGAGGCTGAGGCAGGAGAATGGCGCGAACCCGGGAGGCGGAGCTTGCAGTGAGCAGAGATCGCGCCACTGTACTCCAGCCTGGGTGACAGAGCGAGACTCTGTCTCAAAAAAAAAAAAAATAAATAAATAAAATAAAAAAAATAAAAGTTAAAAGAATTCCCACCCCCCCAACAAATGCACTTTCCAGCTGTTTTCCCTGCTGATTTTATTTTACTTGTCATTATCTGACATGCTATAACTGACATGTTCTATATTTTACTTTTTAAAAACTTATTATCGGTTTTCCCCTTCACTCCTACCAGTTTCATAAGGACAGAGATTTTTTTCATGGCACTCGGTGTTGGGCACAGAGTCATTGCTCAAAAATATTTGTTGGATGAAAGAACAAATGGATAAAAGAGTGAATCAATAATGAGGGACTCTATGGGAACAAAGGGAAGAATGGTTATTTCTGCCTGTGGTCCAGGTGGGATTAACATAATTTGATCTAAGTCTTGAAAAATAAGTAGTTTACTGAGCATTGAAGAAAGAGGAGGAAAAAGGATGACTTGAGAAAGTAATTCTAGTCTTGACTTGGCCATTGACTTGCGGCATAATTTACTATCTTTGAGCTTCTGCTGGAACTGAGGGTATATGCTAGCTTTCACTTCACTTTAGGATTCTGCCTTTCTCTCTTCCCTCATGGCTTGTGTGCATCTCAACTAATCAGACTCCAAAACCTATTATTTAGGGGGTTACTTAAAAATGATGGCTCTTATTATGTAGTTTTAAGTCATCTGAAACGTTCAGTCTACAATGCCTTGACCTGCCTTAAACTTCAGGAAGCTGTCAGGAGCAAGTATCAGAGAAGTTATGACTAGCAGGCCTGCCTAAAGAAGATGTGAGAGAGAACTCAAGTTCAAATTTGGTTTATTTTATTTTATTGTAGTAAGAACACAACATGAGATGCATCCTCAACAGATTTTTAGGTGCATAAAACATTATTATTAACTTTAGAATTTATTCATCTTGCATAAATGAAACTTTGTACCTGTTGATTAGCAACTTCCCATTTTCCCAAGCCCCCAGTCCCTGGCAGTCACCACTCTACTCTATTTCACTACTATGAATTTCACTACTTTAGCATCTCATATAAATTGTCCCATGCAGGATTTGTTTTTCTGTGAGTGGCTTATTTAACTTGGTATAATGTCCTCAAGGTTCATTCATGTTGTCACATATTGCAGGATTTCCTTCTTTTTTAAGGTTGAATAATATTCCATTTTATGTATATGCCACATTTTACTTGCCAATGTATATTTACGTTGTTTTCATATTTTAGATATTGTAAATAATGCTACAATGAATATGGGAGTACAAATATCTCTCTGAGATTCTGATTATAATTCTTTTGGATTAATTTGCCGCGGTGAGACTGCTGGTATGTAGTTTTATTTTTAATTGTTTGAAGAACCTTTATACTGGTTTTCATAGTAGCTGCATTTGCTTTTACACTGAGAAATCTCCCCAAACTTCTGAGGATCCAAGAAGCACACTTTCATTAAAATATTTACTTTTTGCAGCCAGAGGAATGAAACCTAGGAGAAAAGAAGTACATTTAACAATTTTTTTTTTTTGAAATTTCTAAGGGCTTCACAAAATCTATTTGATCTGTTTTACTAACTACAGTAATAAAAACCAAGTTCACCAATGTTCTGTTTTGAAATTTGACTTTATTGAGATAATTTAGTTCTAGCTGTATATAAATTGTTTTACAGAGTCAATAAATCACTAATTAGTAGATATAATTAGTCTTATTTCTGAACTGAATAAACAACAGATCTTCCAACCCTGACATTTATTTGTGTATGGGAACCAATTATAACAAAGTATATATGCTGGTATCACGTAAAAGTTGAATGAAACAAAATATATCATGAAGAAAAACTAATGAGCTGTGCCTCATTAATTATTTTTGGTATGATATTTATTGATAAAACTATATAAAATGTTTACCTTATATTTCTTTTTGTACAAAATAAAAATAAGTTTTTAGAGTTTATTAATTTACAAACTCCTTTATTTATACACATGCAGTTGTTTTCTTAATACTACTTATGCAAATTGACTTTTAATTGAACATTTTAAGAGACGATTGCAGATTCACATGTAGTTGTAATAAATAATACACAGAAGCCCTTGTACACTTTGCTCAGTTAACCCAGTAGCCACATTTTACAAAACTGTAGTAGAATATCATAATTAAAAAGTTGACATTGACACCATCTACTGGTCTTATTCGGGTTTCTCCAGTTTTATTTGAACTCATGTGTGTATAAGTTCTACATGGTTTTATCGCCTGGGTAGGTTCTTGTGTTCACCACTGCTGTCAGGATACTGAAAGGATCAATTTATTCACCTTTTATAACCATATCCACCTTCCTCCAAAGCCCGCCCAATCCCTAACCTGTGGCAATCACCAGTCTGTCCTCCATTTCTGAAATTTTATCATTTAAAAAATTTTATATAAATAGATCATAACGTATGGAATCTTTGGGATTGACTTTTTTTCACTCAGCATAAAGCCTCTGGAGTTTCATCCCAGGTTATATGCATAACAACCCATTCCTTTATTCTGAGTTTTCTGAAGTGTGTATGCAGCACTGTTTATTAAATCATTCACCTGTTAATACTGGGGCTGATTTCAGTTTCTGACTATTACAAACAAAGTTGCTGTGAACTTTAGTACACAGGGTTTTGTGTAAATATAAGTTTTCATAACTCAGGAATAAATGGCCGAGAATACAGTTAATGGATTGTATGTAAAATATATAAGAAACCTCAAACTATTTTACAGAGTAGTCATACTATTTTATATTCCCAACAGTAATGTATGTTTGTTCCAGTCACTCTACATCCATGGCAGTCTTTGGTGTCACTGTTGTTTTATTTTACCCATTCTGATAGGTATATGATGGCATCACCAGTTTTCAATAATTATGTTTGTGGTCTTTTAGTTTTGCTAGAAGCCTTACTCTATACTCTAAGTCACAGTAATAGATTGCCAAGGAGAATTTAAAAATTATATAATAACACAATCCTTGTATAAAAATAAGATAATTTTATAATCATGTTTAATTTCTTCTCTGAAATGAGAACATTTATTATTATAAATACTTCATAAGCTAAGCTTATTTCATTTATTTATTTTGGTGTATGTTCAGTCATTTCTTGGTACACTTGCAAAAACTGTTATACCACATATTGTGCAGATATATTTTAACAGTGTAAATATATTAACAAATACAAAAACTGTTGCAAAGCACTTGTATTTCAAATTAATATGAGCTTTCAAGCCAGCTTTCATAGATAAGGCATATCTAATCAAAATACTTATTTAGAGGCCAGTCATGAAGTAAGCTAATCTTCTATTTATATTGGGTTTTATCTTTTCATATATATTATCTTACTTGATCTTCACAATAACTCTGTAAGGAAGTCATGGTATTTTACAAATGAAGAAATTCTGACTACATTGCTAGTTAGATCTTGTTTAAGACTGCAGAGCTAATAATGGCCTAATGGTAGAACTGTGACTGGGATCCATGTCTAATCTGGATCCATGTATTCTGCCTAGTGAAAGCAGAAATGAATACAGAGACATTGGGTAAATAATAAAGTCCATGATTAATTTTAAAGGCTAATGCTTGTCGTATGAACACTCTTTTATAGCTAACTTCAAATTGACATTAAGTGCTGTATTGTTATGATTCAAAGCATAGCATTCTCTAGCAATTTACTTCGAATTCAGCTAGCATTTATTGAGCTACTAATATGAGAGGTGCTCTTTTAGGTTGTACTATATACATCCAAATATTAATTAATTTTGATAAGAGTTTGCTACGAGTTTTAAAAAATTGTTGCCCGAGACCCAAGTAGCCAGTTTATCTTTCAAGAGTTGTATCTTTTTATTAAAGTTCAGAGACAGTCAGAGTGGGTAAATTATTGTTCAAATAATGGTCAGTTGAAAATATCTTGTTCTTACACAGATAATCAGAAAAAGTGGGTTTCTAAAATTTCATTTCTCTTTGCTCAGTATTGCTCTCCACTATAGCTTCAGTTTCAGAGACCAAGTCCCATAGTTTTGTTAATGTACACTAAAATATATAATAAGAAAAATCTATTCAATGTAAAATTTTGATGATCTATCTAAACTATTTGTCTTTGCTGACTAAAAGGGAACTATATAAGATTTTATTAAGAGAACTCTTTTAGGTATCAGATTACATTTTAGCAATGACTGATTTAAAGTTATCTGTATTCTATAAAAATAAAGATATGGGGCTCCAAGTGTGGCGGTCTGTCAATCTTGACACCTCCTGTCTTTCACTGTCATGGTCAGTTCTTCACTACGTCCTATTGATTCTTACTAAATGTCTCCCAAGGTCTGCTAGGTCCTAGATGCTTTACCACCTCCCCATTAGGCCACAGCATAACTGCAGTAGCCTCTTGACTGCGTCCCTTCCAAATCCTCTTCCCCACTCCAGCAAGAGTGTTTTGAAATGCAAAAGTAATTATGTTCCTTCTCTACTTACAATCTTTCAAAGGTTTCCTATTATCCTTGGTATAGAGTCCAAACTCTGGCACTGACTGAGGGTTTTGTCATCTTTCTAACCACATATCTTGCCACTTTTCCTTCACTATAGACTTCCCGCTTCTCTGACTTTTTCCAGGTTTTCTCATGGCAATTCCCCTTCCTGGATCACAATCCTTTCAGCCTGCCTAACATATAATTTGATTTCATTAAAGTTTTTCTCTGCCCCCCATAGGCTCTCAAAGCACTCTGAACTTTTGTCATGATGTTCGTATACCATACTATGCTTGTTGTTGTTGTTGTTGTTGTTGTGTTTCGAGATGGACTCTCGCTCTGTCACCAGGCTGGAGTGCAGTAGCACGATCTCGGCTCACTGCAACCTCCACCAACTGCGTTGAAGTGATTCTCCTGTCTCAGCCTCCTGAGCAGCTGGGACTATAGGCATGTGCCATCATGCCAGCAGGCTAATGTTTTTTATTATTATTATTTTTATTTTTAGTAGAGACGGGGTTTCACCATGCTGGCCAGGCTCGACTCGAACTCCTGATCTCAGGTGATCCACCTGCCTCGGCCTCCCAAAGTGCTGGGATTACAGGCATAAGACACCGCATCCAGCCCCATATACTATATACTATGCTATGTTTACTTGCATTTTGGTCTTCCTCCACTGTCCTGCAAGATCTCTTAGTGGGAACTAGCTCTGTTTGTTTAGTGCTGCAGTTTCTATGTCTAGTGCAATGACTGGAGTATGATCAGCGTTCAATAAATAACAATTACATGAATAAATGAGGTGAAAAAATCTGCACTTACATACTTTTTTTCTATCTTTGTTATAAATCAGAGGAGGCATGACTTATTAATAGCAGCCCTTAGATTGAAGGTGAAGAGATTGACAAAATCTGAGTGATCACCATTGTGCAGAATCACATTTCATCATAAACAAGTGTTAAAGTAAGTAACCCCTTAATACTTTTGTATCAGTTGGACTGTAGAGCAACAATAATTAAACCATTAAATATTTGCCTCATATCCTTTCTTTCTATATGTAGGATTGGTAAATAATATAGATCTTAATATAGAATGTTTAGAATGAACAATATGGGCCGGGCGCAAAGACTCATGCCTGTAATCCCAGCACTTGCTGAGACCAAGGTGGGCAGATCATTTGAGGTCAGGAGTTTGAGACCAGTCTGGCCAACATGGTGAAACCCTGTCTCTACTAAAAATACAAAAATTAATCAGGTGTGGTGGTGGACACCTTTAGTCACAGCTACTCAGGAGGCTGAGGTAGGAAAATCGCTTGAACCCAGGAGGCAGAGGTTGCAGTGAGCCGAGATCATACCACTGCACTCCAGCCTGGGCAACAGAGCGAGACTCTGTATCAAAAAAAAAAAAATAATAATAATATAATAAATAGAATGAACAATATAAATATTTTCAGACATATCTTGAAATAGGCATATCTTGAAATGTCAGACATATCTTGACATATCTTGAAATATGTTTTCAGAAAACATATTTATACACTAATAAATTTATAAACTATCTGCTTTGGTCTTTTAAACCTTGAAAAATCTTGAATAAGAATCAATGAGATGGTGTAATCACTTTTTTTTTTTAACATGAGTTTCCTCATTAAATGCTTTCATAAATTCTTGTCATAACTTGATCAAATTGTAGAGGCATGTAAAATTATCCTTCTTTTAAATGCACTGCCTTTTACAAACACAATTGTTTTAGTAACAAAAACATGTAAATGTAATTTAACTAATTAGCTCTGTCTATAAGCAAATCTCACAATAAAACATTTAGCTCCATCTTTAAATCAGCATCTCAGCCTGCAGTCTTGCCATTCTTAACTTATTGTGACAATAAAATTTAATTAACATTACAATGATCATGTTGGCATTTTGGATGAGTGTTTGTCAGGATGAACTATTGATCTTGTATAGACATAAAATTTTATTATGTTTACAGAGAAGTGCGGAAATCTTTAAGTGACATCAGCTTTTCTTATGTTGGATATTTGGTTCAAGCTGTCACTGAATAAAGTTTGGTTTTACTAATACATTTTCCTGATTTTAAAAACCACATATATGTGCTCCAGAGAAAAGAATAAAGAGAAAAAAACAAAACAAACACCCATAACCCCATTACCCAGAGATAATGAATATCTTACTATGTATCTTTACTGCCTTAAATATACATTCTCTTTTCCAACTTTGAGGTTATAATACACACACACACACACACATATATGTATCAGGTTATATTTTAGTGATCATTGATTTATATATATATATATATGAATTTATTTCCTGATTAATTTTTTTTGAGACAGAATCTTGCTCTGTCGCCCAGGCTGGAGTGCAGCGGTGCTATCTCGGCTCACTTCAAGCTCTGTCTCCCGGGTTCACGCCATTCTCCTGCCTTAGCCTCCATAGTAGCTGGGACTACAGGTGCCCGCCACCATGCCTGGCTAATTTTTTTGTATTTTTAATAGAGACAAGGTTTTACCGTGTTAGCCAGGATGGTCTCGATCTCCTGACCTCGTGATCCACTCGTCTCGGCCTCCCAAAGTGCTGGGGTTACAGGCGTGAGCCCCTGCGCCCGGCCACATTTTTCCTTTTCATGTAACATTTCTCAAAAATGACACTTTTGAAATGGCTGTATAATGCTTCATAGTCCTAATTTTGGTAAGTAAAGAGTTACCAGTTTCTCCCATTTTAAAATAACACTATAGACATTATAAACAATATTAAAATAAGTCTGGAAACAGTTGATACATTTGACAAATGATTAATATCCTTAATAGAATAAATCCTTTCCAGGAACTAAGATAAACAGATGCCCTGATAGAAAAATGAACAAAATATAAAAACAACAATTGAAAATGTGAGAATTGTTCATATTTAGTCAAATATATCCACATAGAATTAACACTTTACTATAATCTTTGACCATAAGCTTGGCAGAATTTAAAAATCATGTTGTTAAGATAAAGGAAAGAGAGCAGTCTAATAACAAGGTATGAATGCAACCTGGTAAAATCCCATTGATTTGGAAGACAAAGTTGCAGCCTCCCTCCCTTCCTCCCCTCCTCCCTTCCTTCCTTCCCTCCCTCCCTCTCTCTTTTTTTCTTTCTTTTCTTTCTTTCTTTTGACAGGGGCTTGCTGTGTCACCGAGGACTGAGTGCAGTGTCAAGATCATGGCTCACTGTAGCCTTGACCTCTCAGGTTCAACTGATACTCTCACCTCAGCCTCTTGAGTAGCTGGGACTACAGGAGCGTGCCACCATGCATGACTGTTTTGTACTTTTTTTGTAGAGAGTGAGTTTCACCATGTTGTCCAGGCTGATCTCAAACTCCTGAGCTCAAGTGATCCTCCTGCTTCAGTCTCTCAAAGTGCTGAGATTACAGGCATGAGCCACCATGCCCTGCCTAGCAATATGTATTTTAAAAAGCCATTCTGATATTTTATAACTATATTCCAGGAAAATATTCTGACATCTGGAAAAATAAGACATTTATTTATTTTTTAACAATAGGAAAAAACTTATGGTAAAGATTATTTAAAATATCTAAAATATGGGATTAAATGGTTACATAAATATACCATACCAATACAGTTGATTAATATTCAGTCATTAAAATGGAATAATATACATCTATTGTTCTTTGGAAACAATCAGATTATACATCAGAATGATTTTATTTTTTGTTTTTATGTATAAACACATTCTTATTTGTTTAAAATTTAGGAGGTTATTATGATAAAAACTCTGAAAAAATTCTTAAACTTTATCTTCCTCTGTGGACTGAGGAGTAAAAATCACAATTAGAGATGTTTAAAGAACTTCTTTTAAGAAATAATTTTTAGAAACCTCATGTTATTAAGTAAAAAATATAATACATATTCGAATCATTGGTTTGGGTCTGCTATGGCTTAAGTAGGTATTATGAACCAGTCCCACGTAAATACCTGCCACATTAAAACAATTGAAACCCCTTTTTTGGAGATCTCTGTAGGCCATGAAATTTCTGTAAAGGTAATAATAGCTAATATCTAGGGGTTCTTACTATATGTGGGGCATTAAATTCTAAGAACTTTATGTATATTAACTTAAACCTCACAGTAATTCTATATCATAGGTATCTTGATTACCCCCTTTTTCAGAGGAGGAAACCAAACCAGAGAGAATGTTGGTATCTTGCTCTGGCCAGAGAGTTAGTGAGTGGCTAAACTTGGGTTTGAATCCAGACAATCTGGCATTAGAATCACTGAACTATATGGCTTCTTAAGTTAGGCTTTTAAAAAGCTTTGAGAAGGTTAAGTAACTGTAGAGGATCATCTCTAGATTCATTCTGAATTTTGGGTTGGAATGTGCCAATAGACTCCAGCAAAATACACATTTGTCCCAGATCTTTTAAGGACTCCTTCATTAGAGCATTTTAAAGGAGAATATTGCTGAAGTATTTCATTATTTTCAATGTTTTCCAGTCAAGTAGTTTCCCAACTGTTTCTATTTGAGCACATTTTTAAAGATCAGAATTTTTGGCAGCATATCTTGTATTAAAAAGACCCTAAAGCACATAAAAACCATCAGTTATAATTAACACACAATCACCACTCCTATATAAGACTCTCATAGTATCTATAAAAGATTCACTAGTTATCCACTGGGTTGATCTTCATGCTGTGTAAAAGAGTATAGCTGGCTGGGTGCAGTGGCTCACAGCTATAATCCCATCACTTTGGGAGGCCGAGGCAGGCAGATCACAAGGTCAAGAGATCAAGACCAACCTGGCCAACGTGTCGAAACCCCATCTCTAATAAAAATACAAAATTAGCTGGGTGTGGTGGCATGTGTCTGTAGTCCCAGCTACTCAGGAGGCTGAGGCAGGAGAATAGCTTGAACCTAGGAGGTGGAGGTGGAGGTTGCAGTGAGCTGAGATTGCGCCACTGCACTCCAGCTTGGTGACAGAGCGAGGCTCCATCTCAAAAAAAAAAAAAAAAAAAAAAAAGTCACTGTTTGCTATTCTGTACCGTCATTAATACTCCCAAGACAAAGATGCTTGCACATAGTGGTAAGCGTAAAGGTATGAACTTTCCTTAGCATAGGCTTAATTCTTTTTTATTTTGGGACGTTAGGTCAACAGGTTAATTCATCATCATGATTCAGTATCAGCATCCTTTACATGACTCACCTCTATTTTCTGTTATATTTTATTTATTTGATAATATAATCAATGTTTATAAGCCCACAGCCAATTGTAAAATATTATTATAATATATAAAGCTTTATGTTCCTCCCTATTCTTTCACCTGCCTTTCTCTCCTATCCTCCACAACGGTAATCACCATTTTGAAGTATTATTCCAAATCTGATAAAAAATTAAGAATAATGCGAGGATTCTACCTTGACTTTTTAGTAGATATATCCATTGAGGAGGAGACAAAGAATCCTACTCTATACTGTATTAGATAACTCAAGCAGATATACTGCTATATATATAACTCACACATATATATAGCAGACACTGCCATTACAGTATGGATACTCAGTTGTTAAGAATAGTGACTTTCAGATACTGTTTAAAATTTGGCAGCAAACCTGTGAAAGTTTTATGTTTTACTAATGTATTCATACTATGCTCATTGATAATCACTACTTGGATCTGGAAGTTGACGTTTAAGGCCAGTTGATCTTAACTTAGATTTGATCTAATTCCTTTCCTTCAGGTCAGTGTACCTCAAAGTCAAAATATGACTGGGAAAATGATTATTACATTATTAAACTGTATTTCCAAATGCAATGTCATTTCCTAAAGTTGCTTTGTGTATTTTTTCAATTCAGTTTTCTCTATGTCTTCATTCATGTTACAGGGCTTTCACAATCAAAATACTTTATTTTTATAAATTTTCTAGTGCTTGAATAAGATATTGAACTAGATAAGTATAGAGAAAATTATGGAAACACATGAAATAAGCACATGGAAGCATGTGGATTAAAATATTTAACATAAGTAGTGAAGCAGTAGTAAATATCTTTTTTGATGTCTAATTCAAAATGAATATTAATGGTCTATAAATTAAATTATGTTTCTAAAATGCACATTTTAAAAATCAATACTGATAGAATAATATTAACAGGAAGATATAAATGGTCAAGATGGTGGTCTAGTTTTATTATTATATCCGAGGCCTTATTTACTTGAATTTTCATGTTGACAAAATGGTTGATAATTCCTAGGCAAGAGATTAACATTATATGAGCAAGAGTACAATTATAATATTAACCCAAAATAATTTTCTCATTGTAAACTTAATATTTTTGATGCCACATTTAAAATATGAAATGAATTTCTTTTATTATTTTAAATTATCCAAATTTTGGAAAACATAGTTATGAGTATAATTTAGCGTAGAGTTTATTTCCTCAGGAAAGTCCTTTGAGACTACATTTGCACATGAGACTTTTAGTTAGGGTGGGCTAGATGCTGTAACAAATAGAATTTAAAAATGTGTAAGGACTCAAGCAAAATAGAAAATAATATTTTAATCATTCACTAGTTTAAGGCAGATCCAGTAGCATTAGAGGTAAAGGGTATGCAAGTGGATTCTATACCACAGTCATCCAACAGCTCAGACTAATAGAAATTTTGCCATATTTAGCATTTGACTTTCAAGGTTGCCTTGCTTATCAATCTCCAACTGGCAAAGGGGAAATAGGAGGCATTTTTGCATCTGGCCTAGAAGTGGAACGGATGACTTCTGTTACTATTTCATTGGCTAGTACTCAGGCACATATTCACACCTTACTGCAAAGGAAGCTAAGATATGTAGACAAAAAGAATTATTATTATTTTATTATTTTGAGACAGAGTCTCACTCTGTCACCCAGGCTGGAGTGCAGTGGTGCAGTCTCGGCTCACTGCAAGCTCCGTCTCCTGGGTTCATGCCATTCTCCTGCCTCAGCCTCCCGAGTAGCTGGGACTACAGGCGCCCGCCGCCAGGCCCGGCTAATTTTTTGTATTTTTTAGTAGAGATGGGGTTTCACCGTGTTAGCCAGGATGGTCTCGATCTCCTGACCTCGTGATCCGCCCGCCTTGGCCTCCCAAAGTGCTGGGATTACAGGCGTGAGCCACCGCAGCCGGCCAGAACTGTTTTTAATATATGACCAACAGAATCTGCCACAGCAACATTTTTAGGGAAATTCTTAAGAAAGAGATTTTGTTTCAGGGTCTGGCGGATCTAAGATCAAATCTTGATCTTTCTTGTACCAGCTGAGTAATCCTGGAAAAAGTATTTACCTTCTCTTTGTCGTAATATATACATATGTATCATAGAGACAAGAACATCCACATACCATACTCTCACAATCATTATTGTGTGAATACAGTGAAGTAATGTAAATAAGGTGCCTAGAGTGTCTGAATGTGTGCAGCCAAAGGTGGTATGTTTTGTTATTGTCAAGTAATGATATATTATTATTTAATATATTATTATATCGTAAGTAAATTAATCCTCTCACCTATTTGCCAGCAAAGAATGCTCCCTGTTCAGTGGTTTTGGTTCATATATGTAGAGTTTGCTTTATGGATAGAAAGCTTTTATAAAAAGCTCCCTTAAAAATGAATGTGGTATAGCTCATAAGGGTAATTTATTCTTCCCTATTGAAATAGGCGCTAATATTTTTGGTTTAAAGATTGGAACTTTTAAAAAACAGATTCTTGAGAAAATGGGACCCAAAGACACTTTAGTTTGTAGATAAGCAAGGTCTGCCACGTGGGACAGAATAATTTGAACAGGCCCAAGTAGGTTCAGGTTTGGAGAGAGCACAGAGGCATATTTAATAGTAGAAAAAAGAAAATGCAAGGGATTTGAGCCATGCCAATTTGCCCAGGACTTGCCTTGGTGGCATTATAGCTCCCCTGGCTATCTTACTGCCTTCTCTGTCAGTCCTGAAAGATCTTAAAGCGTGAAAATAAGAGGTAGGGTGATTGCTGGGGAAGCAGAGTGCTACAAGCAGAAAATGATAGGGGAGAAGTCACCTAATAAATTTGTGATGCCATCCTAAATCAATCTGTCTTAGTTAGAGAACATCATCTTAGCAGACAATATAATCTCTGCTCACAACTCATAGTTTATTGAAGTATATAGGTTGACCAATAATGTAATATGATATAAAACACATACAATGCAAGCAATATGTGATTATTGCACAAAAAAGATTTGCACAAAAAAAGGAGGGATTCATAAAGAAAGCATTTGAACTGGGTCTTGAAGGATGATTGGGAACTCATTCTCAGTGCTATTTTAGATTACCTTAATATCGAATGACATTTTAATTTACTTGCTTGCATTAAATATCTCTTTGTCCAGATAATGCATCTGTTTGCTATATTGAGTTCTGTATATCTTTGTTATCTAACAGAATTTATTACCTAACAGGTCTCAACAGAGAGGTAGATTTTAATAATGTTTGTTGAATGAGTTAAGACATACAATTCTTAAGTAATTTTGAACATTTATCTTTTCCTTTCTTGTATGCCTTTTCTTAAATTTTAATTTTAGGAATCTTGGCTTCTATTCTTTTCTATGTAACATTTCCCTCTTGCCATTTTCCAGACTCATTTTTTAAAAGATTTCTTTTATGTAATAGGAGACATATTTTTGAGTTACCATATAATTGAGGCATGACTCAATAATTTAAATGGCTTAGATTTCTGTGAAGGGACTAAGGACCTTGTTCTGAGTGATCCACAGTCATTCTGAGTAGTCTTATGGATTAGGAGAAACAGAGATGCCTTTCCTTTTTTATCATTGATGTATATTTTATAGACCCTCTTAAAAGCCTTCTTTTTATATTCATTTTGATGGTTGTGTGTCTATAGTAACCAATAAAATGTGCCAATAAAAACTGTAAAGATGGTGAATATTTCAAGTTCTATTCAGTCATCTTAAATAACTAAAAACTATGTCATTTACCTATAATCCTTTTAAATTAAAAATTTTGCATTGCTTATTTTATTTTGTCAATTTTGGGAATCTTGTTTCTGACTATGAAATAGAACAAAGACAATCATATGTAGATACTTTAAATTTACACATATCATATATAAATTTTCTATATACAATCCTACATAATATTATATGCCAATATAATATATTTATTATATTAATATATGTCAATATAATAAATATATTGACATATAATATTCACATGCTGTACAGGAGAGACTTTGAAGAATCCATAATTTTATAGACAGCGCTGTTGGCGATATATCTATGAGGGCATACAATGCAGAAGGTCTAAATAGTTTAGGGGTTAAAATTCAATTTGGGAGCTGATAAGGTTTTGCTTTGATGAGAGAACATATACTTAATTTATTTTAATTATAGTCTTCTCATTAAGTAAACATATTAAACATCAGCTATGAATCAAGCATTGTACTAGGCACTGCTGACAGAAAGGTGACCAAAATAAATCTTACCTTTAAAGATATAGTTTACTATTGATAATGATTCATACTTCTGTTAATCATATAGACAATCAGAAAATTTCATAAAGCTTATTGTTCTAATTGTTGCACACTAAATTTAGCTGGAGTTTTAAGTAGAATGCCTAAAAGAAACAATTTTATTGGTACATTTTAGGACATCTGTTTTCTATTGATAAGTCATAAGATCTTGATGAGTTTGAAGTTGTCTGTGTTAAAGTAATGGAAATATTAGTTCGTGGATGGTGGTCATTTATTAAGATGTAAACACAGCTATGAAAGGGAACTGATGAGGTTATATGCTGTCTCACTTTCACATATTTTAGGAATCTCATCAGAGAGCTAAATGTGTCTACATGAAAGGAATTGAGCATTTTTAGATTTGTTATAAAACCATGAAAGTAACTATTTTTATTTAACCAATTCTGCATAGAATATTCACAATAAAACTTTGCTATATATAAAGTAAGACCTTTGGACCATGAAAACAATTAATGTAGTCCGTTTGTTGAACTTTAGCCTTCCTTGTATCTGAAAGTATTAAGCTTAAAGAGGAAAAAATGAAAAGACTTGCGGAAAACATCCGGCACCAATGAAGAAATTAAGGAAATATGATGTCTTTTGAGCAGTGTCCTAGAGAAAGTGTTCATAAATCCATTTGAAGAAAAATGCATATGTATTAGATATTATAATCTTCTGTTTCAGTGAATTACATTTTGTAATCCCTCATTATATATTGAAGGACATAGCACAGCTTTCCTTTCTGGCATCTAGGTCACCAGTGGTATTTGAGCCATATAAATGAAGCAAAAGAAAAAAGAATAGATGTCCTGAACATATTCTTTTGACAGAATTGTTAGCTGAGAAAGACCTTATATATTGATTTTTTTAATGTGTGTAAATTCCCCCAGAGATAACAGGTGAAAAATGATTTTATTATTTAAAACAATAACAAGAAAAACAAAATTAAATAAAATTTGATATTTAGAATGTTTCTTAGTCTACTTAAATGGTTTTATACACTCTTGAATAATGCTTAAAGTACTAATAAATGAAGCCCCTGCCCTGAAGAGGTACAATGTACAAATCCTTAATAAACTGAATAACAGTGAAAATTTCTTTTGTGGTATGACTACATTTTCGATATGTTTTAAATGAAAATTCCTGAGATGTTACATTTTAATTTACAGATACATAATGTCATTTAAGACATTAAGACACTAAGTCATTTAATGACTTAAGACATAAGTCATTTAAGATTTTGCATTTCAGCTTTTCCTCATTTAAAGCGATACATTTCTCTTTCCAGCCTCTTCAACTTGGTTATTATATTACTAAGGAGGAAAATCACTTATTCTCTCTGAACCATTCATTTTTCATTAGTGAATGAGGGCTATTTCTTTTATTCTAGAGAGCACAGCAGAGTCTAGAGCAGAGTTCTTTTTTTAAATAAGACAGACCTGGGTTTGAGTTATAACTCTGCACATGAGTTATTATACATTTTAATAACAGCTGAATTTCACCTTTGTCTTATGTAAAATTACTTGTTGTATGTTTTTGAAAGTTAGCAATCACATGAAGCTCTGAATATAATTTAGAATCATACACCCCAAAGAGAGCTAAATTTTAATATAATGCCAAGTATACAATATATGCTCAACAAATGATTACTAAAATAATTTTAATAATATTAATATACTGTGGACTAGAACACAAATTCCATGGAGACTTATAAGTTTTGCTCACTGTTATATTTCCAGTGCCTGAGCGAGTGCTTAGCAAATACAAAGTGTTCCATATTTGCTAAAACATTGTATAAAGGAGAGAGTGAGTGAGTGAATTCTTTTATCCCATAGAGTCCTGATTGACCAGAGAGTTGAAGTTTTCAGACTTTCTTATGGTAACTGTAAGCACAACAAGAAAATAAGGAAAATATTAGACGTAGTTTTGCTTTGGATATGTTTTCAGGCTTTACTAATGTATACTTTGAATTCTAAGTAAAATCAGCAACTTTTGAACATTGATTTCTACTTCTAACACAACATGCCTATATATATATATATATATGGTCTATAGTTGTTTTAGAGGTAGCATAATATTTTAGTGAATACTCATTTTCAATATATGTATTTATTTTTAAATCATACTTTTTGTCTCCTCTTTTAGCCTATTGGATAATCATTATGTAACTACATCACATTTACCAAAATCTAATAGGGGTTTGCTAATGTTATGCTGGAACATCAGACTTAGGCACTTGATTGTGAAACTGCCACCTGAAATTTTGAGATTTTGCCCCATAAAGGTGGTTTTGACCAACCTGCCTAACCTGTAGTCTATACACTTTCTCACCAGTTTCTCAGATCACATAAAAGCTGCTTATTGACTTGTAAAGCAGGTAAAAATTGCAGCATATAAGTTGAATAATATTTAGAGATGCCTTGTTCAGTTACTTAGGTTGGTCCATTTCTGGTTCAGATTCTTCTTTGTTAGAGAAATCCAGCAGCCATCTAATATTTTGAAATTAGAAAATAAAGTTCTTTTCATCAACAAATTTGTGGTACAAAATATGTCAAGGCTCTCAAGATTGGCCGTAATAACTGTCTGTTATTCTCAGCATTTTGTTTTAATGTTCCATAATACCTAAGAGTGTATGTACATGTATGCCCACAATGACATTTCTCAAGATAGGAAGTGAGAAAAATATCCCATGAAATGTGACATTTCTTCTGCTTCTAGGTTCAATCCATTTTTTTGACGCCTGACTTTGTCCATTCCAGTCTACCCTTGACAACCCTCTGGAGGAAAATGTCCATGATTTCTTTAACCCTCGTTTTTACCCTCTGTGCTCTGGCTGCTCAAAATTCCTCTCTTCCCAGTTCCAGGTATATCATCAGGAATAACTCTGAGAAGAATAGAAGCATTCTTGAGGCATTTAGCCTGTATGTATTTAATGCTGGCTTCAAGATCCTCCTATTTAGCAATTCTTCCCTTTCAAATCTAATTATTTGAAAGCTATATGCTTTGTCCTATTCTGACCACTTCAAATAAAATGCTTTAGGAAGAAAGTCTTTCCTGATATCCACTTTATCTATTTCAAATCATGCAACAACCAATTAGTACTTCTGAGTTATAGCAGCTACTCCCAACAGAACTAGAAAATCATTTACTTCTTCCTATTTTAATAAATTCTCTGTATCTTTTTATAAAACTCTAGTTAGTGCAATCAGATTAGTCATGAGCTTACTGATTACCCCTCAACTAAGTATTTAACGCCCATTACAAATACCAAGGGATCTATATGGAAGCATCATATTCTCTCTAATGGCATATCCAAGAAAGTACTTGCTTGCAATATGTTATAATGTTTCAGAAAATCCAAATATTGATATTACTTCTAGATGGTGAGCCTCAAGAGATCAGAAGACCTTGTCTTGAGCATGGTTTCTACACACACCTAGTTAATTATACAGTGCTCTGAATATAGTATGTATGCAACCATCTTTGCTGTTAATCATCTTTGTTGCTGAGTTGTTCATATTAACTAAAACAAGTGTACTCTTGAAAAATCAAAGCATATGCAAAGGGATATAACACTTAATTATCTCACAGAAATTTCAGAATAAAGTGAATTTAAAATGTTCGAGATTCGAATGTATTCTAATTGGCAGGACGTGGTGGCTCACACGTGTAATACTAGCACTTTGGGAGGCCAAGGTGGGTGGATCACCTGAGGTCGGGAGTTCGAAACAAGCCTGACCAACATGACAAAACCCCATCTCTACTACAAATACAAAAATTAGCTGGGCATGGTGGTGCATGCCTGTAATCCCAGCTACTCAGGAGGCTGAGGTGGGAGAATTATTTGAGCCTGGGAGGCAGAGGTTGCAGTGAGCTGAGATAGCATCACTGCATTCCAGCCTGGGAGACAGAGCGATACTTTGTCTCAAAAAAAGAAAAAAAAAAGAAAAAGTGTGTTCTAATGCAAGAGGCAGATTGTATCAAAGTAAGACTTCAGTTGAGATAGAAAGTACCAAAGCCTTATGGTGAATTCCAGACATGAGGCCCAAATTCTTGAATGCTGCTGTATGCATTCTTGCTTTTTGCTTCTTGTGACTTTTGGCACATTAAAACTATGCTTGATATTAGCTAAAATTCAGCAAAAGGCTAAGGGTTTATTTATAGTTAGCTTTGTATCCAGAAAATAAGATATTATCATGTTCCATACACCAAACCAAAGAGATACAAATAACCATACTCCTTTGTAGATAGATACATGTAATGTCTACCTTCAGAAGTATTTCTAAACTGAATGAATTCAGATTATTTTATTTGCTTGATTTTTAATACTAGAAGGAAAAAAAAGATGCTTATGTATGGTTAGAGTACCCCACTTTCTTCCAAAATGAGTGGTCAGCTTCATTCATTCAGTCATTTGCTGTTTACTTAAGGGTTCATTCAAAATTTATTAAGAACCTGTTACAGCCATGCCACTATGTAAGAAATATACAGATGAGTAAGACAAAATCATTGCTCTAAAGGAACAGTAGGAAGATAATCAGAGAGGTACACAATTTCAAGACAACTTAATGACCTCTATATTAAAATATATGGTTAGTATTATGGAAACAAGGAAACACATTTGCATAAGGGGTGGTAACTTAATTCTAAAAGAACAAGGAGAGTAGTGAGCTTATTCCAGGTAGAGGAAGTAGTGTTGCATGCAATAACAAGGCAAGTTGGGATGAATGGTACAAGACAAAGTGTAGTTGGGGCCTAGGTCTGTTCATTTTGTGCTAGGGAATTTGTCCCATAGGAGAAGGTAATGAAACTTATTAATGGATTTTTTTTTTTTTTTAGAAAGGAAGTAGTATATTTGCTTTTACAAAACAGAACTCTCTTGGTAGTGTGCAGAATGAATAGGTGGCTTTCTAATTGTTCATATATAGAGAGGGAAATAAGTTTAAGGTCTATTTGGCAGCTTTGATTCACAGGGTATCTTGACTCCTGGTGTTTGTCTTAAGGACATAAGTAGATGATTGTGCCATTCCCCACCCAAACCTGGAGACAGAATGAGAGATTCTAGGATGTATGTGATAAGTTAGTATTTGATGTGCCTGTGAGACATCATGGAGAGATAATACAAATATTTTATGGCAACTGAATATAAGAAAGAGGTTTGGACCAAATATAGAAGTTTTACCTAGAAGGTGAATCCTTGGGAGTTAATTAAAAAAAAATCAGTTCTAAAAATACAAAAAAAGTATATATATATATATTGTGTTTTAAAACCTATCAAGTGATAAAGGATGAGAGACACAGAAATAAATTTAAGGATCAGGATCAGAAGACTTAGGGAGAGGAAGACACAGAGAGAGTGACTGGTCTTAGCTGGTAAGATAGAGAGTGACTGTCTTACCATTTTGGCAAATATGGAAAATAGGGGTATTAGACAAAGCTACTTTTGTAAAAAGAAATATTAGTAACTCAGAGGTTGTTTCTTAATGTGGATAAAACAATGATTTGTCTCTATGTAAGACTGAAATTTTGGATATGGAATAATTTAAAATCAAAATGTTCAGTATATAAATTCTGTTTGGGTGTTTTATCTGTTGTTAATTGCTTTTACTTCAAATATAGGATAACTGTTTTCCCCATTCTTTCTACTTGAAGTTTATATGAATATTATAGATTTTTTGAAAAAGGCAAAACAAAACAAACAAGACCCACATAACTACCTTTTTCTCTTGTGATTGAGGGATTGACATCTTTACTATTAACAGCAAACAGAAAGGTGAAAATAAGAATAATCAAAATTTCAGTTCTCAAAATTATTTCATGAGTATAAACTAGATTTGGAAAATAAACTAGGTTTCATTTTGGTTTATATCAAGAAGAGAGTTGCTTAATTTGTACAGATAAAGGTGATCATGTATGGGCTTGTTTTAATCTTTGAAGGGGATGCTGACTCACATAGATAGACAGATAGGATTTTCATAGCTTATTTAGAAAGGAAAACGTGGTTTGTCCATGAGTGAGGAGTACATTCAACATTGTTGTCCACTGATTTCCTCCTGGGAATCCTTTGGTAAAAGCACTATATTCTATATATTTGAATATCTTTATCAAAACCCCACACCACCCAGGATTTATTTTAAATATAGAATTAAGGCTAACATGTATAATATATTTATTCAACATGCTGAAGTAAATCTTGCAGAAAAACCATTTTTACAGTCATTGACTGCAGTTTTTTAAAGTTAATTTGTCAGCCTGAGATTCATCACAGCTGAATCAGGTTACTTAAGTCGTTTATTTGCATTAAAGTGTAATCTTCCAGTTAGTTTGCAAACACTGTTGAATTTTTCTGTCATAAACATGAAGATTGCAGCTACACAAACAATTCTTTTCTATCTCTCTTTTAAAAATAATATATTATGGAACATCTTGTAGGGTAGTAGTTATAAGGTATCCACAAACATGGAATTTAAGAACAAGAATTCTATTCTTCCTTTGCATTTACAACATTCTCTCATATTGAAATTCACTCCTGAAATTTAACTGCCAGATGTTTTCTTAGGAAAATCCATATTGGTTCCCATTACCTTTAGAAAACTAACTTTAGATGGAAATGAATGGTGAAAATGAATGCTGTAATTATGTCATTACACCAGCACAAAGTGTTGCCATTTTGTGCTATATATGGTTAATTTTTTGCACATATATTGCTATTTTAAATAGTTATAAAATTAAAATGTAGATATTTAATGGCTTCAGGCTGATAAGAGGAAATCAAATGAAGTCTTTGGACATGACCTTTTCATAAGTTTCTCTGCTAAAGTAATGTCACAGTAGTTGCTACATTTCGACGGGAATTTGTCTCTTTGGAAGCAGAATAGTAGAAAAGATGTCACAACCCTTTGCCTCCTTGCCCTAGACTGCCAAAGAGCCCCTTTTCTTATATACTCCCTCCATCACAACAAGGAGAGAGAAAAATAACTGGGGTTAACTGAAAAGGGTAATTTGGTGCTCTGTGTAAGATGCTGGAAGTGATCCCAGCAGTAACAGGCCAGTCTACTTGTCTTAAGTCACTGCTTAAAATCTGGACAAGAATTTTGATGAGGTGTTACAATAATACTGTAACTCAATCTGTCCTCAAATTGGCCTCATAAACTTCTACAGATAGGGTCACAATTGCTGTCACTTACTTTTTATGATGTTTCACTTGGAGGAAGGAAAAGCAGCTTCTGTGCTTATTAAGAGTTTGTAGCCACTGGGTCTGGAAAGTATTAATAGTACCTCTCATAAACTTTAGGACACCTTTATTCTAAAATACAACATAGAGATACTGGTAAAATATATACAAGCCCATCAGGAGTAATATTTATAAAACTTCGTGCATGAGATCAAAAGCAATTTAATTGAAAAAATGTCAAGCCAGCAATGACAATGGGTAATGCACTGTATTCAGAGTTCTGTAGGATACTGGACATGTAAAACTGTGGTCCTTAAAATTAATCTGTGATCAATTAGGAAGCCATGACATGTGCCTAAGTAATCATAATAAATGTAGAAATACTTGTTTTAGATAACACAGATAACTAAAGGTACTTTGTACTTGCTGTGACTTCAACCTGAATTGTGCCTCCCAACTACTGGAAAAGCTCTAATCTTTCACAAAGCTTTCTTCAGTTTTGTTCTTAGCATTCTTTTTTCCCTTCCTTGAATTCCTGAAAGCTAGCAGATTTAACATCTAAATGTTCGGTATGCTTTGTCTCTCTAAGTGAATTTTAGCTTCCTGAGGTTAAACACTACATGTTAAAGTTATATTTGTATCCACCACAATATCCGCTGAAGTGTCAAGCATAAAATAATTGTTTAAAAGATTTACTAGTTAATAGACTACTAAAACATTCAGTCATATTTTTCACAAATTAGGGAAAAGTTTGATAATCTTGTTTCTTTCTTTCTTTCTTTTGAATAAGTAGAAACTTCTAAGAAATGTGAATAAATAGAAACTTCTAAGAAATAGGAAAGAAGTAAATCTGTGCCCATATTCTTAGAATTAATCAGTATATTTTTAATAAATACAATATTTTCTTCATAAACTAGTTGTAGGGTGTAGGTAGTTAGACAAGTTGATGGTTAATTGGTAAGACATCTGGGAAAAGGAAATATGTTAGGTCTTTATTACATTTCATATAATATAAATTCCATGCAAAATTGTGGCTGTTGAAAATATCAGACTATGGAAAAAGGTAAACACTTGATTTATTTATTTATTTTTTTTTGAGTATCTGAATGGGTAACAACTTTCTAAGCTTAAAAATAATTGAAAAAGTTGACAGTTTTTATTAACTACATAAAAGTCAAAATCACCACATCCCAATATAAAAAACAGTAAGGTAGGAAAAAAATGCCACTTGTTTGCAGAAAGAGACATAACACCCTCAATATTTAAAAGGGTTATAATATTGTAAGTAAAATACTAAGTCCTGAGTGTATTGGGAAATAAAATATACAGAAAAATTCACAAAAGAAGAATACAAAAAGAAAAAAAATGATAAATTGTTTAACTTCTTTAGTAATAAAATAATTACAAATTATGATTAATGTGAGATACTATTTTTCTGCTATTAAATATCTATATTAAACAAGTAAAAATGTAGGTGTTAGGGCAGAACAAATACTGCTGTTATTCATGTAATCTAGAAAACACTTTGGAAGTGTCCGTCTCAAGTGTTACAATGTAGAGTTCTTTATTCAAGTATTTTCATTTTAATGAATCATTCTCAAGAAAAGATTCAGAAATTCAGGGAAAACATACATATAAATTAAAATATTCATTGAAGAGTTCCTAATACTAGATACATTTACAAACAACCTGAACTTATAGTAGCACAATGTGAAATATATAAATATATATGCAATTGCATAGTACATATTGTCATATTGTAAAGTTGTTTTATTGCAGAAAAAAATACACATTTTTACATAGGGTTCACAAAAATATTTCTCAAGCTTTAATATGTGTATATGCACATATGTGTTTATATATAGTATATATACATGTGTGTATAATATGAATATTATGTATACATGTGTATGAATAATGTGTATAGTATAAATATATACTATAAATGTCATAGGTGTATGTGTGTATATGTATATGTGTATATGTGTATAATATATATTTATATGTGTTTTATGTGTGCATGTGTATTATATATTGTATGTGTATAATATATATTTGTATGTGTGTATATGTATATATATGTGTATAATAGTATATATTTATAATGAAATGCAGAATCTGATTTAGTAGGCCTGCGGAGGTGTCTAAAATTCTGTATTTCTAACAGACTCCCAAGTGATGCTGTTGCTTCTGGTCCATAACACTTTGAGTAGTGAGGATCTACAGAATATCACACAGGCACTGAAGTTATATGGGAAACTTTTTAATGATAAGGGGAAAAAAATAATGACATCATATAAAGTTGTAATATGTAAAACAGATTTAACATAGGTTAGTTCTGGGTAGTTGAAATATCAAAAAATAATTACAATTCTGAATTTTGACTTTATCAAGACTTGGTTATCTGTGAGGGTATATAATGCATTTATGAATAAATTTATTTTTGTTACATTAATTTTAAGTGATGCCTAGACAGCTCAACTGGATTTTTACTGGGGCTCTGATTTCTTTTTTCTGGTCATAATATGATTCCGTCATGAATAAATCTAATAAGGCAATTGGAGACATGACTAATTACTTGGCAGAGAGCCCAATTTTAACTCAAAATGGTTGATTTGGTGGCATTTGAAGACATGCTGCAATTGCTTGGAGAGTTAAGAAACTTTTAGCTGAGAGGAGAAAACATGGAAAAAGTAGTAGTATCTTTCTCACCACACATAAACGTGTGATAGTGTCACTTATTTTTCTTTATGGTTTTCCAAGCAACAAGTAAATAATACCACACAAGACAGTTTGGAAACTGGTATACAGATGAAAAAGGCTTCATTTAGATTACCTTTAGGGCAGCTTTCCAATGCAGAGTGACAAATACCTCTGTCGAAGTGGTTACTTAATCATTTAGGTACAACCGAACCTTTTGAGCTAACCTTTGACTTTTTATCTAACTTTTTGAACTGACTCAGTTACTTTTTATAAGACTTTGGTTTGGTAATTTTGAATTAATTAGGATAATTTGAATCAATTTTCCTGTAAAATATAAATAATGTTTTAAGTTTGTTAGCATTTTAAACAGGAAAAAATAAACAATAACTAATTTAAAATGTGATGTGGGAAGACATTTAACTATGAGTTTTTTCAGTTAAGATACTGTTGTTTTCTAAATTGTGGAAAAACAATCATTTTACCTGAAACAATGAAAACAAAAAAAGAAACCTTCTATATCCTTTGCTTTAGGAAATTTAGATTGCTTTAATTCTGACTACCCAATATATGATTTTGTGTTGTGAAATAAAGAATGGGCCTTTAACTTTGAAAATGTTATTTGAATAAACTTTAAATAAATACAGTATATTTGATTCAATCTCTATAACTAAATGTCATCAATTGCTATGGGATTCTAGATGCAATGTTAACAATTATTGAAAAAGGGTGTGAGGTAGCAATTATAAATTATAAAGAAGTATGCATTTTCAAATGCCTACAATTCTTGTGAGAAAATATATACATAAATACTCTTAATACATTAAAATAAAATATTTTTAATATAAATGAAATATGTTTAACTTAAATGTGTTTTTTTAAATCAAGTATACTGTCTTAAAATAAATGAGCTGCATATCTGATGTCAATTTCTTAAACAAAGACATCAGTTGTAAATCTGTTTTTATCACTTAGCATAACATCATACACACACATGCACACACACACACACACAGACACACACACAGTCATTCTTCAGTATCTGGAGTATTGGTTTCCATGACCTCCCATGGATACCAGAATCCATGGATACTCAAGTCCCTGGTATAAAATGGTAGTATTTGCATATAACCTATGCACATCCCATATACTTTAAAACATCTCTAAATTACTAGTAATACCTAATACAACGTAATTGCTATGTAAATAGTTCTTTTACTTTATTAGATATAGAATAGTGGCAAGACATAGAAGACTGTACGTGTTCAGTACACACATTTTTTTCCCTGAATATTTTCTATTTACTAATCATCAAGTCCACAAATGTGGAACCCATGGATATAGAGGACCAACTGTGTATATGTAGATGTGTGTCTGTTTGTGTGTGTGTATAATCACACAGCAGAGTAGCAGAAAAATATAAAATCATAAAGTATCTTATTAAATGGCAGCTATAAAGAGACTTACTGTACTTAGACTTACCACTTGAACAACTCTTTAGCTTTTTCTATATCCTCAGAGTAGAACTGAAACAGGTACCTGGTAGGTGTGACTTTGGAGTACAATTATTTTGTATTTTATTTTGAATATTTAAAAATGCTTACCGTGTTTTGTCTTTCAGTGCTTTCAACCTCCCATTGGTAGCATGGAAAACACACACACACACACACACACACACACGCACACACAGACACAGACACAGAGAGAGAGAGAAGGAGAAAGAGAAAAGAAAAATACATATGATTAAAAATTGAGTGTTTTTTTCTTCAAAATATCATGGTAGGGGGATTAATTTTTTAGATTGTTTCTCATTGTGTCACTTTGGTTTTGTTACGATAATTTCCACTTAATTTCTTCTTTCATTTTCTTTTTTCCCATTGCCAAAAATAGTTTATTAAAGATAAAGAGCTGTGGAAATGGACTTCTTGGCAATAGATTGACAACAAATTTTTAAACAGATCTTTCTGGCTCAAGATAATACTCAGTGATCATTCCTGATTAGACAATAGTAAAGGTAGTCTATACGAATGTTGACTCTATTTCCATATTTTTTATAGATAACTTTTCATCTTACTGCATTTATATGTGGTACATTACATTTGCTTCTTATTTCATAGATATTTGAATAAAGGAGCTGTTTCTAAACTTCACATGGCTGTGCATTTCTTATCACTGTGTGGTTACTGGCATATTGACAACTACTTTGTTGCTGTGTGCAAATGGAAAATCTTGTTTAAACATGAGCAAATGAACACAAGATAACTTAATAATGACTTTGAGAATAACTGTTACATGAGCTTCACTTATCTTTACTAATGCTTTGCTACAATTAGAATTTGTTCCCCTTCTTTAGATAATCAAATAAAATATATTGCTGGAAAATTTCAGCTAACATTTGAAGGTTTCAATTGTGAATTCACAAAAACTGAACACTGCACTTGAACTTTTCACTCGTGAAACTAGTAGTAAATGAAAGTGGACTTTGATTATTTCTGCTATAAATGTAATGACATTTAAAATTTTTCAAAATTACAAAAGAAAAAAACAATTGGGGGCCATAATGATGAATATTAAAATATTTTAGAACTTCACCTAAATTCTACATGTTAATGGAACTAAAATAATCAGTTTTAACTATTTTATTAATATCAGAAATTGAGCATAAATGGCAGTGCCTACTACTGCATGTCTGTGCAGAAATTCATAAATTGTTAACTGGAACATTAGTAATGCATATGATATAATTTTGATCTGCTATAGACCCTGTGTTAGTATAAATGTACAGCACTATACTGAGTTAATATTGACCAAACTTCAGAGAAATATTAGTCATGTAGTCACAAAGATAATAAAAAAGATAAAGAAGATTGAATAAAAATACTTAGTTCTGAGTGAATTTGACCAGGGAAGGAAAAAAAAAATGAGAGCTTTGAATGATGGTCTTCAAATTTTAGATGAAAACAACTCTCTCAAGGCTGATTTCCCAGAAGATGGTACCCCAGTATCTTTGCTGCAGACAAAAGGCCAATGGAGGATTATGTCATACATAAGAAAGTATTTCTTGCTGTTAATAATTGCTAAAAATCTCAGTGTTTCCTGATAGTGTGAGTACCTCCATCTCTAAAACAGGATTGTCAGATATTTTAATGCTCAATGCTGGGCTCTTTACCTTGCCAACTTGGACAAAGAACATTGGTTCTATTGAGACTTTTGAAGTTCTATATGCAGACGGCATATAGAACAGTATTCTGTTCAAAGCAGCTCTTCTCTCTGTCTTTCTCAGAGAGAGAGAGAGAGAGGTACATAATGAAATTTCAGCCAGCAATGATGCATTAATGACAGTAGTCCCATAATATTATAATGGAGCCAAAAAATTTCTATTGCCTAGTGTCATTGTAACCATTTTAATGTTGTGGCAACACCATATGTGCTATTACCCGTGAAGACCTTCCAATGGGACAAAATGTGGTGGTAGAAAACAGTGATATTGATGATCCTGATCCTGTGTAGGCTGAGACTAATGTGTGTTTGTGTCTCTGTTTTTAACAAAAAAAGTTTAAAAATTAAAAATAGGAAAAAGCTTATAGAAGAAGGATATAAAAAAAGAAAATATTTTTGTACAGTTGTACAATGTGCTTGTGTTTTAAAGTAGGTATTATTAAAAGAGAGACAAACGTTAAAAAAATTAAAAAGCTTGTAAAGTAAGAACCAAAGGATTTTAAAAAATTAACCTTAAGGTAAGCTAAGGTTAATATATTATTGAAGAAAGGAAAATATTTCTTATAAATTTAGTGTAGCCTAAGTGTAAAGCATTTACAAAGTCTACAGTAGTAGCTGTAGTGCCCTAGGCCTTCCCATTTTCTCACCACCCATTCATTGACTCACCTAGAACAACTCCTAGTCCTGGAAGCTCTGTTCAAGGTAGGTCCCCTAGACAGGTGTACCATTTTTTATCATCTTTGCTGCATTTTTATTGTACTTTTTTTGTGTTTAAATGCACAAACATTTACCATTGTGCTAAAATTGGCTACAGTATTCAGTACAATAATATGCAGTGCAGGTTTGTAGCTTGGGAGCAATAGACTATACTGTATAGCCTAGGTATGTAGAAGGCTATACCACGTAAATTTGTGTAAGTAAACTTTCTAATATTTGCACAATGGCAAAATTGCCTAATGACACATTTATCAGAACATATCTCTATAGAAGAGCTATGCATGAGTATGTGTGTGTGTGTATATATATGTATACATACGTACATATTTATTATATATTTTTGTATATATATTTTATATTATTTTATTTTATTTTATACATATACATATATATATATATAATTTATTTGCCAGGAACATTTCAGTGCTTCCCAAACTTCAGTCATTTTAGTACTACCTCTGTGATTTTACAGTATTACATTAGATCTATATATTACAGAGTGCCTTAAGCAGTGGCACCAAAGGCAATGTCAACAAAACAATATCCATGTGCAGTGAGTTAAGCAGGGGAGAAGATTTAGTGAAGGTCCTTTAATTTCTCTCCCGGTAATTCAGCCCAGAAGTTAGGTATAGACGATGAAATAAAGACAATGAAATAAAGACAGATGAAATAAAATTGTGTTTTCTCAATAGTTTGCCTCCTTCTTGTTCATTCTTTGAACATATAGGATGGGACTTCAAAATTTTCATGGAAAGATGAAGCTAGAAGATAAAAATATAAGCTTTGCTTGTTGATAATCTCCATCAAGGTCAAGACATTTTTGTAAATGATGATACCAGACATTTAGTCCATCCCTAAAGAACTGAGGGTCCTAGGAATTTAATAACATCAGTGCAGTCTTTCTTACATCATTAACTTAAGAAAATGAGTGTCTTTTAAAGATATTTTAAATTACTAAACAAAAAGAAGTCCAGAGGAGCCAAAGCAGGACTGTAAGTTGGATGCCTAATGATTTCCCATTGAAACTCTCACAAAGTTGCCCTTGTTTGGTAAGAGGAATGAGCAGAAGCATGGTTGTGGTGGAGGAGGACTCTGTGGTGAAGTTTTCCTGGATAGTTTTCTGCTCAAGCGTTGGCTAACCTTCTCAAGATATTCTCATAATAAGCAGAAGGTCAAGAAGCAAAATTCTTTCCAGAAAGTCAAGAAGCAAAATGCCTCGAGCATCCCAAAAAACTGTTGCCATGACCTTTGTTCTTGACTGGTCCACTTTTGCTTTGACTGGAGCACTTCCACCTCTTGGTAGCCAGTGCACTGAATGTGCTTTGTCTTCTGGGTCATACTGGAAAACACATGTTTCATTTCCTGTTATAAGTGTTTGAAATTTCCATGAATGCTCTGCTCTTTTCTGCAGCTGATCTGGGCACAATGGTTTTGGCACCCATTGAGTGGAAATTTCCTCCACTTTAATTTTTTGGTCAGAATTGCATAAGCTCAACCGGTTGAGATGACTACGATGTTAGCTGTTGTTTCTATTGTCAATCATTGGTTTTATTCAATTAGGACATGAACAAGATGATTTTTTTTCCTCAAAAGTGATGTGGATGGGTCTGCCACTGCAGGCTTCATCTTCCACATGGTCTTCTCCCTTCTTGAAACAAGTTATCCATTTGTAAACTGCTGATTTATTTGGGGAATTGTCCAAACTTTTCATAAAGCATCAATGATTTCATCATTCTTCCACCGATGCTTCACCCTAAATCTGATGTTTGTTCTTGCTTCAACTTTAGCAGAATTTATGTTGCTCTGATAGAGGCTCTTTTCAAACTGATGTCTAATCCTTCTTAATGCCTCAAACTATTTCCTGTTCAGTCATGATATATCAAATTAGTATGAGTTTATTTTGGTACAAAAATTGAAATACCTCCATAGCTTTTTCATAATATTCATTTTCCATGAACTTTTTGAAGTCCCCCTTCTGAGAAAAACTGTAGACTGCTTTCTTCTAAGAATTGTAACATCAAGAATCAGGTAATAATCCACATTCACACTCTTAGAGATGTAGTTGCCCAGTAACTTGCTGTTGATGTAACTTCTAAACACAAACCACACAAACAAGTGGCGTTAGTGAGAAAAGTTGTATTAATGGTAGAATTGTTGCATTACAAATTTGTTTGTTGTTAAAAGATCAGGCAAGATTAGGTATCAAATAACTGTTCTTCATTAGATGAATTTCACATTGATTTAGTTATACATGTAACTCTTTGATTTTAAGCCAATTGTTTACAGCAAAACAGCCTAATAGTATTTATTACCATTAAAATATTTAGCAGTATTATATTACAGTGGTAGTATCATAACTAAATTTTGGGAGATTTCTCTCCACAGTCTGAGACTTCTGTAAGATTTGTCATATACATGATATTTATCTAGCTTGGTTATGAGGTATGTGTTTTATTAGAGTAAGTTAAGAATTGATTCATATGAGGCTATCTGACCTATAGTTAGGTTTATGTTGCAAGTCAATATATTGTAACCAAGACTTATTACATAATCATTGACAAACATCTTTCATCATGTATTAATTAATCCGGAAGAATATCACTTCTTCTCCGCTCCTTTTCCCCCCATATTTATTTCTAAAGATCTTCTCAGTAACATCTACATTAATGACCCTCTTACTTTCTTTCCCCTTTCAATTTGGGCACCATCTCCTATGATTGTGCCTCAGAGTAACTCAGTGACTAAAGAAAATGTTCTTGCCCCAAATCATATGCAATTTTCTTTATTTGTTAGTTTCCAAAGCAGAGGACAAAATAATAGGTACCTTTCTGGAGGCCAAGAATGGAACTGACGCCATTCTTGTCATTTATCTCACTTGTCTTATTGTGCTCTAGTTCTTCTTCTTTACAAATATATGTGTGTGTTTGTGTTTATATTTGTAACATTTTCAGTTAGACTGACTCATTAAAACTTGAAGCCTTCTAAAAACATGAATGGTATGTGAAAAATGATAGAAATGAACAGAAGTCACACGTGTGGTATACATACACACACATCATTTGCTTTTATGCAAGTTCATGCTTGGTCACAGAGAAATGATAGGAAGAGATGCACGTTCACTTTTTAGATTTTGGGAGGTTTTGTTGTTACTGTTGCTATACCATAATGTGCTGTTTCCTTAATATTTTTGTTATTTATTATTTCTGTATTTATTTTATGGATTTTTAATTCATCACTAATTTCCTTCAAAGTCAAAATAGTCACTGTTAAGGTCTGAAATATTTTAGCCATGGATGTAATATAATTTACAGCATTACTATTGGTATTTTAAAAATTAGCCACTGAATAATGTCTATCTGCCTATTTTTTATGTATAAACGTGTTTGCAGTAATTACATGTTTTATGTCAAATCACAGTAGCTATATATGTGTATGTGTGTATATATATATCCATTGATTTTATTACCTTTCAACCATCTCATATAAAGTAGAACTATGACTTGATACCTTAATACCTCCCATTTTATATCCTTTTCACTTTTAAAGTTATTTAAATGGCTACAACATTATTTTAGTACTTTCATTATTAATTAATTTGCTTAACAAGCTATAGTAAATGCTGTAAAAATTCTGAAATAATCCTTGAGTAAATGGAAAACCACACAATAATAATGAAAACTGTAACTATTATTATCATTATTATGATTGTATTCCCAATTTCATTAACTGCAAAAAAGGCTCCTAAAAATAGTCATTGCTATAATCTAATTAATAATTTAACAAGAGGTATTATAAGAGTTTATTACGCTCTCCTCCCAAATCAGTTGCAACTGAATTCAAATTAGGCTCTTTCGACTTAGCTAGCTGTACAGTGTTGGACAAGTTGCTAGAACTCTATACTCTCTACCTGATCTCTAAAATTTGGATCATATAATGCATACTTTCTTGGGCTTATTTTAATCTTATTTTTGGTGTTATATTAGATAAAGTATATAACGATTTACAGAGAATCTGAGATATACTAACCACTTATTAAATGTTATTTAGTGTTGTTATTAACCTCATCATTATCATTTCTATTATTGTAATTGTTAAGTACAAAAACTATTGTTTTAATACATTAACTTTGGAAGTCTCTTCTATTTTCTATACCTAATTTACTGCTTTTTGTTTTTGTTCTTCAGTACAGTCTTAAACTTGTCATGTTATGTACAGTTTTAATCTTGTCTTGAGAGATAATGATTGGGTGAATAAGACTGCTCCAAGCATGGGATGAGCATGAATAGTGGCATGGGAGAAGAAAGTAAAGAACTATAGATAGCTGGACATAGCTCAAAGGCTGACCAGAGATGTGGTCAGCCTTTTTTTTTTTTTTTTTTTTTTTTTTTTTTTTTTTTTTTTTTTGAGACAGAGTCTTGCTCCGTTGTCCACGCTGTAGAGTGCAGTGGTGCAATCTTGGCTTACTGCAACCTCTACCTCCCGAGTTCAAGCGATTCTCCTGCCTCAGCCTCCTGAGTACCTGGGACTACAGGCACACGCCACCACACCCAGCTAATTTTTCATATTTTTACTAGAGACAGGGTTTTACCGTGTTGATCAGGATGGTCTTGATCTCTTGACTTCGTGATCCACCACCTTTGGCTTCCCAAAGTGCTGGGATTATAGGCGTGAGTCACCGCGTCCAGCCAGGCATCTTTTTATGACAGGCTTTCAGAGCTAGGCAAAGGAAGCTTGCATCTCTGTGGGATTTAAGGTCAACAAGGGGTTATTTGTCTTAGGCCAATAAAGGTCCTAATTTTGAATCGAATCAAATGTGCTACAGCTCCATATTTTGTGTTGTGATGAAGACAAGCAATAGAGGGAGTCTGCTTATGAATTTAAATTCAATTTGCATCCGTGAGCCTAGGAAGGCCTTAAGTAACTGTTGAGAAAAAAGAGAGAACATAGCTATACTTTGTGTCTGGTGTCCTTGCTTTGAACCTAATATATTATCAATTAAGTAGGGAAAAGGGGGCTATGAGATTCAGGACTGGTTGGTGGAGGACTCAGTTCAAACTTGGCCTATTGCCATATAGCCTCTTCAACATTGTAAATAAGGCCCAGGTCTTCTTGTTTATGCTAATATCAGATTTTAAAAGTTTTAAAAGTAACATTTTTACAGAAATTTAAAATATTTTATATACTTGTGCCATCTTTACAAAGTAGAAAAATACTTATAGTAAAATGAGCTTGCTACTAAATTGCAATTGTCCTTTGGGTCACACAAACCGAGTTCTTGCCTATGTAACACTTCATCACTTTCATGCACTCTTTTCTATCTCTTTAAGTGGTGAGGAGAAAATGAGCCTCTCAGCTCAAAGTAAGACTTTTCATGACTTGGAGTAAGTGCCAAGAGTGCGCTGATCCTCAGGTTCCTCATCTATGATATGAGAATTGTAATACTTACTTCACAGAGATGTCAAGAGTAACAAAAGAGATGATGTACATAAATTGCTTAACTGACCACCTGGCAGTGGTAAGCACTCCACAAAGGGTAGTTATTGAAATTATCAGTAATGATGACCACAAATAAATGAGTGCTGCCATAGGCTTCCTAAATACAATAGAACTTACATTGGATTTTAAAAGACAGTATGTAGTGGGTAATAAATACATATTTGTTTAATTCAAAATGAGATAGAAACCAGAATGTAGGAGATGGAAACAAGCATGCAAATCTTAAAAACCTCTCTTTTGAGTATGGCATGTATTTGACATTGTAAAGAAACTGAATTGCATAGAGCAAAGAATATGTTTAGATAGAGTATTGTCAGATTTTGAAAGTTTTTAAAGTGAACAGGAATTTAGATTCCATTTGTTATAATGTAATAATGGAGCTATTCATGCTTAAATATGAAAGTATTATGACAGTGATATTTAATGATTATTCTAAAAACGGTAGATGAGAGGACTGGAAGAGGCAGGTCCCAGTTGAATACATAGGCTGGGGAAAAACCAAGAACACCTTTCCTAACGTGGTTGGGCAGTGAAAATCTGGAAGATGGTACACATAAAAAACAGGCTGTCACTGGAAAAACTGCTGGGATTTGTTGACATCTTTTACCCATATATCTAGTTTATATCCAGTTAGTCATCTTGAAATTCTTCAAATAATCGTTTTTTACATCAACTGTCAGTTAAGGGAAAATAATGGTTATGTGGGAGAAATTAGGTACTAGACATATTGAGTATGAGGTGACTTTAATTTATTCAGATAAAATTTTTGGCATTTGAAAAGAGATAAAGAATGAGAAGTGGGATAAATACAACTAAAGGTAAAGAGTTACCATTTATTGCTATTGACATTATGGTTAAAACTATGTGGATACATGCATTGTTTAAGGGAATCAGTGTTTGAGGGTTACAGAAAAACAGAAGGGTAAATGGCTTTTAAGATTCTGAACAATAAAATAGTAATAAGACTTGGGATTTGAGCCATTGTGGAAAACAGTGTGGTGATTTCTCAAGGATCTAGAAAGAGAAATACCATATGACCCAGCCATCGCATTACTGGGTATATACTCAAAGGATTATAAATCATGCTGCTATAAAGACACATGCACACGTATGTTTATTGCGGCACTATTCACAATAGCAAAGACTTGGAATCAACCCAAATGTCCATCAGTGACAGACTGGATTAAGAAAATGTGGCACATACACACCATGGAATAGTATGCAGCCATAAAAAAGGATGAGTTCATGTCCTTTGTAGGGACATGGATGAAGCTGGAAACCATCATTCTCAGCAAACTTTCGCAAGAACAGAAAACCAAGCACCGCATGTTCTCACTCATAGGTGGGAATTAAACAATGAGATCACTTGGACATAGGAAGGGGAACATCACACACTGGGGCCTATTATGGGGACGGGGGAGGGATTGGGAGTTATAACTGATGTAAATGACGAGTTGATGGGTGCTGATGAGTTGATGGGTGCAGCACACCAACATGGCACATGTATACATATGTAACAATCCTGCACATTGTACATATGTACCCTAGAACTTAAAGTATAATAAAAATAAAAAAAGAAAAAAGAAAAAGAAGATAAAATTCCTAATGTACTTGGAAGTAAAATGAAAATAATACTATGTTACATATTTTCTTAATTTCCATTAATTTTAATGAAAATTATCATCCTGGAAATTTTTAAATTCAAGGCCAAACGTAGCTAAGAATGTATCAGTTTTCATAACTTCTTTAAAAATATGTTTGGGGCAGTGTGTTCCCTTATATATCCGAGTAGCTACCAGAGGCAGTTATTGTAATTAGATTTTTGGCATTCTCCCGGGTGGTGCCTTGCACGTTTCTGAATTTAGTGTTTGGTCAGTGTATTAATCCATTATCACACTACTATGAAGAAATATCTGAGACTGGGTAATTTATAAAGAAAATAAGTTTAATTGACTCACAGTTCCACATGGCTGGGGAGGCCTCAGGAAACAGACAATGGCAGAAGGCACCTCTTCAGAGGGCAGCAGGAGAGAGAATGAGTGCTGAGTGACGGGGGAAGGCCCTTATAAAACCATCAGATCTTGTGAAAACTCACCATTATGAGAACAGCATGGAGGAACCATATCAATCAGCTAATCACCAATTTATTAATTTACTATTTCTCTCTACGTCTCCCTTTAATTTCTCATTTTTTTTTTTCTGAATTTTCCCTGGATCCTAAAAACGTTTGAAGACATAAGGTTTTTTTCACAATGATTTTATAAGACATGAAGCAAAATATATAACTTGCGTTAAACGAAATTAGTATATTCCAGCCAGATGCAGTGGCTCATGCCTGTAATCCTAGGTATTAGGAGGCTGAGGCAGAAAGATTTCTTGAGCCCACAAGTTCCAGGCTGCTTTGAGCTGTGATCTCACACTGCAGTCCAGCCAGGCATCAGAGTGAGACCCTGTCCCCACAAAATAAAAAAAGGTAGTGTATTCCTTTACAAAATTATTTATTATTAGACTGCTAGACAGCTAGGTTAAATGGCAAAATCTCTGATGGATTAAAGTAAGCAAATACCATAATATACAGGCATTAAAACAAGCAATGGTAAGATTCAGATGAAAGAAAATTTAAAATTAAAAAAGAATAAGTAGAAATGGGTGAAGAAAAATAGAAAACTAAAAATGATAAAATGGGAATTATTAATTTTGGACAGATAATTATATATTTAAAAATCTTTTATTGTTACATTTTTTAATCCAATGCTATATGTAAGAAAAGGAAATTTGACAGTAGCGATTACAAAGTCAAATGCATACCACGACCAGGTAGATGACATAAGTAAATGAAGAGGACTGCAATGAACATGGGAACATGTAGCATTCTGTTGTAAAAGAAGCCGTGTCACTCAGCTTCACTGTTGTCATACAGAAATGTTAGCCTACTTTTATATAATCATGCAATTTATCAATAAATTACTGTCGTTTTATGAACTTTTCCTTCTTTTAATTTTAGCAAATAATTCAATAATTTTAAACAGTGTAGAGGCCAAACAAAAAATGTAATAGAGCACATTTAGTTTGTGGCTTGCGACTTTTTGCAACCTTTGTTTTAGAAACTTAATGAGTCCTAGATCAGTGCTTCCATAACTTAAGTGTGCACAGGGGATACTATTACAAGGCAGATTTTAACAGAACAGAGCTCTCAGAAATAATACTACACATCTACAACCATCTGATCTTTGACAAACCTGACGAAAACAAGAAATGGGGAAAGGATTCCCTATTTAATAAATGGTGCTGGGAAAACTGGCTAGCCATACGTAGAAAGCTGAAACTGGATCCCTTCTTTACACCTTATACAAAAATTAATTCAAGATGGATTAGAGACTTAAATGTTAGACCTAAAACCATAAAAAACCCTAGAAGAAAACCTAGGCAATGCCATTCAGGACATAGGCATGGGCAAGGACTTCATGTCTAAAACACCAAAAGCAATGACAACAAAAGCCAAAATTGACATATGGGATCTAATTAAACTAAAGAGCTTCTGCACAGCAAAAGAAACTACCATCCGAGTGAACAGGCAACCTACAGAATGGGAGAAAATGTTTGCAATCTACTCATCTGACAAAGGGCTAATATCCAGAACCTACAAAGAACTCAAACAAATTTACAAGAAACAAAAAACCCCATCAAAAAGTGGGCAAAGGATATAAACAGACACTTCTCAAAAGAAGACATTTATGCAGCCAACAGACACAGAAAAAATGCTTATCATCACTGGCCATCAGAGAAATGCAAATCAAAACCACAATGAGATACCATCTCACACCAGTTAGAATGGCAATCATTAAAAAGTCAGGAAACAACAGGTGCTGGAGAGGATGTGGAGAAATAGAAACACTTTTACACTGTTGGTGGGACTGTAAACTAGTTCAACCATTGTGGAAGACAGTGTGGTGATTCCTCAAGGATCTAGAACTAGAAATACCATTTGACCCAGCCATCCCATTACTGGGTATATACCCAAAGGATTATAAATCACGCTACTATAAAGACACACGCACACGTATGTTTATTGTGGCACTATTCACAATGGCAAAGACTTGGAACCAGCCCAGATGTCCATCAATGATAGACTGGATTAAGAAAATGTGACACGTATATACCATGGAATACTATGCAGCCATAAAAAAGGATGAGTTCATGTCCTTTGTAGGGACATGGATGCAGCTGGAAACCATCATTCTCAGCAAACTTTCGCAAGGACAAAAAAACCAAACACTACATGTTCTCACTCATAGGTGGAAATTGAACAATGAGAGCACTTGGACACAGGAAGGGGAACATCACACACCAGGGCCTGTCATGGGGTTGGGGGAGTGGGGAGGGATAGCATTATGAGATATACCTAATGTAAATGACGAGTTAATGGGTGCAGCACACCAACATGGCACATGTATACATATGTAACAAACCTGCACTTTGTGCACATGTACCTGAGAACATAAAGTATAATAAAAAATTAAAACAAAAGAATGATAGTCTCCAATCTCATCCAGCTCACTGCAAATGCTGTTAATTCATTCCTTTTTATGGCTCTGTAGTATTCCATTGTATTATAGACCACAATTTCTTTGTCCATTCATTGATTGATGGGCATTTGGGTTGCTTCCACGATTTTGCTATTGTGAATTGTGCCACTGTAAACATGCGTGTGCAAGTATCTTTTTTGAATGACCTATTTTCCTCTGGGTAGATATTCAATAGTGGAATTGCTGGATTAAATGGTACTTCTACTTTTAGTTCTTTAAGTATTACATTGTTTTTCATAGTGGCTGTACTAGTTTACATTTCCAGCAGCAGTGTAGAAGTGTTCTCTGTTCACCGCATCCATGCCAACATCTACTGTTTTTTGATTATGGCCATTCTTGCAGGAGTAAGTTAGTATTACATTGTGGTTTTGATTTGCATTTCCCTGATCATTTGATCATTAGTGATGTTGAGCATTTTTTCATGTGTTTGTTGGCCATCTGTATATCTTCTTCTGAGTATTGTCTATTCATGTCCTTAGCTCATTTTTTGATGTGAATGTTTATTTTTTTCTTACTGATTTGAATTCGTTGTAGATTCTGGGTATTAGTCCTTTGTCAGATGTACAGATTGTGAAGATTTTCTCCCACTCTGTGGGTTGTCTGTTTTCTCTGCTGACTGTTCCTTTTGCTGTGCAAAAGCTCTTTTGTTTAATTAAGTCTCAGCTATTTATCTTTGTTTTCATTGCATTTGCTTTGGGTTCTTGGTCATGAAATCCTTAACTAAGCCAATGTCTAGAAGGGTTTTTCCAATGTTATCTTCTAGAATTTGTGTAGTTTCAGGTCTTAGGTTTAAGCCCTTAATCCATCTTGAGTTGATTTTTGTATAATGTGAGAGATGAGGATCCAGTTTCATTCTCCTACATGTGGCTAGCCAATTATCCTAGCACCATTGCTTGAAAAGGGTGTCCTTTCCTCACTTTATGTTTTTTTTTGCTTAGACACCATGAAGAGTCTTCTAGGGCTGCCGCATGAAAACACCACAGGTGGGTGGATTAAACAAGAGAAATGTATTTTCTCAGAGTTCTGGAGGCCAGAGTCGAAGATCAAGATGCTGGCAAGATAGATTTTGTTCTGAGGACTCTCCTTTGACTTGTAGATGGCTGTCTTCTCACTGTGTCAACATATGACCTCTTCTCTGTATGCTGGGACAGGGTTTAGGGGGTGTAGTTATCCAGTTTCTCTACTTTTTATAAGGACACCAGTCCTATCAGATTAAGGCCTCACTCTTCTGATCTTATGACTTTGCTTAACCTTCCCCAAAAGCCCTGTCTTCAAATACAGTCACATTGGGGGTTAGGGCTTCAACATATAAATTTGGAAGAGACGCAATTCAGTCCATAAACGAGGTCATTTATCAGTATTAGATTAATTTATATAACTATAGTAATCATTGGTGATTTAACAATATAATAACATTTTTATATTTTTGATAACATTTTATGAAAAGAATGGTTAAAATCCATATAAATAAATTTATGCTTTATAAATTCATTTAATGCATAGAGTTAAAAGCAGAGACATTTTTTTAAAAAGCTATTTTTGTTAATATTATTCAAAATGCCGTATTAAGTATTCTAAGTTATATATCTATGTTTTATTGGTGATTGTCTTATGGGAAAAATACATATTATTAATGAGAAAATCACCTGGAAATATTTCAGAAATCTGTTAATAATCACTTTTTTATAACAACACTTTCCAATAGCTGGACACTGTGGTTTGTGGTAGCTGTAGATCTCCTTGAATTCATGTATTGTATGATCTGGTTTCCCTTTAAGGAATTTTTGAATCCTTAACACTGAAAGGTGCAATTTGTAATATGGAGCTGATTAAAGTCACTGTTTTTTTTTTTCCCCCCGCATAATTTTTATATCCTCTGTGATGTGTAAGCAGTCCAATGAGGTTTGGATAATAACCAAATTGTCATTTTAATTCACTATAATTTTTGGAGGAAACAATATTCGGAATCTTATCTTGCACAAACCAGACCACACAGTGAAAACTGCCAAGCTTCTTAATATAATCATAATTTATATCAGATATGCAGTAGTGAGCATCACAGAACATATTCTAACACTTGTTTCAACTTCATTCTTGTTCCATGAATAGCATGTAAATGTCTCTGAGCAGATTTTGCCAATCAAATTTATATTTCTTGGGAGGCTAGCACCTTGAGATGGTGATCCCTGACTTCTTAGCCTCACTGCCACTGAATGACGTATCAAATTTTTTAGGGCATTTTCTTAGTTTTGAAGGTATTTATCTGCTGTATTCCTAATTGTCATTGTTGATATTTGACTGTTTTTTTTTTTTTTTTTTTACTATATGCTTAATTATCATTGTTGATTTAGCTGGTCTGATTGTGTAGGCTTTTCTCTTCAAGGTATGTTTTCTGAACACTAAAGACAGTTTTCCTCAATAGAAACCTGTTCTCCTCCGTATGTACTTATAGTTATTTGTGAATCCTTGTAAATTTGATATTTTGTAGTTCTTTGTGTGCTAGTTAGCTTAAAAACATTATCATGATTTGTAGATGAACAAATATAAAGCATATGTATAAGCTGAAACAAGGATATCAGGTTATATATCATTGATTATGGAAGAGAAAGATTTACTGACTTATCAAATATAATGTTTCCTACATATACTTATTCTTTTATTTTTTTATACCTCATAAAGCTATTTGTATATAAGGAAATATTTTTATTAAAATTAAGTTTGAAATGAAGTTGTAAAGTTTTTTCAGTACTTACAGTCAATTTACTTTGAGTGGTAATGCTGAATTTGCAATAGATTGTCACTATTTTTAATGACAACTTGGTTTATGGTCTTTAATATTGTCTCACTTTCTGTAATTTCATTTTAGAATTGTTATAATTTTCCTTATTTGCTTCATGTTTTCCTATAAGTCTTATGCCAGATATATTCTTATTTCTCTTCTAAGTGGAAATATATTATTCCAAAACAACTGTAAAGAACTTTAGTCAGTGTAAAAAGAAAACATCATTTAATCAAGAAAACCAAAGAGTTCACAAGATAATTTGAGCATTTTATTCTTATATAGATTATATACCTTTGAGAACTTTAGTTTGACTGATTTAATTACATGTCTTTGCAAACCTTATTTTGTGTTCCTGAAAGAAAGGATTTTAGTCATGTATTGTGAATGACAGGAAGGCTAATTTCTGTTTTAAACATATTTTTTTTTTCAAAAATTAAATGACCAGAAATTTTTATAAATATTTTATAAAATATTTGACTTTAAGATTTAAATATTTTGTCTATTTTATAAAATACTTGACTTATTTAAACTTGAAGCAGAGACTATAATTCATTCAGTTAGCAGTCTGATAAACACACACACACACACACACACACACGCACACACAAATAATCTGTTACAGCTTCCTAACTCAGAAGACTGCCCTCCCTGTCTCCCACTGAAATAAGTGATCCTGAATGGATAGTGTACTGGCATGCATAAAATGCAAGTCAGTCTTAATAGCCAGAATAGTGTATTTTAGGGATGGGGGAGAATGGAATTTATTTAGAGTCTGCTCACAGCTTAATCTGCCACCACAAATGTCAGTGGCCTTGGCTTTCATTCCTTGCTTCTTTTAATGAGCCACAAAACTTTTTTGCCCTCTCCTCAATAGCAAAGGTATAATTTGCCATAATAATCAAAACTTTGCATCATTATGGTCACAGCTGATTCAGCTTCTTTAATGTTACATTTTAGAGGGGGAAAAATAAGTATGAGCCTTCTGGGAGAGCTTACATTGTTGTCAGCCTTTTTATTCCCTTTCTTTGGTGTTTTGTTTTGCTTGTAAAGGCTGCCCAGTTGCATTATCCCTGGCTTCCCTACTCTGCAAATTGCTGACTGAGAATTCTTTATTAGCGGTAGTAGGAGTCAAGGGGCTTTAGATAGAAATTCATTTTTTTGAAAGAAAAAAATTCAGTTTCTAATTGGGCACAGGACAACTTGGAAAAGCAAAGCATGCACAGTGTAAAAATTTTGGCAATACATGCTCTGAATCACTTCCCGAGTATTCTCCCATCTCCCTTTCCTCCCATTTCCCTAAACAATCAACTAGCTGTATGCTAGGTTGATTCAAAAGAATGGCTAATTGCATAAGGAACTAGAACTACTTAAGAAAGGAAAGTTGCAGCTCAGAATTGAGATATGTAATATTCTATATTTGAAGTAAATTTTAAACATTCTTCAGTTAACTAACCAGTTTACCAGAGATGTGTAGAATTGTGTCATTCCACAGTGTACACTAGATGTGTTTCACAGTTCTCATTATATTCAACATATTGGCATCTGGAAGCACAATTTCTCCAATCCTTGATCCTCTTCCCATTAGCTGTTTGGTATCTATGAGTCATAAGTTCAAATCTATAGTGGAATTCATAGACAATAATAAATTGGTAGTTCTTAAAAGTTTTGTAAATTTATGTATAATCATGTATACCTACTGGTTTAGTTATCACAGTACCTATTGTGAAGTAGTGTAAATCCATCTGTAAATCCAGTTACATTTTCCAGTGTAAATCCATATTTAAAATGAATTATCTAACAAAAAATTATGTAACTCATTTTCAAATATATATTTTTTTTTTATGAAAGCAGCAAATATAGGTGCCTTAGGTATATTTTCTGTCCAATGTAAATTATTTTCATTTATTTTTTTCATAGATCTCTGGTTGTAGTTTATTCTTATCTAAGTGTCTAAGTTGGATGTGAACTTCAGAATAAATGTGAATATTACATTTTGAAATATTAAGAATTCAGTGTAATGATGATTATAATAGCATGTTCTCTAATTTTTAAGCATCCATGTATTTTTTCAATGAATACATCTGTTTAAGTATTATCTGTAGCTATGATTCTGTTGTCAATGATAATGAGGTAAAATAAATATCAGTTAAAAGCCTACTTATTTTCATGTTCTATCTTTTAGTTACACAAAAGTGATCATTTCCTTAATAATGTCTTAACAAGATATGATGAAAGTAAATTGATTTTATATTGTATATTTTGCAAATACAAGTCTGCATGGGCTACTTAGTCTGATCACACAATTCTAACCATAGAATACCTTTAAAAGCTATACTATCCAACAACATTTAAATTTAAAAATTGTGTAATATTATATCATGTGAATAGGAATCTGATACTTAAGTCTGATATTATAGTTATAGTGGGATAAATACCAAACTGCTAAATTTAATCTCTGCTGTTATTTTTTAAATTAGTGTATATTGTATACAATCAGTAAATATATTTTTTCATATTTTAAAGGTATGTTTTTATAGGCAGTAAAATGCCTATATTTTTATCTTCATGGCACAAATTTTAAAAATTAGGCTGCAAGTAATATTTGACAACTGCCTATCACCTTTAAATTTTAATTGTTTTATAATTAAAACTTAATAGATCTTTTAACTATACAGTTGTATACATGTTTTAAATTATATTTTTGCTACTCTGAGACCAAAATTACTAAATTTTATTCAATATTTCTATTGAATTGTTTGTGCTGGCATTGGCTGTGTTGGTATTGGTAAAATTAAGCTGTATATTCTGGAAATATTGTAATTTATAAACCATATTTTAATTGAAGAATTGAGAAATAGCATTCTTTGGATCTCATAACCCATCATCATCTAAGCACATTTGGCATGAGTGTCAGGAAGAAAACAAGTCACACTAGATAGTTTATATGACATTTTTTTTTTCTTTTTACCAATTAGAGAGTGTATTAATTTTTAAAGAGCTAGATTAAATTCTTAGGACATCAAAATGGGCTTGTAGTTGCCAAGAAAATACAATGTGTGAGTATATGTTTAAAAGATAAAACAGGTGGTGGATAATCTAAAAGCATGTACTGTAAGCCCTATTTGTATTTTCTTTAAAATTAGCTGCTAATTTGGCCATTCCTTTTTTAAATTTATTTCTCCATTATATTGAGTTACAAAGTCTTTATTTTAGTATACTGATGGAAGTATCTGGCTACAGATTTGAAAGCCATACTTTTACCAGATCTGCCAGTACAGAAAATAAAAAATGATAGCTACTGAATTTAGAACATTATAATAACAAAGTAGAAAATCTTTATAGATTAAAACTGAATATTTATTATAACTCTTTGAAAGTTTCAATTATACAATTTGTCTCATTTTTATAACCTAACCTCAGTAAAAAAAAAACTTTCTATGTGAAACTTTTAAAATGTTATATATATAAAAACTATATGCTTTAAGTGGATACAACTTATTTTACATATTCATCAAATTTTGTTATTATATTGTCTACTAAAATGTCACATGAGTTAGAAACCTGGTTACCCTGTTCTACTTTTCAAATGCAGAGTGAAACTCATGCTTCAGCTCTTTTTCATATTAATCAAATGATACCATGACAACCACATGCCAGACATTGTCAGATAGATGTTATTATTTTATTGTAGATAAATCAGTTGAGGATTGTGGAGGTTAAATAATTTGCCTAAGGCCATATAGATAACATTCGCCAAAAATGGATTCCAAAATGGTATTAGTTCAGCTACAAGCCCCTTGCCCTAACCATTGTTCTACTTTGTTAAGGAAAAGCTTTCTTCTAACCATGCACTCTCACACATCGTGAATTTTGTCTTCTACTATAGAAAGTCTGGTACATATTTCTGAGTAGTAAGAGTGCCAATAAAAGAGTTAATCTGTCGTAACATTTTACTTTTACAGAGTAAAATGCTTTTGAAGGTCAAAATTGCAGTTATGATGTTATTTACTTTACAGACAGCCTATATGCAAAACCTTCCCTCTTTGATATACTAACTCCAGAAAGAGTCACTCTGTCTTGGTGTCAGCATTCAAAGATGTCACTGCTTCATCAGTATGAAATATTTACCTAGGCTATTTGACTGGAGGTGTCTAGACAAGGAAAGCATGGAGGCACATATGGTTTGTTTCAAATAATGTAGAGTCCTCCTGAAAGCCTCAGATCAGAATAATTAAGGAAGGCTTTATCATTTACATTGTATGAACCAAATCAAAATGTTGTTACACAAAAGCTGCCTTATCCTGAAAATTTTAGTAAAGTATGAGTTCAAATTATTTATGGACCTTGGGATAGACTTGGGATAATACTGAGATTACACATTTGTAAAACATAGAATTAAAAAAAAAAAAACCTTCAGTAACTTTTATTTGTTTGGATATTGAACTCACTTGTTTAGAATCCATGTTGAGTTGGCTTAAAAATTTAAACTAAAAATTTCCTCTGAGAAAAATCTGTTAATAAGATGGGACTGTATCATACCTAACAATAGCAAAATCTGGACTTATTAATACCTAATTTAGACATCTCTGTTTCAGCCTGATTAACTCACAAATCATTAGTTAAGTAGGTCTCAGTGTAAACCACTGAATTTTTCATCAAGGAAGAAAAGTGAAGAATTTAGATGATTTTAGATGCACACTGAAAGGGTAGCATGAGTTGGTAATCTTATGTAGACTTTAAAGATTTTTCAGTATGGTCACTGAAAGTGACCATGCTTTCTGTGGTAGAAAGGGTCATTTTATTTTCCTTAAAATCTTGGTAAATATCCATACACTAATCATTAATAAAAATCAGCAGTTGCTACTAAGTTTGGTCATTCAGCAGCATTTACTGAGAGCCCATGATATGCCAAACATTAGATTAGGCATTATTATAATAAAAAAGTTGCTACAGGAGTCCCGAGGAAAAAAGAGATGACTTCCAGTTACATGAGGGAAGCAACAGAGATTGTTTTGAATTCAGATATGAGAATTGGAGCTTCCAGGAAAGGTAAATCTGTAGAGATGGGGCTAGCAAATAGACATCCAATCAGAAGAAATAGTGCCAATTAAGGCAAGGATGTGGGAAAGGGCAAGGAATATTTGATGCTGAAAAGTTTTCTTTGGCTTGCACACAGTGACGGAAGGGCTGAGAGAGAGTGGAAGTTAACTCTGGACTCACTAGGAAGACTTTGGAAACCTCTAAGATTCTCTGATATGGGACTATGAAAGTCTATTAGATATAAAGAATAGTAGGTCATTGTGAATGCCTTCATTTTGAAGTGATAGAAAGTTTCTTTGTTAGGGACAGTGCAGTGTCAGTTTTCCACAAATAGATCCCTTTACAAACACAGTACTGATACGGAAGAATAACATTGTTTTACTTCTAGTGTTGTGATAAAATGAGGTTATGTGATATTCTCTGATTCTGATCAATGCTTTTAGATACAAAGATGCAAATTTTTCTTTAGACAAAAGTTACACGTTCAACTTCAGTGGAAAGCTTTTTTCCCAGTGGGCACATTTAAAAAAATAAAAAGCAATAATGACTTATTCTTTCTTGAAAAAAAATAAATGAATGAAAAGCAGAACATTCTTTGTTTCTGTGGTAAACGTGCGAATGTAATTATTATCTTTTATTTTCTGGTTTAGCATTTGTTTTCTCACCTTTAAGAAAACACAGACAATCTTCACAATAGAATATTGGGTTCTGTTTCCTTTGATGTAGTAATGCATATACAATATTGCACTAATGATTAACTGGTGTGCTGCTGAGGTTTCCCCAGACAAAACTGCCTTTCAGCAGATTCCTTATCTGCTATCAGGGGAGTGTTTACAGCAGCTAAAACTCTTAAGCGCCTTGTCTCAGAGACTGATGGGGATAATTAAGCCAGTGTTTGCCAGCCCTCTGCTCTTCTTTGTGAGGTTGGAAACTAGGAAAAAACAGATACATTAGCCCAAAACAAAACCCTGTAAATTCATGTTCAGCAATTTGATGTAGATTTTATTGGTTGATTTTCCTCTAAACCTTCCACTTTGTTTCTAATAGAAACCTATTTGAACCTTTAGGCAGAATCGAAAACTGCCTTCTCAATACAGAGCATCAAATTTTCTCTCAAAGAGATATAGATTGATGGAGATATATATGTATTTATATGTGTATATATATACACACAAGTTTTTAAAATATGTCAATATTTCTGATTTCCTTTTATGTATCACATTTAGAACAAGTTTGGATATATACAATAGTATTTCATAAGAGTGCACAGTATTCTGAGTCAAGACATTTTAAAGTGGGCTTGTTGAAGATTTTTTTTTTTAAGAACAGTGTCTGTTGTGAAATTATGTGGCAAAATATATGTTGCATTGGTTTATTTTCCCTCATCCTCTGGATTTCTAGAAGAAGAGTTCTCATAATCAGTTTTAAATGAATTGTGCAGAGATGCAGCTGAAATAGAATAAGTTATACCAGTTACCTATGCAATAAATTAGGATAATATACTTTTCTGAACTTAATATATATTCAGTGAATGTATTCATCTTTTTTCATATATTGTATGTATCTTTTGACCTCCATATTTTCATAATGAAAGTTAGATTTTGAATCCAATATTTAAGGCTGGTGAGTTGTCGCTAAGAAATTATTAAAATATGAGAATTTCTGTACCTCTTTTCTTTAATTCACTCTGAATGAATTGGTGAAAATGACAACATTTAGCCTTTGTGATGGGAAAAAGAAAAATATTTTTCTCAGAGGAAATTTTTAGTTTAAATTTTTAAGCCAACTCAACATGAATTCTAAACAAGTGAGTTCAACATCTAAACAAATAAAAGTTACTGAAGGTTTTTCTTTTAACTCTATATTTTACAAATGTGTAATCTCAGTATTATCCCAAGTCTATCCCAATAGTTTTCAGCTATCCTATCATTTTTCATGTTACTTAAATCAGTGATTCATAATATAAACAGGGTAAATATATATGCCAAGATTTCGAGGAATGGAAAATATAACCTCATTAATCAAGAAATACAAATTGAAAACTCCAATTATAAATTAGCTAAGATGTCATGTAAGATGATTCAATCAAGGAATAAGAATTTACTCCCATATGAACATTTATAATCTTCAGCTATTTGAATGGCACACTTTTTGGACAAATTATTTGTCTACAACTATACCTTCCTTGTCCATGTTTTATGAGGTAAACATAATATTATTGTTTTTTCTTTAAGTGCTAAGAGCTGAGTATGTTATTTGGTACAAAATACTGTTTGCTGATTACCAAATGTAAAATTGTAGGAAAAGAGATAATTTTAAAATATTTAAGCATATGTTAAAAATAGTAATCTGATAATATTATCAGCACAGGTCACTTAAGTATTTTGTGAATTCTCCTTCAGGAAAGATTTAAATAGTTCTTTTTTAAACAAATGTATTCATGTATGAGAAAATAGGTATCTCTTCTTTTAGAAAGGAAAATACAAATAATAGTTTGAAGATTTTTCCTGTCAAGCAAATTTGTCTCAGAAATCTGAAGACATCTATGGGAAGTCATTTAGAAATGCTCTGAAAAGCAAAATGTGGCCTAGAAAATGTACTTTGACAAATAGGAGAGTAGAGTACACTATGTTCAAAAGTAATCTAATGATGATTCTGGGTGAGGCCAGTGGAAATCAAATGAATCCAACACCATGAAATCCATTATTGTTTGACCATTATCTAAACCTCACAGCTCAGAAAGGATACTTTGTCCCCCAACACCACGCTGTGTTTACCTACTATATTCTTGCAGTGTAATGTGGTAACCAAGTGACCATGGGGCTGAACAATTTCAAGTCTCCCACACAGTGGAGGGCAGCACAGGGTCCCTGTGATAGAAAGCTACATTTCTGTACTATCCAGTGTTAAACAGTTTGAAGGAGGTTAGTAAAAGGAAAATGTTGGTTGTGTTTATTAGACCATTTTCAGTGTCTGGGCTTCTCTGTGGGCAAACATACATTTCCACAAAATGAAGATGGGAAAAAGAAGGGTGACATGTTTTAAAATATTGAGCTTGATAAAACAAGCTGATTTTTATTGTATATTTCTGCTGAATTATCTTTTGCCTATTTACTACAATTTATCTATAATAATTTAATATATTTAAATAACTTTGTATACTGTTTATACTTCAAATCTATTTTTAAAGTCGTATTCTCACAGCATTCATGTTTCACGGATGGACAGATGGATCCCCTTGAGCACTTTTCTTTGATAAATTGGCCTTACTAATTTATCTTGATAATATGAGGGCACCATCTAAAGGAACTTTATAATTTATCATAATAAGGAGGTAACCATACAATATTTAAAAGAAAATGAATCCTTTTATTTTTATTTTTTATTTTAAAGCTCATTGTTCGGAATGAAATAATAAAGACCTGTATTGTAAACAAAAATAAAATGGGGAAAACAGCAAAAGCTGAGAGACATATGATATTCAGGAATAGCAAATTTGCTCATATAATTTTTGAAGGATAAAACACTTATGTCTAAGACACTATTATGTATCTTATGATTTTATTTATGTATGTTAAAATTCAAATGACATGTTTAAAATAATTTTTTCTTAGGCCACAAAAATCCTTTAAAACGATAATGAGAGGAAAATATACTTATGTTTGATTGATGTGACCTAGAATTTAACGATACATTTTAATCAATAGGGTGTTTCTATGTATAAGTTTCTAAGGTAGCAAAACCAAACAATTTATTTTTACTTTATTTCACATAAACATAGCATCATAGGTGATGTTCAAGTAATTTGACTCAATATGAGCATTCATACTATTAGGATAAAGGTTGGAAAGCTCAATTTATCAAGGAATGGTTTCTTACATGGGTCCGTCTGTCCATCTGTGACTCAGGAGTGATTATGATTTAAAAATAGAGGGCATGTGTAGACAGTTGCAAAAAGAGGATGCTTAAATGTATTGACTTATTTTTAGATAAGCAGGTAAAATAACAAAAAAACCTACTTTAGGAGACAAATACTATGTGATAAATTATGACGATCATGCTTTTGTGAAATGTATTTTTGATACTTACTTTAAAAGTAATTTTGCCATTGGAAGGAGGAGAAGTAGCTGAGAAAAACAAATTATGCCATTAGTAGAGCCATCAGATTTATTTTTTTACAAGGCTTTATTCTCTATAAACTAAAGTGAACAAGTACAGAATTTAGGGTGGGACATCTGAGGCAGACCCATTGGCTCTGCCTGTGGCTGATGGAAGTGTGTACAACCTGATTAATGAGGTCTTGCTGCTCCTGTGAAAACATATCTGTAATTTGTGTAGTTGTATGAGGATCAGTACAGCAACATGGCTGACTGCCCCCTCCAAAGTACTGGCTGAAGCAGTCTACAAAGAGCAGTTTGGAACAGCCAGTAATCTTTAAAGGTGGGTTTGTTAATAGAATCAGCTTTTTACAGAAAAGATCAATCGCTTTTATGTTCAGAGTTGAATATATAATAATTGTAAGGATAAACAATAACTGTTTTATACCCTCTGGGAGTTTATTTGAAATGTATTACTATATATAAAGAGGAATTAATTTAATTTTATTTAGTGCTTTTTCCTTAGTGTCAGTGGGATTGAACTGCACATTTCAAATTTACCCTTACAATTGACATGACTAACTTCCTTAGAAAAGGTTGGAAGTGAGATGGGAACAGATAGGTGATGCCATAGGTTGGAATATGTTAGATGATTTTACATATACACACACACACACACACACACATACATACATGCATGTACATATATACATAAATATACACATGCATATATATCTATCACACTTAATATAACATATACCCTTTAAAGGATATGTTTTAGTTACATCGTATAATAAACTCCATTCTGACAAGATGACTACCTGTTTATTTATGAGCATATTACAATGATTTGCAAGGTTTTAAAATGTCATTTATTGAGAAGCTGGGAAAAATAGGCTCATAACTATGACAATAACCAGCAGCCTTGCTATGCCTTAAAGTTTTAGTGGGGTGATTTCTTATCTCCCCTGGATTTTTCCATAGCCGTTAAGCCAAAGCTGGGCCAAGTGCCACTCAACATTCAATGACTATTTAAAGACTTCAGTGGGTTTGTAGATCAAGACCCTTTTATTTCCAAATGGAGCAAACTTCATAGTTTAGTTCAAACCATTTTTCCTCTCACCATGCAGAAGCTCATTCTAAAGTTTATTATGGAGCTGATAGTTTGCTTATAGTCCAGTACTGTAGTACAAAACCCTAGAACCTGGATAATAATAAACTGTTATTATTATTCATAATTTTATCAAAGATGTAGTAGTCTTGTTTATAAAATACAAGATAAAATTATACACAAAGTGCCAAGTGCAATGGAGTTTATATACTATGAAGCATAGATAGCATAAATAGTTGAAGTTGAAAATATAACTTGTGTTATTTAAATACTGACTGGTCACTATTGTAAAACTATTCAAGATAACTATACTAGATATAATAGATATATCAAGGTCACATGTGCCCTCTTATATTATTCCCTCAGGACAGGGACTTGGGCCTTATTTAACATTGTAGCACTCATAAGCCTAACACAAGTATTTGTATTTAATATATAGCTAATAGGGGCCTCCTGAAAATAAAACAAAGGAAAAGAAAAAAAAAAAAGGAAAGAAAACCAGCAGATATGTAAGTATTTCCAAACCCAGCTTAAGTTGGTAAAAGCCACTTGGAAACTTCAAGAGATGTGTACCTGCTTTCTCTTCAATTACCTTTTTTTCTTCTCCTTCTGTAAATGAACGCTACCATGAAAGGGTCTCTTGGTCCCAGAAATACTTCCTAATGGGAGTGTCGGTTTTCAGGAACAATAGCTCACCTCACTCTCTGTCTGTAAACAGATTTGGAAGTCAGGTCTAAAGATGAAAAGCATTTCTCCTTTTGAAATTGCTGGGGTAAGAATGAGACACCCAGGAATATCCAAGCATTTCCTAGTGTGTATGTGTAAATATGTCAACATGGACTTTATGTGTACACCTTTGTATTGCATATAAATATATTCCTGAGATTATGTAGTACCAGTTGGTAGGCCACCTCATGAGATCTAGAAATTTACATTTGCTATTCTTCTCTCATGTGGCACCCCTCATGCTCAGGCTTTGGCCTCCTTTCCTTATGACCTGTTAATAATTGCAGAACACCTCAGGAGTCTCACAGCTCTTCAATCATTCAAAAATATCACATGACCTAGATTCAAACTTGCTGCCAACTCCTACCTGTAGACATTTACCTGTATGAAGCTGCTTAGGGACAATTGCTTTAAACCTCACTTATACAATAATTATGTTCCTTTGATTAATCAAGTGCATGTGAAAAAAGACTAATTACAAATATCTCAGTAGAATAAAAAATAGGAAGAGCCTTCATTGGTAAAGATGAGCCAGGTAAGAGATCAATCCTGTAGGGATGGAAATATTCTGAAATGGAACACAAGCTTAACACAGCCCAGGTTTATTTTTCACTCATTGAAAGGTTCAGTATAGGTCAGCTACTCTTTTCCATCCTGTGGCTACACCATCTAGCATATGTGGACTCCTAAGTCCCTGTATAAGAAGAAGAGAGGAATTAAGGAGGTGCACTGCTTAACTGCATTGGTGCAGAAGTTAAAACAGTTATTTCTGCTTGTAGTCCAGTGGCCAGATTTAGTTACATGGTTTCAGTGTAATAGGGGACATTTATTTAGTCTATCCCATAAGTCTTGTGATCTGGTGCCCACTTAACTCTACAGCCTGATGTTTCATAATTTTTTTCCCCTTCCACACGCTTTTATAGACTATACTACTAAATGTGTTTGAATGTAGATGTCTTTCCTCTTTTTTCCAACATTTATCAGCTCTGTGTTCTAGTGAGCACTTTCAGACACATCACATAGATTTTTAGAGTACAAATTTTTGGAAAGAAAATTTAAAGTACAAATTTTCAGAAGGTACAGAAGAAACTAATAGGAAAAAGTATAGATTATATTTGTTTAGGAAATTACTTGTATTATATATATGTTTATATTATAAAATATTTGTTTATATCATTTTATTTATATAATATTTTATACAAATTTTATTTGTATATATTATATGCAGCACATGTATGTATAATATATATTTGTACATATTACATATATACATATTTGCATATATAATATACATTTGTATATATTTTATGATAACTTATATAATGTTATCTCTAATAATTTGTATAATACTTCATTATTTTTAGTGGACCCCAAATCATTAAAGTTTAAGGGCATGCATTTATTGCCAGAGAATTCAAAGCCTGACAAAAACAGTTATCCCCTAGAACTGGTCCTGACGGCTGCATTTGACACCGAAAAACATGAAATTAGAATTGTGAGGTGGGGGTAGGGAAAATTTCCAGTAGTCCAGGCAACTCACCACAGTAAAAGGATTTTTAACAGACATTTTACTAAGGAAGGATATTTTCATTTTCATTTCATTGGTTTAGAGTAATTTAATTTGCCACATGAAAAAAGATGGTGCTATTATTAAAGTAAATTATAATTCAGTTTATTTCTTTATTTTATTTTATTTTTTTGAGACAGAGTTTTGCTCTTGTCACCCAGGATGGAGTGCAATACCATGATCTCAGCTGACTGCAACCTCTGCGTCCCATGTTCAAATGGTTCTCCTGACTCAGCCTTCCAAGTAGCTGGGATTACAGGCGCCCACAACCATGCCCAGCTAATTTTTGTATTTTTAGTAGAGATGAGGTTTCACCATGTTGGTCAGGTTGGTGTTGAGCTCCTGACCTCCTGTGATTCTCCTGCCTCAGCCTCCCAAAGTGCTGGGATTACAGGCGTGAGCCCCCACACGTGGCCAGCTCATTAAATTCATTTTAATTTTATGGTTTTACACATATACATTTGCATACTTCACTTAATGCATCTAAGAATGTATCAAATATTAAGATTTTTTAAATTTGAAGTTTCAAATAAGAAACTAGCTTGATAAATATTTTGTAATGAATTATTAGTTTTATTTCCCCAAAGAAGAACTTCTGGTCTGTTGGTCAAGACTTTTGTCTTGATTTCTTTTCTTTTCTTTGTTTTTTCAATCTAAAATAAAGCGTTTCTTTTTAAAAAACTTTTAGTTTCAGGGGTACATGTGCAGGTTTGTTACATAGGTAAACTCATGTCATGGGATGTTGACATACAGATTATTTCATCACCCAGGTACAAAAGATAGTACCTGATAAGGTACTTTTTCTGATCCTCTCCCTCCTCCTACCCTCCATTTTTCAAGGAAGCCCCAGTGTTTGTTGTCTTCCTCTTTTTGTCTATATATTCTCATTGTTTAGTTCCCACTTATAAATGAGGACATGTGATACTTGGTTTACTTTTCCAGCATTAGTTTGCTTAAGATAGTTACCTCCAGCTCCATTCATCTCACCACAAAGGATATGATCTCCTTCTTTTTTATGGTTGCATAGTATTCCACAGTGTATATGTATCACATTTTCTTTATCCAGTCTACCACTAATGGACATTTAGGTTGATTTATTACCATTGTTTTATAAAGTCTTTCTGTGCTTGAAAAGATGACACTGTGCTAATTCATTTATGTCAGGGTCATTTGCAATGTATGACCTTAGCAACATGATTGTCTTAGTATAATCCATAGCAACCAAGATGTTCATACATGCTTTGATTATATGCTCCATTAGTGGAAAAAGTGTAGAAAGACAGACAAATGACTATCTTCTTGCCAATAGCTATTGTGGTTATTAAACACTTGAAATGTGGTTAGCATGACTACAGAACTGATTTTTAAATTTTATTTAATTTTAATTAACTTGAATTTACCCAGCTACACATGGCCAATAGCAGAATATTGCACAGCACTGCTTAAAAACTTGTGGGGAATGATGAACTCAAATTTCATATTATAAATAAAATCAAATGAATGTAATCAGCTCTGAAAGACACACTGTTTGAAGCAACTCAGAAATTCATTCTGTTTTCTGTCATTCTTACTGTTTTAGTTTGCTAAAGCTGCCATCACAAATTATCATAGACTGGGTAGTTTAAACAACATAAATTTATTTTTTTATCATAGTTCTGGAGGCTACAAGTCCAAGATCAAGGCATTGGCAGTTCTGATTTCTGCTCAGGCCCCTCTTGTGTCTTGTGGATAGCTACCTTCTTTCTGTGTTTCCTGTGGTTTTTCCTTTGTGCCTGCACATCCCTGGAGTCTCTGCTCTCATTTCTTCTCCTTATAAGGACACCTGTCAGGTTTGATTAGGACCCACCCTACTGGCCTCATTTTAACCTAATCATCTCTTTAAAGGCTCCAAGTACATTCTCCAAGTACAATCACATTCTGAGGTACTGGGGATTAGGACTTCAATACATGAGTTTGGAGGGGGATACAATTCAGCCGGTAATACCCACTAGCTGATAATACTAGCCCTTCCCTACTCTGTGGAGATATGTGTGCAGGTCGTTTCCTATTTGCACCTTGCTTGCTTTTTATTTCAAAGTGGGATGATATTTTTACTCATTAGAACACAGTGTCAATACAGATTATCTAAAATCAGCCTTGTTGCAAGTCTTTACAGTGTGCATTTTTTATTATTTTATATTCTTTATTTTGAATTTGTCATCTTATTTATGGTTCACTTAATATGCTGCTTTATGATGTGTATTTCTTGAAAATACACATCATAAATGACATATTTGTGTCATTCTAAGAATAGTAGGCAATTTTATAAACTCATGACATAAATATTTGTGTTTTACTGATCATAGAACTCATGAAAGATTTGAACGATTTAATATCGCTTCATAATTTTCTAATATTAACAGGGAAAATTGCTGACTTGAAGGGACTATAATTTTAATGTCTTTGTCTTATTACTTTTGAGCCGTTCAATATCTCTTTTAGTTGGCACATGTTTTAGGTATTATGCAGAACTTTCTAGAATGGTTGCTATATCTTTCCATGTTAGTATTAAAGACAGCAAAACATTTGCTTATGTTCTTGGAATTCATCTCATGCAATATTTCTTCCGTAGTAAACATACTAAGGGAAAGAGGGAAAACCTCGTATTTTTCCTCTTAAGAAAACTATTCTTGTGTAAATGGATAGCTTTACACTCTAAGGTCTTAGCCCAAATTCTTTAACTAAATGGTCATGTTGTCAGTTAGGAAAATTCATTTCTATATTAATACCACATAAAGAATATATCACACATGATTAACCAAAACATGAGAGCATATTTGAAGTATTAATCTACTTTGATTAAATTATAGTGCTTTTTGTTGGAATGCCTTACATTAATAACTTGGAAGTCCTTTGCATTTAGAAACTCTACTTCTTCACATGGCAGGAAAAAAAAGAGGTTAATTTTTAAGCATTTATTTTAAAATTCCTCTTTAAAAGTTTTTTTTTTGTTGTTTTTTTTCCCGTGGAGGGAACTATATTTACCCTCGTTCATTTTTTTATCAAGTTGTTTTTTTCAAGGACAAATCTTAAGGAAACTGTGATGAGCATGGTGGGTTGCCCTTCAAAATCTATTTTCCACTTCTTGCTTATTAACAGAACCTTGATTTTGCTGGGATTGCTTTCCCAGTCTTCTTGGGAACATTTCTTAGAACAACTATAAGGCATAGTTTTGGCCAAGGAGATATAAGTGGAAGTTTATGGGATAATTTAGGAAAGCAATTGCTTTACTAAGGGATAACTGCAACTTCTACTCCCTTTTCTACTTTTCCTCTGGTTTTGAATGTGCAAGGATGTCTGTATCTGCAGCAGCCTTCTTACATCCAGGAAGTGAAAAACATAAGGGCAGACTTCACAGCACTAAGGATAATATAGGAGAAATACTAAAAGAATCTGCTTTCTTGGAGTCATCAGTGCCTACCTAGGTCAATATCAATCAATGCTAACCCCTGCACTTACTATGACAGAACACTGAACTCTTATTTTAATCTGTTAGTCAGGTTTTCTGTTACTCTTACCAAACGTGTTCCTAACTGTTAATAATTCTATACATTTTACAACAACTGTTGTTCAATAAACCTTCTCAATACGTGGAAATGTCCAATATGGTAGTCACTAGTCACATCAGCGTTGTCAAACACTTGAAGGGTGTGTGTGTGTGTGTGTGTGTGTGATTAAGAAGTTGAACTCTTTGTTTTATATTGTTTATTTAACTTAAATTTGAATTTAAATACCACACATGACTAGTGATTAACAGCCCAGGTATAAAAGCTGGTGAACAATTACAACTCTTCTATTCTAAAACATGGAAATTAATGTCTCCATCTTCAGAAGACAATTTGTGACGTATAACCTCATGAGACTTATATTTGTGTCACCACTTTTGAGACACAAATCATCGTATCCTTTTCTAAATAAAATCTTGACAATCATATCATGTTTGTGAAAGCAGAGGTCCTATAGGACCACCACACACAGACTGGCCTTCTTCATAGATTCTGCTCTTTTTCTTTATTTTGTGAATTTTGTGGAGTTTTGGTTAAAAACTTCACTAAATATTCCAGTGATAGCTCCTACTTATTTGCCTAAGACTTGGGTTATCATTGCAGAACTTTCATTGCCTGTCATTAATTTTATTATGAGCAGGTTTTGAATCATTTTTTTTTTTTTTTTTTTTTTTGAGACGGAGTCTCGCTGTGTCGCCCAGGCTGGAGTGCAGTGGCCGGATCTCAGCTCACTGCAAGCTCCGCCTCCCGGGTTTTTACACCATTCTCCTGCCTCAGCCTCCCGAGTAGCTGAATCATTTTTTAAAAGCAGGTTTTGCTTAGGAGATAACTGAATATTGTGTGATTGAAATGGCAGACTGTGCACACTGAAGGAAAACCTAGACTGTTAGTAATGCCACCAGTTCCCGCAGTACACAGTGGCCCAAGGCTTTGAAACTATTTCCGACCAAGTCTGTCCACTGAATTTAGATGTTTATTTTCTTCCATTTTTACATTTTTTATTTTTAGAAATAATTTATTCACATTCTGTAACAGGTGTAGCTTGCTTCTCAGAATGTGACGATGTGTTACAGATTTGAGTTTTAAAACAATAGTTTATCTTCTTTTTTTGATACGCAATTAACGCTTTCTCATTACTTATTAGCTGTAAGTAATAACAGGAATCCCTTTCTTTTCTTTTCCATCTTCTTTAAATGAGTGTGTGTTTAACTTTACTTTCATCTTCCTGTGATTTTGAGGAAACTTTTTAACTCGTGGCAAGTGATAATATTTGAGGTATTGTGGCCACACTTTCCAGCAGCTATATGTGATAATATCTGACTCTGTAAGTAGGTGCCTTACCAAAATAGGTGAGCTTCTTGGAGGATGTTTCTCAGAATAGGAAAGATATGAATTTGGTAATGAAGCACCCAGGTGTTTCACTTAAGGGTATGAGCTCAGTTTCAATGACAGAATATCACAATCTTTCTTTTCCTGTGACATTTTTGAATGACAGTTACTTGATTATAAAATAAAAATTTCATTTTCTTTTTGAGTTCTAAAATTTTTCTTGCCACTAAGCATTTTAGTTAATTGGTTTATAAAGGAAATGACAAAATACCCCTCCATCCATCCAACGATTATAAAATAGGGATTGAATGCTATTTCACCTAAAAATAGTTGTGTGGACTGGAGGTGCCTTTAAACTCTATTTTAAAATATTTATATTATAAAATGTTAGTGCTTCTTGAACTTTCCCTCCTTAAAAGACCACTAAAACTTATTTGTGTTTTATATCTTGAATTAATTAAAATGTTGAAATTAATAAATGGACAGTTATTTCTCTCATATTCAGGTTGAGAATGCAAAATCCAAAATCTAAAATGCTCCCAAATCCAAAACTTATTGAGCACCAACATGACACTCAAAGGAAATGATCATTCGATTTTTGAATTTGGGATCCTCAGCTGGTAAAAATATGCTGCAAATATTCCAAAATTTGAGACAATCAAATATCTGCAACACTTCTGGTCTCAAGCATTTTAAATAAGGGATTCTCAACCTGGATTAGTTCTTCAGATCTGAAAGGAAAGAGTTGTATAAGGAAGTCTAACAATTAAGTAAAGTCACACTATTTCTATTCCAACCAATGCTCCAATATATCATTTCCTCAGAGTTCATTTTGGGTATATTAGTGATTCCCAATGCCCTTTTTTTTGAAATTACGGAGTTAGGAATATTTTGAAATCACTTATCAAAGTTAGGATTATTTACTAAAAGCAAAGCAGCAGAGAATAATGGAAGTCTTAGAAAACATGGACACTTCTGAAATAACTAATCAATTATATAGGTCATAATTTATATGTGGAAGATTTGGTAAATTAAAGGCAAAATATAACTGCATTTTTCTTCCTTTGGCATTTATCTGCATATCAAATCTCTACAAAAATGAAATATGTTATTATTTCCATGAGGAGAGAGTGAAGTCTTTGGAAAGATTGCCAAAGCATTTTTCCCAACACTGTGACTTATAATGTTAGCACTTAGGCCTATCTGATCTGACTCTTTTAGATAAGGCAGAGCCAGACAAGCTCATGTTCTGCCAACTCCAAAGACAAGCTAATTCATATATCAGAAACCACATGGTTTTATTTTCAATAAGTACAGTAAAAAGAATTTTGTTGCAAAGGTGCCTAGAAAAATATTTATTTTAATGTAAGTTTGGCTTAGTATTCATAAAAGTAATAATCATTTTGAGGTCTATTAATTATTTATTTCCTTCTGTCCCTAATTATTTCCATTCTTTCCTAAGTACCTTGGTGCTCAGAATTACAAAAGGCTCCTTCCTGTGCATTAAAGTTTCAACATATATTGTGTGATAGATCTAGAAAAGTTATGGAACATTGCAGTAGTGCTGTAACAGAAATACATACTATGTCCCATAACCAGTAAACCTCCATCAAATATAACTTGATAATATTTTTTCACATGATGGTTGCTGGTGTTTTAAATCATTGTTTCAGGAAAAGTTTATGAAAACTTTAAATATATTTAAAAACATGTTTTAATGCTTGGTATGAAGGAAGATAGCAAAGTTTAGTGTGAATTGATTTTGGAAATTGAGTCACCTTAAACTAGATTAAACACATACACATAAACACAAAATCTGGACATTACGTATTTGGCTTTATGAGAATATGTTTTTACTTCACATTCTTTGTCAATTTGTGGCTTTTTTGGGGGGGGCATCATTGAGGAAATATAAAAATAGATATCAGATACTTGGAAAACGTAGATACAGCAGATCTGTTAAATGTTTTGCTGGCCTTGGGTGACAACATAAATGTTGATATGCACCTGACAAAAATAGTGCTCTGGTATTCTTGGCTGTGAGCTTTTTATCTGCTGTGACAAAGAACTGGTTATCTCTACTTCTGAGAGGGTGTTTCTAAAATGGAAGTTAAACTGTCTAGACAATTAATATTAGCAAAAAGCTTACTGATTATCACCTTAAATAAGCTTTCTAGTACATGAACTTCTGATAGCATACACATTTTAAAATGTAGTTGCAAACTTAAATTTCTTAATAGATACATAATATAAAATATACATTGTACTTATCTCTGTATCTTTTTTGGAGAATTAAAATATATTTTCTGACCTTCAGTTTTCCAGATATATTGGTCTCAGAACTGGACAGTTACTTATCTTGAACCCAAATTAATAGGTTGATTGGGGAAATTATAGCTGAAAAAGTAATTATTTTAGGATTTACATTTCAAATTTACATATAATGATTTAAATTAGGCATTTAAAATCAGCTTTGACAAAATTTTTATTTTACCTTATTTGTTAACTCCCCTTATGTGACTTTGGGATATCATTTCAAATTTAGCTGTTAATAGAGAATAACTATATGCCAGTTATTTACCCAGGAATATAGTTTTAAATTTCATGCCACTTTCAAAATTATAAAAACTTACTGTCTGAGAGAAATGACATTTATGGCAAGTTAGCTAAAGTCTAGGTATTTCCTCCATTTTTTAAAGCTTTACCCAAATTAAGCCATAGTATCAGAGAGCTATGTATCTGAGCTAGCACCTCTCCATCTGTTGTGACAGCCAAATATATCTCCAGACATTGCTAAATGTCTCCTGTGGGAGCACAATTGCTCCACTTTGAAAACCATAGAATAAAGTATAAAACTCTATTAGGAATAGCAATAATAACAAAATAGCTAAATTTGATTACTCACTACATGCTAGTCAATGTGTTTAGTAGTTTTATAAACATTATTTTATTTGACTTTTGCAACAGCCCTATGAGAGATGTACTACCATTATCTTATTTTGAAGATAACAAAATAGTCTTAGAGTTTAATTATCTGCCCACTGAAATTTGACAACTGGTAATTGCCAAAATTAGATTTGTTCTCGGTCTTTATGATTCGAAAGCCAGGGCTCTTAGACTCTTAGACACTCTACTATTCTGTCTGTACTTGATCATGAGACAGTAAATTAAATGATGCAATACATTTTAACTGCATTGTTACACAGCATGAAAGTAGGAGTCTTTAGAGTTGAAATAAGGTGTGGTTTCTTTTACCTGATGCATTGGTAAAAAAGGAAAAACATTTTTCTTTGTATTATAAAATAACCAAGACTTTTCTGGTTTTGGATTTCTTCCGCTTGCTGATACTTTGCCATATATATATATATATGCATGCTATCTTTGTATTTAACAGCTCTTTTATCCTGTGGTTCTGAATCTGGAACAGTTGTGTGCCTTAGGGGATATTTAGCAATGTCTGGAGCCATTTTTGATTTTTGCAACCGGGTAAAGGAGGGGTGCTACTGGGATCTACTGGTATGCCAACCAGGAGTCTGCTAAATATTCTACAATGCATAGGATAGCCCCCACAGCAAAGAATTATCCAGCCGTGTGATGTCAGTAGTTCGGAGGCCAAGAAACTTGCTTTAACCATTTATTTTTGAACATTAAGCTTAGAGACATTAATTCCTTTGTATTTCATTAATAACTACCTGTATATAATGCTTTCTTTGGTGGCCCCATCTATATAACTATATTCTTCCCCTAAATTTTTCCCATTAACAACAAATTATGTAAAATAAATTTAAAATTATTTCTTATTGTTTATTCTCTGGAAGACAATATGCAGGGTTTGCTTTGAAGATAAAGCAAATGGAAAAAAGTTTGCATTGGAATCATTTTATTCCTTATATATTATTTATTGTAAGAAATGAGTTCCTATGTGATATGAAAAACAGTATGAAGCTTTGGTAAAAGTAAATATAACTAGAAAAATAAAATATGAGATAAACATGAAAAATTAATACGTAAAATTAAATTTAACCTAGTCAACCAGTGAAATGTTTGCAGCTATTTATTGAATCAGGTTAGGTACTATTTCCGTATTTATGGGAAAAGACATTAATCTGTTAAAACTTTGCAAATAACTATGAATAATACTAATGTGATGATTTGTTTTTGTGATGAATTCTGCTGAAGTGATGTGTTTAGAATAAGATGACAGGGATTTCTCTCTTTAGGTATTTTACTTATTCAAGTCAGAATCTATGCTTTCTTGGCCCTCTTTCCTGTTCAGTAAATCCTGTTATAAATTTCTGTTGTATTCAATGCATTTAGAGTTCCATGTTGTAGTATGTAGTGATTTATAGCATTCTTTCGACTTTAACAGGGAAATCATGTGTAATTCCTATGGTTTCAGCATCAAAATGACTGAACAAAATTAACAATTTACTTTCACCTGAGTACTCTGGATTGTGACACAATGACAAGCATAGATTAAAGCAATAGACACTTTGTTTCTCTCTCTCAGCATCGACTTCATTTTCACATGATATGGAGGTGTGTGGTTGAAATTATTTGAGACTTAGATCCACATAGAATAAAGTTTCAAGAGTGTTATTAGTGGTTTAATGTTAGCTTGGGCCTGAGCAGCAGGTCAAGGAAATGTTGAATGATGTTTCAAAGGCATATACAGTTATTAAATATGTTCATTGATGACCTGGCTGATGAAATAAAAAATAGACTCTATCAAATTATTCAGACCATAATTCTAGGCGAGCATTGTGAGGCTTAGTGAGGTTTATTGTTGATCATTTGAATTGAGAGTTACCTGACAAGGAGAAAAAAAAAAAAAAAAAAGAAATTCTTGAGTTAAATATTAATGGAAAAATCCAAGTAGTTTAGATGAAAAGAGAACACATAAATGGAAGATGTAAAGGTTTGGGCCTATTTATTCATAGATCAGAAGTTAGATATGAATAAGAAGAATAGTACTTTTAACATGTGTTTACAAACTTCCAGTATTGTATAATGGGAAGTAATTGTTTCGGAACCATAAGATAGTTGATTTATGATTTATTAAAGAGATGAGAAGTCTAGTAAACTTGTAAAAAATGAAGTGTAATGCTTGTTATAATAATATCTGGGATAATCAGGTATGAGTAATTACTGTTGGTACATTACTTTCCCCTTTATAATTGAAAACCCAGATATATGGCTTTGTTCTCATGAATGTGAGGCTAAAAAATCACACTTCCAGCATCGTCATTCTATCAGTCCATTTTCATACTGCTATGAAGGAATACCTGAGACTGGGTAATTTATAAAGAAAAAGAGGTTTAATGGACTCACAGTTCCACATGGCTAGAGAGACCTCACATCATGACGGAAGGCAAAGGAGGAGTGAAGGCACATCTTACATGGTGGCAGACAAGAGAGTGTGTGCAGGGGAACTGCCCTTTATGAAACCATCAGATCCCATGAGACTTATTCACTATCATGAGAACAACATGGAAAAAAACCCACCCCAATGATTCAATTATCTCCTACCCGGTCCCTCCCATGACACATGAGGATTATGGGAGCCACAATTCAAGATGAGAGTTGGGAGGGGACACAGCCAGGTAATCATTTATGTTGCCTGTATTAAATTTATGAGATTCTTAATTCTTTAATACAAGCAACATCTCAGCCTCCCAAATAGCTGGGACCACAAATGCATGTCAACATGCCTGGATTTTTTTTTTTTTTTTTTTTGTAGAGATGAGATATCCCTATACTGCCCAGTTTGGTTTCGAACTTCTGGGCTCAAGTGATCTTCCTGCCTAGACCTCCCAAAGTGTTGAGATTACAGGTCTGAACTACCACGTCCAGCCTTCCAGAGTTTTCTATTATATACTTGGTCAACATATTATTTCTAAAAAATAAAATCTTGATTATTTAATAATAGTACTATAGTTGCTCTTCTAAAAGGATTCACAGCATCTTCTAGATTATCTACACCTACTGGTTCCCTTGCAATTAGCTCCATGCTGGTCCTTTGAAACCCAAGCTAAACTCAGAGATCAAGCTGATAAGAATTAAGATAGATTTTGAGCAGTTTGATTTATCTGTTTATTCATGTTCTACAATATAATTTGAAATAACTAAAGAAATTACAAAATGCCTTATATTAATATTTTATGGGACATATATTAGGTTTTAAATATGTCATTTAGTCAAAGACAGTCTATACTTTTATAATATGATGGATGGAGCTCTCATCTATCCCTCATACTATTGAACAATCAACAACTATTCTAATCAGTGAATAAGTTCACACTGCATAATTACCCAGGGACTGAAATTTGTTCCTGGAGCATAACCAATCTAACATTGTTAAATAGTAAGAAAACTAAAGGGCAGCTAAAAAGTTCAGAAATTGAACAACACTGTAGAGGCTATACGTATGCCAATAATACAATTTATGAAAAAAAATTTAAGACATTTCTGGATTATTTTCAAAATTGTTAATTACTAGATTTCTAAGAAAACCGGGTTTCAAGTCAACTTCATTTCTAAGATAATACTTAGTACTATCTTTTAGTACAATAAAGAAATATCTTGTATAATAATATTTATATTTTTATGTAATAGCAAATATTTTGGCATACTCATTTCAAATTCTTTTAGCAAATATTAGTCTTTATTTTATTTATAATTTCCACAGGGAGTTCTGTTTTTTATTTATTATCAGCTCTTTGTCCTTTGTGGAGAAAAAAGTATAAAAGGATTTCCAATAAGATTAAATATTTTATTAAACAACACACTTGGAGACATAGCGGTGAGGCAGTGATTATTTATCTCTGAAATAAAGCAAAGAGCCCTACATATACCTTTTAAGATCTTGATAAATCCTGAGTTAAATCAATTGTGATTATCTAAAAATCTTAACTGAGATAGATGATAAAAATAAGTGGTCACCTAGGAAAATACTAGTAGCATCTAATAGACAAACGTGTAGTCATATTTAAATCATTGGATTTTAGCTATAGAACAGGGGTCCTCAACTGTCAGGCCATGGACCAGTCCATGGTCTGTTAGGAACCAGGCTGCACCACAGGTAGGTGAGCAGCGGGCGAGCAAAGCTTCATCTGTATTTACAGCCAGCTGCTTCCCATAGCTCGCATTACCTGGGACCAGACTGGACAACATAGTGAGTCTGCCTACCTGTCAGGTCAGCAGTGGTATTAGATTCTCATAGGAGTGCAAACCCTTTTGTGGACTGCACATACAAGGAGTCTGGGTGGCATGCTCCTTATGAGAATCTAATGCCTGATGATGTGTCACTGTCTATCATCACCCCCAGATGGGAGCATGTAGTTGCAGGAAAACAAGTTCAGGGATCCCACTGATTCTACATTATGGTAAGTTGTATAATGATTTCATCCTATTTTAAGATAGAATAGTAATAATAGAATTAAAGTACACAGTATCTGTATGCACTTAACTCATCCTGAAACCATCTTCCCTATTCTGTCTGTGGAAAAATTGTCTTCCATGAAACCAGTTCCTGATGCCTGAAAGGTTGGAGACCGTTGCTATTGAAGAAAGAACTGCCTGAAAATAATTTGAGGTCTTGGAGGATTCAGAATGTGAATCTGGGCTGGGTGTGATGGCTCTCAACTATAATTCCAGCACTTTGGGAGGCTGAGGTGGGAGGATCACTTGAGCCTGGGAGGTTGAAGATTCAGAGTCTTGGTGACTCCACTGCACGTCAGCCCAGAGCGAGATCCTGTACTAAAAAAAAAAAAAAAGAATATTAATTTGCACTAGGAATATGAAAGTGTTAATGCATCTTGAAGAGAGTAAAAAGTCTGCTCTGTCATTTCTAGTAGTACAGCATCATCATATGTTGTGTATTTAAGCAATTTTTAAAAATTTATATCATAACTGTGGGAATTATAGGTATTTTGACACTAATAAATTTCCCTTTTGCCCTAGGAATTATAGGATACAGATTTTCTGGACTACAATAATATTTTAGTGTATCCTCAAAATTTTTAAAAAAGCATATTTTTAATGTGATTTCTTTTTCTAAACATGAAAATCAGAAATTACTATAAAACCTCCAAGTTTTTAAAAGTTTGCTGTCCCCTATTTTCTCAAATGAAAAAAAAATTAATCTTTCTCACAGTTTAGCTGCATTTTAATAAGTTGAGCTCACTCAGTGAAAGAAACGGAGGGAAAATTCTCTGACCTTGGTCAGGTACACAATTATTTTGCAAATGAAGTGGTGGGATGCGTGACTTTTTTAATGAGACAAAATTTGCATCAAGTTGTAATCTGATTGCTGGTGCACACCACTTGAACCTGACCCTAGGGTTAAACCAGTTCTAGTTAATTTATAAAAACAACACATACCTGTAAGGTTAGCCAAGAGTATATGATTTACTAATACTATACTACATTTTAAAACGTTCTCAGTTTATTGTACTCTTTTAAATAATGAACAAGATTATGTCCTTTGCAGGGACATGGATAGAGCTGGAAGCCATTATCCTCAGCAAACTAATGCAGGAACAGAAAGCTAGACACTCACTGCATGCTCTCACTTATAAGTGGGAGCTGAACAATGAGAACACTTGGACACAGGGAGGGGAACAACACACCCTGGGCCTGTTGAGGGGTGGGGTTGGGGGAGGGAGAGAATTAGGAAAAATAGCTAATGCATGCTGGACTTTATATGTAAGTGATGGGTTGACAGGTGCAGCAAACCACTGTGGCACATGTTTACCTATGTAACAAACCTGCACATCCTGCACTTGTACCCCGGAACTTAAAATTTAAGAAAATAATGCACTAGGAACATTTTTTGAAAGTGAGATTTTCATCTTAATTATCTTTAAAAAACCCAGTCGAATATAGTAGGTAGGAGAATGAGGTGGTTTTAAGAACGAATGAGTCTATTTTCCTTCATGCTGTGTATAATTAATCTCATGTTACCTTGTATGTGTTGTCCTGAATTTCTCCATATGAATGTTTGAAGCATCTATTTCAATGTACTTTAATTCTTTTAAAATTGGAAAGAGTTATTTCTCTGAATTTTCTTTTATGAATAATTAGATAAATCAATACTTGGAGGAGAGGGACATGACTCAATGTTGATGCAATGCCTAAATAAATGTCCAGTTGCTTGATTTTACTTGTCAATGAGTTGTGTAGGTATATCTAGAAAAATATTATATATTCTAGTGCAGTGCATCTCTGTTTCCTCTGAATTGCATCAGTTATTTCACATGTGACGACATTAAGAGAAAGATGACAAAATAGGTAAAACATTTTTCTGGTGAAGTGTTGATGTACTTTGAACTATTATTTTTCATCATAATGAGACATTAAATATATGGATCTTTCAAATACAGATAATTAAAACAGCCACCTCAAATTCATGTTGCCTTGTATATGCATATGGTCTTTCTTATCCCAATTATCTGTAGCAAGAGGAACCACTTTGGGACGATTTGGGAAGAAACTTACTGCCACAGTAGTGCTGGGTCTTAGAAGACAGTCATTTTCACCGCCAGACATTAAGAGTATCATGTCTGCTAGAAAACAGAATGATGGAAGAGTGTGGAATGAAGGTAGTAAAGCATAGGAGTGACAGCTAGAGATCTGACTTGAAACTCCTGTAGGAGTTTTCTATCTGAGAATAGTACTGGGATGGAGAATTCAGAAGTGGATAACCATCTGCCACCAGTCTGAAATGTGGTTAAAATTTTTTCCTGGATTGGGATTCAAGAGCAGTACGACATAAAGTCTGTCCTGGACAGTTTCAGCTGATTTCAATTATCCTGGCACAGTTATTAATGGCATTCAATATTACTCTCAAAAGTGTCTGCTTTGAAAGATAAGCTATAGTCCCCAGAGAAGATTTATGAATTAAGGTCCTTCATCCAAGGAGCAATGGCAAAACCAGACAGATTATCAAGACAAGACCCAAACAAATGGGAGCAATTGTAGATTAGGAACATATTTGAAAACAAAACCTTTGAAACAGTGCAAAAGCTCAGTTACAAAGTTGGAATAATACCAGGCTTTAAGTAGCAAGGGTGGATTGATGTTGAAGCTTCTTGCTTAAGGTCTGGACTGATCTTAAGACAGTGTTTCCCAAACTCAGATTGCATTAGATATGTGAGAGGTATTTGCCAAAATGCAGATTCTCAGACTTTACTCCAGACATACAGAATGAGACTCTTCTGGGGTGAGCATGGAATAAGCAATTTTAATAAGTCCCCTGGTGATTCTTACTCACACTAAAGTATAATCGACATTGTAATAGAGATGGGAGAGGGGTTAAGCCAGCAGTTTGAAAGGAAAAGGTGCCTTCTGCAATTTTGTGAAGGCAGATTGATTTGTTGCATAGAAAATACAAATAAATACATAAATTTAAAGGGCTTGAAAGCTATCCTCATTAGTGCTGAATGATTTTAATCAGCTTTACATTGAATTATATAAATTTGTTCATTATGTCCACAAGAGAAAGGTTATTATAGATCAAGAACACAGCTTATTAGGTTGCTAAATCCTATTTTATAAAAGTTCCTTACCAAATGATATAAAAGGAAGAATGCCTTAGGGAAAAACAGTGTTCCAGAAGAATAACTCAAAACTATTTGTAGTTCCTGTGAAAGCATTGGACCAGATCTGACTCTTAAAATAGAAATCTAAGCAAATCTATTGGAAAAAAAGATAACAAATATATTCACAATGGTTAAGTTATGATATGCTGGATATTAGACAATAAACTTCTTAGAAACTGATGGAATTAGCTTCTAAGTCAACAGTAATATTTTATGCACTTCTATCTTGTTACTCAAAATGGGATCCATAGACCAACAGTACTGACTTATAAGAAGTGCAGTATTGCAGGACCTACCTCAGAACTACTTAATCAAAATCTGTATTTTAATAGAACTTTCAAGTCATTCACAGGTACATTAGAGTTTGAGAGACATTGCTTTGCAAGTAGAAGTGTCTGACCTGAGGAAAACTTTATTTCTATTTGGGAAGCATAATCTCAGTGGAAAGTGAAGAATTAGAATGAGTCTACTAAAATGTTATTATTCAAATTTCAATCCTGCTATGATTCTGAAGTACTTAGAAGAACATCTTTTACAAAAGCAAAGAACATTTCACTGGCAGTTCAGGGAGGTCAGTGCAGTGTGGTGCCCTCAGAGTAGACTAAAATTTTGTCTGTGATTTAGGGCCATCAAAGTAAAAAGGAAATGTACTTCTATGTCATAAATGACTTTTTAGTGTAGTAAACAATATTGTATCATTGGCATCAAATACCTACAAACCAATATTGGTTGAGAGTGCATTTTGTGCTTATGAGCTTTCAATATATAATTGATAGAGTTTTGTTTCTGGAAGAAAAATATAGAACTTATATAAATGCTAAAAGTAAAGGCAAAGTAAAAAAACAATCAGGTAGACAAATTTCCTTAAATCCAAATGGTGATGGTATATTTATAAGACCGTCTTCAGTCTATAATAATGACTTCTTAATGAAAAGAAGGCAGAAAGATTATTTAAATGCTGTAAGTTAGAAACCAAGTCAAGTCCTCAATTAAAGGAAGCTAATGGAAAAGCTGTCACAGATAAGCCAAAAACACAATAAAAACAAATTGAAGTATGGTAAAACACAAATTTAATGCTAATTTAATTTTTTCCTGTGGAACATTAGTACACTCCCCCACCCATGTATCCCCCAATTCCCCTAGTGCTTGCTTAAAAACTAGAGCAGTATGAGAAACCCTGCATACTTTATTCCCCTTTCATTGAACAAAAGTTTGTTTAGTAACTTAGAACTAATTGTATATTAGGCATTGTACAATAAAGGCTGTGAGTAGACTTGAATTACGGATACCTTTTTAATTTTGCTCAACTTGGAGTTTTCAAAAAAATTAACAGTGGAACTTCTTTTTCATGAAATGCCTATTAAAACTAGTTCCTGAACACATTAGGAAAGGAGCACTAGTTAACAAAAGGGAGCATCATACTCTTGCTCTCTCACTATGGCCTTTGTTCTTCCTTCCACTCATGAATTTCATAGTGTCTCGTTCTTTATGTTTTTAAATTATTGGCTCACAGTGCCATGATTAATCTGAACCCAAAGAAAAGTCGATTGCTGTGGTTACTTGGTTTCCTACGAAATTTTAAGTAAAATTTTTCTTGTTTATTCCATATTAATTCATAAAATGGCATTCTTTATAATGATTATTAATTGAATCAAACAAAAATTCATCTTCTTATGGGTGTCTTAATAAGGTTTTTCATACACTATTTTTATTTCACTCTTCCCAAATGACTTGACATAGATGCAATTTTTTAAATTTTTTTAAATTAAAAAAATTACCCTTTCTTTTTAAAATTACAAATCATTAGTTTCTTTATTCCATATCATATTGTAACCCACATACTACTTCATGAGTAAAATCAGGAATCTGTTCCAAAATGTATTATTTGTTAAAACATATCAATTTTGTATTGTTAAGATCAATCTTATGCATTATATAATATGGGTTTTTAATTACTCTATGCCTTATTTTGAGACCCTTCAAATATGTTACTCCTCTTTATACAATTTCAGAACCTTTACAGTTTAAATATAACCTCTGACTCTACTGATACTACCTGAAACGTTAAAAAGGTTACAGAGGCATATATACCGCTGTAGAGAATATTTGGATTTTATGTTTTACAGAGTAACTCTCATTCAGGATTCAAAAATGTAATGGTAAAAACTGGTAAGCAGTAAGTTAAATTAAAAGACAGTGTTTTCTTTAAAATGTATTTTTTTCAAGAATTTATCCAAATATAAACCCTGATAAAGTGATCTATTTAGGAACTGTTTCCTTGCTTGATTATGAAATATGAGCACTGAAATGAATGATGGTCTCCAGACATATTTATAATGTTCCTTTGGAATTTATGTTTTCTCAACCAGTAGAAAATGTTGTCATGAAATGAAATGAGCACTTAAATTACTGTATCTGAATCATGTCTAAATTATCTAAATTCATTGGCATCAGATTTTTAATAAATTAAATATGAATCTTGAGAGGTAGCTTTTTATATTCATTCATTCATTCAAGTAACATTTATGGAATGTCTGCCATATGCAATACGCTGAATGAGACTGATATAATACTTATAAAAACAAGGCATAACTTGATCCAGTCAAGGAAACAAATAATTATAACACAATATGATGAGTGCTAAAATAAATTATATATTAGTTACAATTAGCTGCTGCCAAATAACAAACAAATACGTTTTTTTTTTTTTTTTTTTTTTTTTTTTTTTGAGACGGAGTCTCGCGCTGTCGCCCAGGCTGGAGTGCAGTGGCCGGATCTCAGCTCACTGCAAGCTCTGCCTCCCGGGTTCACGCCATTCTCCGGCCTCAGCCTCCCGAGTAGCTGGGACTACAGGCGCTGCCACCTCGCCCGGCTATTTTTTGTATTTCTTAGTAGAGACGGGGTTTCACCGTGTTAGCCAGGATGGTCTCGATCTCCTGACCTCGTGATCCGCCCATCTCGGCCTCCCAAAGTGCTGGGATTACAGGCTTGAGCCACCGCGCCCGGCCACAAATACGTTTTAACTAACAATTCCTTGATGCTATAGAAATAGAAATTATAGGATTTATCCATGCATATATACATGCATTCACTCATTCGCTTATTAAACAATTATTTAGTACCTACTTTGTACAGAGCAAGGCACTGTTCTTGCTCTGGGAATATATGTCAATGAACAAAATTTCAAATATGTCTTATGCTATAGACATTACAATTTACTGGTTTAAAGAAAATCTTCCCTGTAAGTAAACTGACTATTGAAGGATAAGTAGGAATTCAGTAGTTAAAGAAAAATAGTGGAGGAAGAGAGAGATGAAGAGAGCAAAAGAGAGAGGAATTAAGAGTGATAAATAATTAATATAATTTGACTCTAGCTAACGTTATCATCAATTCACTGAGATAACCTCAAAAAGCTAAATCATTCATATGTCTTTTTCCTATATGTGCAATGTCTGCATGTACCAATATTTGAAGATTTTTTAGAATTTTAAATTGAAAGATGGTATGATTTTAAGTGAGTGAATTATTAAGAAATTTTAATTTTTGCATTGAGCCTCCAGTCCAGTGTGCTTGTAATGTTAATGTACATAGCAGTGACACTATCTGAGTCCATGTGGAGCACAAACTAATAGGTTTTCGAATTAGGTGCCTTGGCTGAATTAGTCAAGAAGGTTTTTTTCTTAGAAATTATTGTGAACCCAAGATCAGTAGTTCCAAAATTCTGGTTCACAAACAAGCTGCGTCATAATGACCAGAGGGCATTTTCCTCCATCCCTGCAAAATGGAGTTCTGATTTAGTAGATATACAGGTGGGCCAAGGAAGGAATTTTGTTTTTTGGGACACAAAATCTCACTCTTTCACCCAGGCTGGAGTGCAGTGACAAGATCATGGCTCACTGGAACCTCAATATCCTGAGCTCAAGCGATTTTCCCACTTCAGCCTCCCCAGTAGCTGGGACTACTTAGGTGCATGCCACCACGTCTGGTTAAATTTTTTTTTTTTATTTTTATTTTTTTGGTATTTTTTTGTAGAGACTGGGTTTCACCATGTTGCTCAGGCTGGTCTTAAACTTCTGGGCTCAAGCAAGTCTCCTGCCTTGTCCTCCCAAAGTGTTGGAATTACATGCATTAGCCACCATGCCCAGCCTGGAAAATATATTTTTAAAATCTACCCAGATTATGCTGTTGTGTGGACAGGTTTTAGATCTATTTCTGGAGGATTAGTTATGGCAACCGGGATTCAGGAATTTCAGATCAAAAAGAAATGAAGAGGATGATGGACTGGGACTCTGAACACTGGCAACTAGAATGAGGGTTCTTAATCAGGAAGTTTTTCCCAGGGTTCAGTCTGGCAGATGTAGGCACTTAGAAATTATTTTTTGAATGAGTGAGTAAATTCTGATATTTTATACCCATCTACTGAATTTAAGCATATGTGTGCAAGTGTTCATGTGCGTGCTTTTCATTTTAGCCAACTAACACAAATCCTCTCTAGAGATTGTTAGAATTTCTCTATCCAAAGAAGCTAGAGTCATGATCTTAGTTCCATTTCTGATCATTACTATTAAATTCTATATCCATTTCTTTTATACCCATGTTCTCATCTTTGCAGAATTTCTAAGAAGGGGAAAAATCACTACTCACCTTTTCAATGGTTTACATCACAGCTTGCAGTGATTTTTTGGCAGAGAAAACACCCTCAGATTTTCTTTTGGACTGTACCACAAAGGAACTCAAATAGCCATTCTTTTCATTGACCCAGTTCTCCTAAACTTTAAATTATTACTCTAAGTTTCAAGATCAAAAAGACCACCGATCTTTGGAACTGAAGAGGCTGATTGAGTTATAGCCCAGGAAAGAAATGAACTCTTTTCATCCCTATCTGTGTGGATCATAAGAATAATGCCAGAATGCTTGGAAAGAGTCTCAGAATAATAAAATAATAATGAAAGCATTACTGATATTAATTAATTATAGATTTTTAAAGTAGGACAAATAAAATAAATTTAGAATAATCTATATTTGATTTGAAAGAGTGAAGTCACAGTAGTGGCATGATTACTGCCCTCAGGCTTATAGAGGCATTTTTCAGAATAATTTAAATAGTTACTACTGTATCGGTCCATTTTCATGCTGCTGCTAAAGACATACCCAAGACTGGATAAGTTACAAAAGAAAGAGGTTAATGGACTTACAGTTCCACATGGCTAGGGAGGCCTCACAACCATGGCAGAAGGCAAAAGGCACTTCTCCCATGGCGGTGTCAGGAGAGAGAATGAGAGCCACGCGAAATGGGCTTCCCCCATATAAAACTATTAGATCTCGTGAAGCTTACTCACTACCATGAGAACAGTATGGGAAAGACTTGCCCCGATGTTTCAGTTACCTCCCACTGGGTCTTTCCCAGTTCCTCATGTTGAATTCTCACAACACACGGGAATTTAAGATGAGATTTGGGTAGGGACACAGTCAAACCATATCACTACTGAGGAGACAAGCTATATTTATCTTATTAGTTAATTTTTCTGGAAAAAAAAGCCATAGGCAGGTTAATCCTATCCCGAGACAGCAATAGGAGGTATGATTGGGGGAGTCTTCTAGAGCAGTTCTCCAGCAGAATATGGAATTAATTCTGCTTAAACATTGAATTACAGCCTGTATTTTAGTTTAAGATTCTGTTATTAGTCAAATAAATTCCTATTTAATACCACAGGTAAATTACTATGTAAAAATGACCAAAAACAGTATGTAACATGAATCCTTGCCCTCAAAGAGTTTATAGTTAACAAAAAGAAGATTTGTATTTAAAATCTGTACTTCTCTGAGAGGGTTAGGTTCTTATCAGTCATACACACTAATTGATTGAGTTTAGTAAGATTATCTCTAGCTACAGTATATAATAGAAAAATGCTTTAGATTGGAATCTGTTATTTCCTTTAAAAATGCATTTTTTCTATCTTCCTAGGTTCTAGTTTTATGATATAAAAACTGAAGGAGAGGGAATCGATTTCTCTAAGTTGCTTTCTTATTTAAAAATTTTTATTACTGTTTGTTAATGTTTTTTGTGTGTACAGTTTTGGGTTGCGAGATTTACCCAACACAGCAATGTCAGCATTGAGACGTTCTCAGTTTTATATACTAGTTAGTTGTATGACTATGCTTAAGTCAACAAAAGTATTATTCATACTAGTTATATTATAATGACCTATTTCTATTACTTATAGAAATAGATTATTTCAAGATTTAATTGTTCTCTTTGGTTCAAGAGATGGAAAAGCTACATCATTAGGAAAGACATACAAGCAAACATGCAGGATCCTGAAAAATAAAAGTACAAGGATTCTGGCCTTTCCTTTGCTATGTGGAGAAGAATACACACACACCCACACACACTACATGCACACCATTAGTTACAGATATCTCATAACGAGAGAGAGTGGCAAGATGGAAGCCTTAGGGCTAACTATACTTTTCCATCCCCACTTTCTCCAAACACTGCTCGCTGCACCATATCCTTGGAATGTGGGACAATTGATCCTCAGTTTTGATATCATTTCCAGTTAAGCATCAGGAAGCAAGCCACAACTCACTCTTCTCCCTACTTACAAATATGGGAAACTTACTGATACAATAGGAGGTATTTTAATATTACAGGAAAAAGCACATACTTTGGCTTCAGATCCTTCTGGTTTCAAATACTGTATCTACCACTTGCTACTTGTTGACCCCAGGCAAATTAATAAACCTCACTGAGCCTATGTTTCCTAATGTAAAATGAGAGAAACTAGAAATTATATTTCAGGTTGCTTTGAGATGGTAGATATTCCATATGTGGCATATACATCATTATGTGGTCTGTCAATAAGTGTACATGTAAATTATATATGCCCATACAAAATTAAATGCATAAACTCATATACTGATTAAGTGTTATGGGCATTTTTATGACACACATATATATATATATTTATGTATCTTATATCTTATATATCTCATATATATGATTCTACCCATTATGGTAATCACACTTGTGGTAAAATCTACCCAGTAGGAACTCCTAGTTCCTAGGAATATTTGTACTTTAAGAGGTCATTAGGAACCATGCCTAAAACATAAAGTTTGAAAATAAGATTACACAGTAGTTATCTCTAAAAATGCAATTAGTGTAGGAATACAGAGGCAGAGCAGCTGGTGAATGAAGAGGGTTGATAGGTGGATCTCCACATGCCCCCATCTACTAATCAACCAAAACAACTCTAATCTTGTATTTTGTTTTGATTTGTTTTTGAGACAGAGTCTTACTCTCTTACCCAGGCTGTGGTTCAGTGGTGTGATCTCATCTCACTGCAACCTCTATCTGTTTGGCTCAAGCAATCTTCCCACCACAGGCTCCTGAGTAACTGGAACCACAAGCACCCACCACCATGCCTGGTTAATTTGTTTTATTTTTTTTATAGAGACAGTGTCTCACTTTGTTGCCCAGGCTGGTTTCCAGCTTCTAGGCTCAGGCAATCAGCAAGCCTCGGGCTTCCAAAGTGTTGTTGATTACAGGCTTGAGCCACCACAGCTAGCCCGCTAATCTTGTATGTTGTTTTAATGTATTTTGTTTGGAAAGTGTTTTCTACTGCTTAACTCATAACACTTTCACCCTGACCAACAGAAAACAAAACAAACAAACAAACAAGAAAAACATAGATACAGCTCAACCCCTCATTTTTCAGAGGAATACGGTATCCAGCAAGCCCTAAGTGAACCATGGATGATCACATAATGGTTGTTAGTGGCCAAATCAAAGCTTAAACTCCCTCTTTTCTCCCTTGTTGAAATGTTTGTCTTTCAGTTTGTTTTCTCAACCATGACTGTTAATTTCCTTCATCTAACTCACTTTTTGGAAAAGGTTACTGGGGTGGAACTTCAGAGACTGATCTATAGCCAGGTGTTTTTGATTTCAGTGTACTCTTTTAGAACATCCCCAGTAACACTGGAAAAGTTGGTGAATTTTAAAGTAACTAAAAGTTTGTTGTCATCTGAGCATACTGACTGATGGATTTTTCTCTTTTTAAAGGATTGGAGGTACTTCAGGGACCTTTTTTTCTGACTGGGTTAGATTCAAGATTTTATAAATTATCTTGATAAATATTTAGATAACAGTTTTTCTCAGAAGTAAGTGAAAGTAGGCCAGCAGAAACAGTAACAGGTTAAATCACTGTTTTACAAACCTGGCTACCCACTTTTATCATAGAAGGAGGTTTTTAAACTTTAAGCCGTATCCTACACCTGATGAATCTAATCTCTAGGGCTGGAGCCTGACATTGCTATTTCTTAAAAGTCCAATTTGATTCTCATATAGCCAATGTGGAGAACTGCTGGGTTATATGAGTAAAAATTCAAAGTGTTTTCAACAGGTGGGAACAGAACAGAAATTGTTCTTTAAAAATTAAATCAAACCTCAGTAGGCTATGACCATGTAATCAATGAACTTTCATACTTTATCATACTCTTTTTCCATTACAGTGTTCTCTGGCACTATAAATTGCTAATGACTGTGTGTAAAAGCTAAAAAAGCAATTCTATAGTCTCAAGTTGCTGTGAGAAAATCCTATAAATGACATTCTTTAAGTAAGTGTGAATTATCCTGTCCTTCAGGCAAGAGGCCTAGTTTTTTTTTTTTTTCTTCCTCTCTTCTTTTTAATACTTTGTTATTCATTGCAGATGGCAAAATAAGATCTAAACTCACATGATACTGAGTTACTCCTTCATTATTAAGTTGTCTGGTAACTTTAAAGTGAAGAAATAACAAGCTCTCAGTCAAATCAAGTGGTTTTAAATTAAAGTAGTTCTTAGTACAATGTTTTTCTCTCACATGCTCCAAAATGTTCACTAAAATGGGATAAATATAAGGCATTTATGATTGTAGTTTAAATTTTTGTTATTTGGTGCAAAAGTTATCAAATATCAAGTTCAGTTCAGAAAATGCATGTCCAAAAACGGACCTAGTCAGCACCAAATGTTTTATAAGGAGAGAATTCACAGCTGTATTCAGCTGCCACATTAGAATCACAAACTAAAAGGAAATGAAACTAAATTTTTATGTAAACTAAATGTTTCCATATAAAATAGCACAAGGGAAATTTGTGTATAATTATTCTTATACCCTAAAAGTTTAGATTTGTCTCAAAAGGAGGTTTCTTGCATATATTTCTTGAAGTGTATGGGAAAATTAGTATGAATTCCCCACAAATTCCTACTAACCTACATACTATATGGTATGAGAAATCCTCAGTGTTTCAGATATTTGAGTATTAAAGAATTATAGACCTTTCTGAATCCTCTGTTAATGGTGATTATTATCATAAACTATTATGACACATATTTTCAAATGATGACCATAATATCTCCAGGTTTACATGCTACTCTGTAGTGTGACCTTGTTATTCCCCAACAAGATGAAGTCAAAATTCCTTACTTATAGAATCTAGGAGGGCTGTGATTTCTTTGAGTAATGGATTATAGTTATGGATTATAGCACAAGTGGTGCTATGTCATATACAAGTCTGGGTCATCAAAGATGACGCAATTTCCACTTTATTCACTAAAACATTTACACTTGGAGCTCTGAGCCACTGCATTAATAGTTTGACTACTATGAGGCCATAGCCTTCTGGCAATGTTAAGCTGCACAGACAGGCCTCAGGTACGTGCTCCTTGCTGATAGTCCTAGTCTTTGAACCCTAAGAGCCCAGGTTCCAAACATGATTGAAGCTATCTTGAATCCACCAAACCAACCCATCTGCCAGATGAGTACCACTGAGTTTCCTAAATGACTTGAGAAATGGAAGAAATGCCCAGTGTAGCCCTGTACAAATTGTGAATTGTGGCATTTTTTTTTTTTTTTTTTTTTTTTTTTTTGAGACGGAGTCTCGCTCTGTCGCCCAGGCTGGAGTGCAGTGGCCGGATCTCAGCTCACTGCAAGCTCCGCCTCCCGGGTTCACGCCATTCTCCTGCCTCAGCCTCCCGAGTAGCTGGGACTACAGGCGCCCGCCACCTTGCCCGGCTAGTTTTTTGTATTTTTTAGTAGAGACGGGGTTTCACCGTGTTAGCCAGGATGGTCTCGATCTCCTGACCTCGTGATCCACCCGTCTCGGCCTCCCAAAGTGCTGGGATTACAGGCGTGAGCCACCGCGCCCGGCGCATTTTTTTTTTAAAGTTGTTTTAAGACACTAGATTTTAGGATCATTTGTTAACTGGAAAACTGTTATGGATTTAGATGACAAATACTAAATCATTAGGTCCAATTTGAGAATTAAAGGGTTGAATAAAGCAGAAAGAGTATCTATGCCTTATTTTTTTCTTTCAAAAATTAAAAATAACAATTTTTGGAGGCATACTTTACATATAAAATCTACCCATTTTAAGTGTACAATCCAATAATTTTTATTACTGAATTGTGCAATTAACATCAGAATCTAATTTTAGAACATTTCTCCCCGCTGCAGAAGAAAAAAAAAAGAACTGTTAAAGAGGTTTTTAGACTATTTTCCTAAAACAGATCCCTTGTGCCCACTTGCAGTCACTTCCTCTTCCCCAGAGCCACTTAATGTTTAACTTTATTATATCTTTTATATAAACAATGACATAACTTTGGTTTGGTTTTAGAATCTTAGGGAATTCAAGACCAGGAGATCAAGCAAAACATGTAGATCTGGAGCTGCCTTCAGCACTAACTGATTCTGGGTTCTTTTCTGGTTAATACTTAGCTTCTGCTTTAGTCTCCAAGAGTATCTGTGTCCTTAGTCTCTGAGTCCGTTACTCATTATTTGAGAGAACAGGCCTTGGATTGCGTCTATTGAAGTTCTATTTCCAGCACGTACACACCATGTGTCATTTGACAAGTTGCCTATGTTTGTAATTCGTAATTTACTCATCTGTAAAATTAGAATAATATTACCTACCACGTAAGGCTATCGTGAAGATCAAGTTAAATAATATGGTACTCAGAACAGTGCTCAGTGTTCTCACTAGTAACAATAATAATAGCCGTTATTTAATGAGTGGTTTTCATGTAGCCAGAAGTATACTTCACATGTATTAATTCATTTAATCATCTCAAAAACTTCATGAAGCAGGTGGTGGTGTCATCAGTATTTACAAACGAGAAACTGTGTACCCATGGGCTAATTGCTTAATCTCTCTTTTTCCATTATAAAGTACCAAGGCTATTAACATCTCAATGAATAGTTGTTTTACTTGGCATGGAACTTACTAGAATCTTGTTTTGTTCTTTTGACTTAGGATTGTCTTGGAGATGCGGGCTCTTTTTTGGTTCCATATGAACATTAAAGCAGTTCTTTCCAATTCTGTGAAGAAACTCATTGGTAGCTTGATGGGGATGGCATTGAATCTGTAAATAACCTTGGGCAGTATGGCCATTTTCACGATATTGATTCTTCCTATCCATGAGCATGGTATGTTCTTCCATTTGTTTGTGTCCTCTTTTATTTCACTGAGCAGTAGTTTGTAGTTCTCCTTGAAGAGGTCCTTTACATCCCTTGTAAGTTGGATTCCTAGGTATTTTATTCTCTTTGAAGCAATTGTGAATGGAAGTTCATTCATGATTTGGCTCTCTGTTTGTCTGTTACTGGTGTATACGAATGCTTGTGATTTTTGCACATTAATTTTGTATCCTGAGACTTTGCTGAAGACTTGGAATCAACCCAAATGTCCATCAGTGACAGACTGAATTAAGAAAATGTGGCACATATACACCATGGAATACTATGCAGCCATAAAAAAGGATGAGTTTGTGTCCTTTGTAGGGACATGGATGCAGCTGGAAACCATCATTCTTAGCAAACTATCACAAGAACAGAAAACCAAACACCGCATGTTCTCACTCATAGGTGGGAACTGAACAATGAGATCACTTGGACTCGGGAAAGGGGACATCACACACCGGGGCCTATTATGGGGAGGGGGGAGCGGGGAGGGATTGCATTGGGAGTTATACCTGATGTAAATGATGAGTAGTTGGGTGCTGACGAGTTGATGGGTGCAGCACAGCAACATGGCACAAGTATACGTATGTAACAAACCTGCACGTTATGCACAAGTACCCTAGAACTTAAAGTATAATAATAATAAAAATAAATAAATAAATAAATAAATAAATAAAAATAAAAATAAAAAAAAGACATATAAATGAGTGAATGAGTGAGCAAAAGAGAGGAAGGGAGGGAGGGAGGGAGATAGGACAGACTGAGAATATGAAATTGTCTAGCACAGTACCTAGCCCATTGAAGGCGCTCACAAAGTGTTGATTCTCATCCTGCCTTCTGTTTTCTTGGCCTGCTGATATACAACATTATGATAGCTGAATCAGGGAGAAAATGGAAACTTTAAGCAATAATAAATATTGTTTTATTTCTCATGGAAACCATGAGGTACAGAGCTAGAAAAGCATTTCCTCAAAAAATGGGCTCCATGTCTCTACCCCTTGCAGCCTCTAAAGCATCACATGTCCCTGCCCTCTCTCCTTGCCCTGCCTCCATCCTGGTGTTCCTTCTCTGACTGGTAGTTTACCCGCCCAGGACTGTCAAGTGCAAAGTGCAGGGGAAGCCAAAAGCTCTACTTTTCTTGCTGCTGTTGCACCTTTCTCCTTAACATCCTGCCTGCCATGCACCACCTCTACCTGGTCTCCTTCTCTCCCAACCTCCACCATACCCCAGCTGTGTGCCCAGGGGAGAATACAGACTCCTCTACCCATCTTGGGTTTCAGTGAATGTTACTGTGAATGCCTAAAACCTAAATATCATCAACCTTAAAGCCAGAAATCTCCATGCTTTTTTTTTTCTTTTTTTACAAAACACGTTCTGCTTATTGATAGCCACAAAGCAATGCTGAGACACCACAGGGCAAATTCACTCATTCCACCATTATTAAGCAACTGTTATGTACCAGACAGTATGCTTGGCTCTGGGGACATAGTGGTGAATAAGTGGTGATCAAAGGAGCCTGTCACTCCTCTTCTGGAACCTGAAGTCTAGTAGGCAAGGGAGAGAGTAAATAACTAATCACCAAATAAATATATTATTACAAAGTCATATGCAAAAAAAAAAAAAAAAAAAAAAAAAAGAATCTTGTTTTGCATCATAGCTGTTAGAATTCCCTCATTCCTGTTTTGAATCATTTAAAAACCCGTAAATTTTCAGCCATTCTCTATCTTTACAGACACACACATACATGTGCACATGTACACACAGCAAACACACGCATTTTTCTTTTGGATCTAGATTAGAAACCTTAAATATGGTAGTTTCTTAGCAAAAGGTTGCTGAACAAGATGAAGGAACAAATGCAGCTGTGTCATGAACACATCTGCAACTTTGGGACAGCATGAAAATCAAAACCCAGGTTGGTACAAAGGGTTATGCATTAGGGACTGACGGCGGCTATGTTTATATAAAATAGAAGTTCTATAAAAGGTAAAAAACATACCCATCACTGTGCTATGAAATGCTCTGTCTCCATGTGATGTGAAAATAATGTAAGGAGCTTTTGGGCTATAGCGTATTCAAGTGAATTTTTTTTTTAGCTGAGGAATCTAATCAATCATTGAAAGTATCTTTGTAAGTAATTCACCGAATATTTGGCCAGGAGAAAGATAAACTTTTATTTAAATGAGTATATTTTTTAAGTTTATTATCAAACTTCTTGTATTTGCTTGAAGACGAGGTCCTTTTTTTTGTTATTATACTTTAAGTTCTAGGGTACATGTGCACAATGTGCAGGTTTGTTACATATGTATACATGTGTCATGTTGGTGTGCTGCACCCATTAACTCGTCATTTACATTAGGTATATCTCCTAATGCTATCCCTCCCCACTCCCCCAACACCACGACAGGCCCTGGTGTGTGATGTTCCCCACCCTGTGTCCAAGTGTTCTCATTGTTCAATTCCCACCTGTGAGTGAGAACATGTGGTGTTTGGTTTTCTGTCCTTGTGATAGTTTGCTGAGAATGATGGTTTCCAGCTTCATCCATGTCCCTACAAAGGATGTGAACTCATCCTTTTTTATGGCTGCATAGTATTCCATGGTGTATATGTGCCACATTTTCTTAATCCAGGAAGACAAGGTCTTTAAATCCTGCATAACTTTAAAATGTATTGTATTTCAGAATTATTTGTCAGAGAAAGATAACAGTGATATGAATATAAATAATACAGGATGATAATTATGATCTAAAACCAGTAAGAATCATGTTACATAACTTTTAGTTGATATACTTTTGCTTTTTGACTTGAAGTGTTTTATAGATACATTTCTTCACCAACATTTTCCTTCAAATGCGTATACAGAACTAATTTGGATTTTAAAAGCATCCCAATTTGTATTTATGCTATGGTGGATAAAATACAGCACGATTTGGTTGACTGTTTGGGCCTCCAGCTCTGTTCTTAAGGGCTTATTGGAGGTTTATCATCTTGTATAAGGTATACAGGCAGAACTCTGAATCTGGCATGTCTTGGTAATAGATGTAGTTTGTTCTCAAATACTTAGACTGATAAAATTATGAACAATTTCATTTGGAAAATAATATGGAAAAAATGTTTCCTGTATTTGTTTGTCAGTATACACCCCTCCCCCTAACCCAAAAGTGCACCTTTGGTTAGTAATGATACTCCATTTCACACCTTTATCTCTGTGCTGCATTTTAACCCAGTTTTGATAACATGGCTTTTGTTTACATCCTCTCCTAAGCAGCTCATAAAACTTTAATACACAGGAATGATAAATTCTAAACTCTCTGATAAACTTAGCATCAAGTAAGCAGCTGGCACTTTATTGCCTACAACTTCCTATTCATTTCCCCATAGTTCTAACTAAACAAGAATGCATTTATGTTTTATTTTTTTCTAATTAAGTAGAAAAGAAAAATGGAGCCTAGAATTGTTGAGTTTCAGATTTAAAGCATTTCTGTTATAACTGTCAGGCAATCAATTAACCAATTTCAGAAGATTTGAATCTCTTTTTCTTATTATATTTCTCATTTCCCTCAGTTTTATCCTCCTAAGTGGGAAAGCTTCCCCATCCTCTTCAGAGAAACAATTCATTCAGTGTAGAGATAAGCAAATCAAATAGAACAGTGACAAAATTTAAATATAGTGCATATGAGAATGTTTTTCAGATTTAAAATCTACAAATCACATTTTATGGACTACCTTTATATTCATGAATTTCACTCTCCTAAGAATCACTCCAGTTTGAGGTCTATAAGAGATTAAACAGGAGAAAGTATATTAAGAATGATTAACATGCATGCTTCAAAAAATAAATAAAATTTCTAACATGTAATATACATAAATTAATGATTTGTTACTTTTAGTAATTTTGGAACTCCAGTAGTCTTAAGTACTACAAATGCATTCTAAAGGTAGGGGCCCAGACTGTTTTTTGTGTTGCTTATAATATTTTACTTATTGGCCTGGGCAATGGTTTATATGGATGTGATCAGTGTTTACTAATTAAACTGTATAATCCTGACTTGTGTACTTTTCTTTATGAATGTTATACCAGAACTTAAGAGGAAAAAATTTTGAGCCATACTGAATATTTGGAATTGGACATCTCCCCAAATTATTAAAGTTCCTCTTCCACAAATTCTGTAAAACTGAATGTAGTATTTCCCCCTCTTCCCATGCAAGTAACTGATATCACTTTTGAAAACCTGATATGAACATTATTTGCTATTGTACTTTTATGAAGAATTCTGTCTAATCTTATCATAACAAGAAAGGATTCGTACCAAAATCCTAATGATCAGATTCAGTAAAATGTAGACAAGATCCACTTTTTTTTTTTCATTTATGTCTTTCAAAATCAATCACATTCTATTATTCACTGATCCACTAAACAGATGTAGAATTCCTATTATGTAGCAGGCATTGTTCTGTTAATGCAATAATATAATGAACTAAAGGAAAAAGAAAACACCTCTGCCTCTAAGCTGTTCATGGCTTCATTATACTCTCAATGTTAAATGCAATGATTGGGTTAAATAATAAAGCTCTATATACATTAGATGTTTTCAAAGTGAGAGGCTGACAGACTATTTCCTCTTGGTTCAGTCCATGACATCATCACCAAGCAAATGATGTCTGAACTGAGACTTCAAGGATGTGTAAAGATAATTTCTTATTTAATATAACAGTAAGTTTAGGGTAATATGGGTTACTTTTCTAGAAGTTTAACTGTGTTACCTGCCATTAACACTTTTGGCTTCACCTTAGGTGTAGTTATTCATGTGGTCATAAGATGGCTGTTGAAAGCAACTGTGACAGCATGCTGCCTTTTTCACATCCAGCAGGAGAGGGAAAAAAGTCAGTTTACCAGTTCACCGAGGAGTGTCATACACATGTTGACTTACGATATTCTGGAAATTCATATGAATTGATAGATACTGGAACACTTTAGGATTTATTGATGAAGGCAGAGCAAACTAAGGCGTGAGGTGTGATGGGTATGGCTCTGGACTAGGCAACCAGTGACTTCTACCATGTTGTAGTTCTTCAACACGTCAATCAATAAAGAGGTGTTAGAAAAGCCATGGATTTCTGAGATTTTATTAATGTTTTCAATCTGCATATATACTCATTTTTCTGGAGAAAGGGACCAAATCTTTCAGCATATTTTCGGTGTGGTACATAGCTCCAAAAGATAAATAACTGATATTCTAAAAAATATAACTGACAATAATCAGAATAATCTCTTGAAGCACTTTTATACTTTGTTTACTTTGTATTTATAACATCTACATTATTACTACCACCATTATCATCATCGTTATTGACATTGTCATTATTGTATTATTATACTTTGAGAGGTGAAGTCACTTCCTCAAGGCCACACAGCTGATGACTGCTGGATTTCTTAGAAAGTATCATGATATTGATGATTTTTCTTTACTGCTTGCCTCAGTACAGAGCAAAGAGCAATAAGCATAGCAAGCTCATACCCTTCCCCACACTACCATTCCTAACTGCCATGCTTTTTAAAAAAGATATAGCAGCATTCTTAAAATAGTCTTTGTTTTCAATATTAGATCAAAATCAGAATTAGAAAAATAATTTTCATCAAAAGCAACTGGGCTTAGATAGGATGATGGCTAATTTGGAGAAAATAAAGGCCTGATTAAAAATTATTAAATGAGTAAAAACACAGTACATGAATGTCATAATAATCTAGTCAAAAGAGGTTCTTTTGGTGATGAAATAATTGAAATGCAATGATGAAAGGATTTAAGCAGTTTTGTGACACGAGAATACAATGACAAAAATTCTCAAATTTGCTTTCATTGGATAGGTATTTCTTGTCTATAAAGGATTACTCTATCTGAAGTAGAAAAATTAAAATAGTTTATTTTAAATGTGAGTCAACAATCCAATTTTTATTCAAGCAATCAGCTCCCTATTTTTTTTAAGTACTGGTTTTAAGATTGATTTTTTCCAGCTAGGCAGAATAACATTTAGCAGAAATATTAGCAAGGAGTTAGTTCTGTTTACCATATGTATATAAAGTGAAACACTACTCTGGTGCTACATGTCCAAATGTTAGTACTGAATACTTCCATAATATCAATAATGATCCACTATTCAAAATTATATGTAGCCCCAATTTCTCAAATGCTTGAGTGATCATTTTCTTTAGTAACTGAGTTCCTCATAGAATTCCACTGCTCTGATTACTGGCTCAGTAATCTAAGCATATTAATTTGAAAAGCTGCATGAGCGTGTGGCCAGGATAATGGCAGTGAAGTAATTGCAAGGAAATCTTTTACAACAGACTTATTTTCATCTAATAACCTCTTCCCCAACAGTTACTCGGCATGCAGTGAATGTGATAAGAGTTCTAAAATGTGTATGCATTAAAATGTCTTTTAAATAAAAATTAGATATTCTAGAAGACATGTAGTAATCACATAAAAAAGTTGTTTTTAAAATAGTGGATTTTTTTTTTCTTTTAAAGAGGTTTGGATTTTAAGAGAAAGGCAATTAATTTTTTGAGTGTTTACCAGGTGACAGAAATTAGGCACCTTTCCTGTTGTCATAGGGAATCCTCACCGCAGCATTGTTTAAGAGATCTTACTATCCCGATTATGCACATAAGAAAAAGAGAGATCAAGCTGGTGAAGTTATTTGCCCAAAGCCGCATGTCTAGAACCCAGGCCAATTCTGTCTTCTCCTAAGCCAGTTCACTCTTCAGTTCCAGCTTCATCAGAAAAGCCTAACTATATTTATACTTTTAGGGTTATATTTCAGCATTTTACATATATTTATAGAGGTTCAAGTTTCAAAGTTCAGAGTTACATAACATTATGACTCCTAAGGTGAAAGAAGGACCATAAATACTGTATCCACTCTGTGAAATCTATAAACTTGCATTGTACCAAAAAAAATCATATTATTCTCTATTAATTAGATGATTCTTCTTAAGCTGTCAACCACAAGAAGGCAACATTCTATCTTTGTAGCCATTTTAATAACACAGTCAACTTTTTAGCATTTTGAAGAAATTATGAAGAATGTATGTCTTGGTTGGTATTCCATGAATGATACCAAGACATCTAAGTCATTGTGCATAATTCCAGGGCTGATTTTAATGCCTAATTGTGCTTCAAAGATTCTCAGATTTAAGTTTAGCTATTAGCAAAGATATAGGTTTTGTTGTGGTTTTATTTATTTTCTTGTTTTATCTTTTTGAGAAAGAATCTTGCTCTCTTGCCCAGGCTGGAGTGCAGTGGTACAATCCTAGTTTGTTGCATCCTTGAACACCCTGGTGCAAGTGACCTCAGCTTCCAGTAGTTGGAACTATAGGCATGTGCCACAATGCCCAGCTAATTAAATTTTTTTGTTGTATTTTTAGTACAGATGAGGTATTGTTATGTTGCCCAGGCTGGTCTTGAACTCTTGGGATCCCAAAATGCCAGTATTATAGGCATGAGGCACCATGTCCACTCTGTTGTTTTATATTTAATTCTGTCATATAAACAGTTCAATGTCTTAAATTATATTAGACTCTAATTAAGTTAAGCTCTTGTCAACTTCTACAAAAACATTTATTTGTTAGGAATTTGCTTACCTTTATTACCTTAGTGAATCTGTAGTCCCTCAATTAATCTGTTAATAAGCATAGTTGCTATTTAATTACTTTAAATTTTATAAAGCATTAATATATCATAATTACACGATAGCAAAACATAAAACTTAAAACATTGTAATAACACAGTGCACGTTACAGTATTAGTAAAAGAGAACCTTTTCGTAGTAGCCCACAAACTTTATTTAATGTAGATGATCACCATCGGTTTCTTTTTCCACTCTGATTATCTCATATTAAAACTCTACAGTGAGAGTTTTTCGTTTAATCCTGGTAATAGGGTCTATTTCTGCTTTTCATATCTGTGTTTCAAAAATAAAAATATAAAAAAAAGACAAAAACAGTTATTGAGGTTTTATTTTGTTTTGTTTTCTTACCAAACAAGACTTTGGAGTCAAGTAATAATAATAATATATTGGTGCCATGCTTTACAATTTTCAAGGTACTTTAATTGTTTCATTTGATTCTCACAGCAACACAGGAGGTTATATAAGGCAGGTAATCATGATCCTCCTGTTAGTACAACAAAACAAAACAACAAACCCGGCCCTAGGGCCAGAGAGAAAGAGAGTCAAGTATAAGAATGATAGCTTCCTTGTTTTTCTTTAGCCCTGGCTTTCTGTGTCCCAATGCTTGTCTCCTTGGTAGCACCCTCAAGCCTTTCCCCTGTCTTCACTCCTACCCTCAGAGACTTTCAACCTTTCCTCCTCTCCAGTTCTGAGAACTCAGAATATAATAGCCAGAATCTTGTGTTTGTTTTTTTTTTTTTTTTCTGTCATGTAAATACATTTTCCTTTAATCCTTTTAGTGAGGAAATCTATGGTTAATGTTTATTTCACTTTTCTCTTGCCTATGGAGTGTTAAGAAGGAAAGTGATCAGGAACTGGAGGATCAGAGTACATTTTCTCTAAATGCTTTATTTCTTATTTGTTCACTATTACCAAGAAGAAGAAAAAAAAAAGACTGTACTCGAAACTGCATTTCATTCCCCTAAGAAAGTAGGTAAGGGATTTGGTAGGCTATATCCTGGCAGCCACAGAAAAAGAAAAGTATGACTGGGTAAATCTGCCTGGTAGATTTACCCAGTAATTGGCCTGGTAGATTTACCCAGTCAAAATATATCAGACTTTTTCCATTCCACAAACCTAGAACCCTAATCCCTAATTTTCCCTCCTCACCTCAATACAGTGCCCTCACTTTTACTTGCTTAGATTTGTCCCCTGGTTGCTTTAAGATGCAGAAACAACTGCTTTGGGGCTGTATGGAGGAAAATTCCACCCACGTATCCAGAGTGGGGTTTTTGGGGAAGGAATGGAAGATGCTTGGATTCCTATTCAGATCTTGAAAAGATGAGAGTACATTGTGTTCTCGGCCCATAGCATTGGAACCACATGAAGTTATCTTGGTAATGTAGTCCATTGATGCCCTTAGAGAACAAATATGTGTTAAATGGTGTGCCTTGAGAAAGGGGCTGGCATTGTTTACATAAAGATATACATTCTAATTGTTACTAACTTGGAAGTAACCCTTTAGAAGAAAACAGGAGGCATATGACTTGAGCTATAACCTGTAGCCATTGGAGCTTTTGTCTTCTATCTAAACCAAAAAGTTAGATAAAATATACTTATATGAAATTCAAAGTTTCCTGTAACAAGTAACAAGTAATATTTCACTTATGCAAAGTTGCTTCACCATTTGGCCATGATATAGTAAGTGACAGCTAGCTTCAATTTTACACGGATTTAAATGCTTATGCTTGCTACAGAAATATCATTAAGAAAGGTTACATATTAAACTAACTTCAATGTTTTGAGAAACCTGGGCCAAGTGCTTATGTAAAACAAACAAATTTAACCACAAAGCAAAAAGATAAACAAAAAATAACAAAAGTAATCATAAAAAACAACAAACAAACCAGAAAAGTTAAACTAAGCCCAGGAAAAGTGAATTGGAATGTCTGAGGATATTTAAAATTTAGATTCCTGGGGGAAGGGAATGGGTGTATTTGTTTCTTACTATCGAACATTTGAAGGCTCTGATGTAGGAAAACAGTTACACATATTTTGTTTGTCTACATAAAAGTAAAAACAATAGGCAGAAGTGATTATATGTTGACCCATTTTTGATGCTAAAAGAGGAATGAATTTTGAGCAATTTGACTTGTGCCACAAAATGAACTGCCCAGAGTGGTAGTAAGTTCACAGTCCTGAGGTATTGGAGGTGACTTAGACTTCAGTGATGTCATAGCTGGGATCACTGAATTTGGATTGAAAGTGTAGTATATCTATTATCCCAAGAACCTGAAGCAAAGAGAACATTGAAAAATGGTGGGGATTGTTCCCCACTGGCTCTCCTTAGCCATGGCGTGTAGCAAAATGCCTTTGGCCAGTAATGCTGTGAAAATCTTTCACCTTCGCCGTCTCCTTCATTCTGTGCTGTTCAGCTTCGGGCAAGACTTACATGATAAAAAATAAGAAGCCTTTTAAGCAAAACCACAGGACACATAATTCTTTTCAGTAGATTTACTTGTTATTAATATAACTTAGTAACAATCTACTTGGGTTTTAGGCAGCTCTCGCAACTCCTATCAACTGAGTAAGCTTCTGTTTACACACAAAACATAAAACAACGATTAAAACTGGTAAAATGTGCGAGATAAAATCAAATTTGCAACAAGGCAGATATATTATTACACTTCCTTTTTTTCTGAATTATTTATCTTTTTCTCTTTCTATAGAGACTAACCCAATGTATTTGTAACAACTTTTATTTTGAGCAAAAGAAATAACTAATTTGAAACAATCCCTTTGAGGAGGAAAGAAATCAAAGGCATAAAACAATAGACTGGGAAAAAGTTTTTTCCTCATTGTGCTATTTTGTGTTCCTAATTTTGCAAAACAAGCAAATGAAAGAAATGCTGATTACAACAGTAATTATATCAGATAACTTCAAAAACCCCCAATTTAACAATATAACCCAAACTAAGCGGTATAGTTATAGACAATACATAATGAACCCTTAAGCTCAAAGACTTTTTCATTTAGACCTTCATTTGAGGGCTGCCTTTCCCTCTCACCAGCTGTGTGACTCTTGGCAATTTATATGATACTTCTGAGACTCAGTTTACTGAATTTGTAAACTAGAGGTAATAAATATACCTACTTCATAGGATTATAAGAATAAAACACTTAGCCTGTGGCTACCTGGATCAAGTATTCAGTGAAAGTTTGCCTTTATTTTAATTAACTTAAGGAAGGATAAAGCATATAGTTTTGCTGTCTCTTTTAAAACTTCTTTTGTGTGGATTTTGAAAGATAAGTTTTGAGCAATATTTTAAAGGGATTCTGTAGTTTGTAGTTGTTAAACTTCTTTTTCCATGGGTTAATTTATTTAAAGTTTTTTTTTTTTTTTTTTTCCATTGTAGAGAGGCACAGGAAGAAACTAAACAGAAAAATGTGAAACCAAGTGAGTAAGTTCTAGTCCTAGCCTTACCACTTTTTATCTGTATGCTTCGAGGCATGACATTTATCCTTTTTTATCTTAAGTCCTTCATCGGTAAAGCATGGGACTGGACTGAATACTTTCCTGAAGTTCTGTTTATTTAGAAACTTCTGTAATTCTAAGAATTCTGTGAAATTAAATGTTTAGGGCAAAATACATATTTTGGCTATACAGTATAATACAAAAATGATTAATTTATCAAAATATAGTTTAAGGATCACTTGAGTTAAAAAGCACCTGAGGTGGTAGTTAGAATGCTGATTGTGGCACTCACTTCAGCTTCAAAGTGTCAGAGTCTTAGCCATGTGGTTTGGAACCTTGTTTTTAACAAGCTGTTCAAGCTATTCCTAGTTTAGGTGACCATTGGAATTTAAGAACTGTTGCTTTGGAACTAAGGATAAAATATGATTCTTTAATCGTGTAATATCCGGGGTAAAAGTTTTTAAACTATCACAAAGCTCTTTTACTCTCCTACCTGAATAACAATTCTGAAAAGATCAAGGAATTTCCAGGGGTTCCTTTTAGCCTATGTTTTTGATTGCGAATGCTGATTTTCTATTAGTTGGAAAAAAAATCTGAACTTACTGGAAACAAAAGTAAAGAGATGGCTGAAATGCTTTATTGGGACATTGTGAATTTTTCTTGGGCACTCAACAATTTTACTTTTTTAGATGGAAAATTCATTAACTACAGGATTTTGAAAATATCGAATTAAGAGCATATCACAAATGGGCAAGGGAAGAAAAACATCTAGATTTTAATCTAGTTATCTTTAATATAATCACCTCAGAATATCTCCTGCGACTTGCAGCTGAGTACATAAAATAGATTAATGAAAAACTAACATTTATTCACAGAACTATAAGCAAGTAGTTTTTTAAATAGTTTTATTGAAACAGACATAATTCTCGTATCATACAATGAACCTGTTTAGAGTGTACATGTCAATGGTTTTTAGTGTACACACATAGTTTTGCAACAATCAGAAGCAAGTGTTTTTTAGCCATTCAAAAATCTCTCCTTTTTTTTTTTTTTTTTTTAAGGAAGATGCTTGCTCAGCTACTAGTCTCTCAACTGGCACCATACATTCTAAACAAGCAATTTCACTCAGCATTTTATTGACAAACCACTTTTATCAGAATGCCAGGGGCTATCTGGGTACAATTCTGTGAAAGAATGATTTGGACCTTTACACTGGATCATTTGGGATTCCAAAGTAAATTCACCTGAAAGCTTATTTAGTGTGAATACTAGTTTCCATGCAGCTTGATGAATGCCAGGCTGAAGAAGATTGATGATGGAAAAAGGGGGAACTTCAGATCCACTTGCTGCAAGAGCATAGCCATCAGATTTGATTAAAGACTACTTTGGGGTCAGATACTCTTTAATGCTCAATTGTCAAGTGATTCCCACCACTGTAAAAGGAAATACACATTTCTATGGCATCCAAAAGGGCACCCTTGCAGTGTGTGTGTGTACGTGCATGTGGGCATGTGTGAATCTTACAGGGCACCATACTACTCCAAGTAACAGAAAAAAACATCATCCAAAAAGTAATTATTGTTTTTGAGGATAGTATTAGGAGAAAAATAATAAAAGATACATGGGAAAACAAGATGGTCTGTGAATCACTGATAGTTTTCTCAGGGATAATTGTCTTATCAAAAGCCATGAGCATGCTATTTATGCTTCCGGTCACTCACATAGTTATTTGGAACTTTCTTTTTCTTCATTTGTCTGGTAGGAATAAATATTTAGCTTTTTATTTCCTCACCTAATCAATATTTTGAGATATATCTATAAATAGATTAAGATGAGTCTAATAATGCAGCTGACTGTCAATTTATATTTAGCTTCATATTGTAATGTACATATGTCTTCTGTGAGTTCAATTGTTGCTTTTAGAAAATAATTGACTCTTTGTTGTGTCAGAAAGTTTGTTGTATAATATGAAGCTCTCCTTTGGCATCAAATTCAAAATTGAAAATCCATGTATTAACAAAATACCTGAAATCTGACATTGTATTTGGTGATGAGGAAAGCTAAGTACCACTTTGTGTGAACTGGAAAAGTGACACAGACCATGTGAAAAACCAAAACAACTGTGCTTTCTACCCAGATATGGCAGGATATTTGTATAGCTCTTGAAAAGTTGCATACAAGAAAGTGTAACCACAATAGAAAAGATCAAATTCTTTAGAGTTCTTGCACAATATTATTACTATTTTGCCAGCATAGAATCAGTACCAAATCAGAGTTATTTGTTGCTATAAACCTGTTTTAAAAATAATTTTAAGGACATTTAGAAGTGAAAAATAATGTGTGATATATGTATTAACTTTTGTGTATACTTGTGTATGTGTGCCTATGTGTATCTTATTTAGAATTTCCTCACAAGCCACCTGTTGGATTCTCATTTTGAATTCCTACAGTCTTTCTGAGACTGATTTAATTAAGAGAAAGCAAATCTCTAGCCCGGATACTCAAAATGATGTGTTATTTGCTCATTGTCATTTCTTGAGTTATTATAAAATCATAGGAGCAAAATAATATTATACTTTTATATTTTTGCAGTTTTATGTTCAACAGCAGTAAAGTAGAATCAAATATTAGAAGAATTAAAAGGCTTGTAGCTAAAACCCATTTTCTGAAATCCTTGCCTACAATACTTACAACTTACTTATTTTGGTGTGTAAAAATGCTGAAAGCTCCTGTTCCTTTATGACTTCAATAATCTCAAAGTACAGAGAGATACCTCAAGCTGTGACTAGCCTTTTAAAAAACCAAATAAATTAGCTTAAATTCTCCCACAAGCTTGGGATTGTTAATTAATTCAGCCTCAGTCCATTATACAATTATAATTTAAGCTCTTGGTCCCTACATCTGTTAGCAATGGAAAGTAATGAAAGAAATAATGTTGATGATGATTTATTATGACTTGCCAAGAGTAAAATAGTAAATGAAAGAGAAAGCCTCTTTCTGGATTAAAAGACCTGGATGGAGATCACAATTAAGCAGTTGGCTCTAACACATTTCATTATTAATTGATATTTTCCTTTAATTTATCTCTTAGTAACTTAAGCAATAAGTAAATTCACATGCTAGTTTTTTATTCTAAATATCTTTTGAAGCTTCAAAATTTGATTATTTTAAAAAATCACCAAAATGTGGTTATTTTAGATATTTCTTTTTAAAAAAAGTCTATGCTGCTTAGTAGAATTGAAAATTTGTTAAGGCTTGATAAGAACTTTCAAGATAACCAAATAACTATTTTTTTTTCCTAATGAATTAATTTAACTATTTTATTTTTCTTCTCTTATTTTTTTTTTAAACATAATACTTTGATCTAAACTTCTTACCATCCACTTTGGGATGCTGTTAACTCACCAGAGGTGATTGTTTGAATCATCAGTTCTTGGGAATGTGTTCAGAAAAAAAGTGCTTGAAAAAAATTAACATAAAAATATCAACCAAGTTGAGGAAGGGATAGACAAAGCCTGAGAAACTATGTACTCATACAAACTTGAACACAAGATTTTTCAATTCAATGCTTTGAAAAATATTTTTGCCAAAACTGATCTCAGTTAACTTTGAAAATAATTTAATAACATGCTTTCATAACTCAGTGTCTTAGTGAATTCAGCATTTTAGGGAAAGATAAATTTAGCCAACTGAAAGTGGGATCTTACTTTATTTTAGGGAGAAGACCTCTGGTCTTATAACTGATTTAACTATATTTTTCACTGTTCTGTTAGTATCTGGAAGTGTATTTGAAAGTTTGTAGATAGTTTAAATTGAGGGATGAAGGGGAGAAAATCACAAATGGAAATTTATTCATGCTGAAAAATGCCTCGAGAACTTTGAGATTCAATCTCATTTAACACCTTGATGATTCAGGAGATTGAACAGTAGTTAATGAAAGTTGCAAATGGGTCCAAATCAATAGATGTTACCTAGATTTATTAAGAATAAAGAAAAATTTTTAAATGAAGAAATTGAGAAAAATAGTTTAAAAATTCACTCAATGAATAATTCTGGAAAACAAAACTAAATTGTGACTTCTGGGAATGGTGGTAAAATGCCATTCTAAGAGATTTCATGATATTCATAAAATGGCATGTTAATTGTGCTTCTACACAGATAGGATAGAAAAACATAGCGTTGAATTACATCTGTTATTTTGAGACATTTTAATATCAATGTATACATATTGTATGATATTAATAAACTAGAATCATTAACAGTAAAAAAGAGCTACAGTAGAATTAGTTATATACTAGAACACTTGGCATATTCTGAGATATATAAAATATATGACAATCAAATTATGTAAATGAAAAAACTGTCACAAAATAAGCCCATATAGGCAGAAGAAATTTATTAACTTTTCAAAAGTTGTAAGACCTCTAGTTTGATATCTTTTATTTACCTTATTTGATAATAAAGTTATATTGTGTTGGTATACTCTGGACTGTTTATTGGCTCTTTTCAATTTCTAATTTGTGTCAGTAATAATATTTATGCATAACAAAAATATGTTATAGACTGGTTTGTAAATGGAAGAACACTTTGGTATGTAAAATTGATTACTATATGGTATCCAAATGGGATATATTTACCTTAATATGTTTTCATTAATTTCTAAATTGTCTACATGTTCCACTATCCTTACCAAATGAAAAGAAACTTGCCAAAATATTTCTGGTATCATTCACTGCACTTTGAAAATTAAAAAAAGACATTAATTTTTCTTTAGTGAATGAATTTAAAACTATAAGGACTTACTATTGATTTAGCTCATAGTAATTTTAAAAATTTACTGATTTTTCTGAAAATTTAAAATTGAAATGATTTTAATTTTTTTCCTTATTAATACTATATTGTTCAGTTCTGCTTTTGCTTCTAAAATAAGGAAGAAGAGGAGGAGGGAAGCAAAATAAAGAAAAGAAGAAGAATAAAGTCAAACTGCTTCACTCTACTCTAAAGCTGTCCAATTTAATATATTCAGATGTATACCTGCTGTTTTCCATCTTGATCAATCACTTCAATAGAAAACGAGAATTTTTTTGAGTATATTTGAGTTCTATATTAATTTTTAAAGAACTATATATATTGCTTGCATGCTTAAAATAGTTTAATTAGAATGTTTGCTTTTTAATTTGATAATTTAATCTTATGTAATTTGGAAAGAGTACTTACCAACAATATCAGTAGCAAGAAAAAGAAAAAAGCAAATATTTTAGAGCACTAAATTAATGAATTTTAGGCTAAAATAGACATTTTATTAGAACGAATAATCTAATTGGAAGATGGACAATAGACAATTTCATGGACAAACTGTGTAATTTCTAATTCAATGAGTCTTGGAAATTTTACCACCCAACAACTCTCACTAAATTAAAAAAAATTATTCAAGTATATATGGCAGCAAACAAGAGTAGTCTCACTTTAGAGTGTTCATATTGAGAAGGTAGGCAAGTGAAAAATTCCCCAGTTTCACCAAATAAACTGGATCTTTTTCTGACTGGGGCCATCCTAGAGTAGTTCCTTGAAGGGGAAGTCATTTCATTTGCTTTCTCCCCCTGCAGTTACAACGTGAAACACAGGATTATGAGAGACACTTCAGGACTCTCTGCCTATCCAGGAAAAATCTTCACTTTCTTCAGAGTACAACTGGGTGACTTTATTTCAAAGCAAAATCTACTCATATATGGGGTGAAGAGTTGAACTGTTTTCAGTGTTGAATTGAAAATCTTTAAATCACGATCTTGACAGTTGCCCCTGGGCATCCTCCCCCTTTCTGTGTTTATTCACCAGGAGTTAAGTTTATGTGTCTTTATGTTTGCTCTAATAGATTTCTCCTGTGCACATTTTAGGATGTAGATGTGGCTTTCTCTGCATTTGTCAGTTTGATGTCATCTAATTTCTTCCATCTGGGAAATGTCATTGCTTCTGGTTAATTGATAGAAACTTTTTGCTTCTGGTTAAGGGATAGAAGCTCTTTTATTTCCAAAATTGTTATCAATATATTTTGCAAAATGGTCCCGTTTGTGGTTTTTAAAAAATTTAGGACTTGAGAGGTGGATGCATGTGATCAGTCTACTTTTTTCATATAGTTTTGATTCTCTCCAGACTATAGTCTGAAAGTAGACATTTAAAGAAACAAATTCACTTTATCTTTACAAACTGGTATTAAAAATGATCAGTGCTAAACGTAGTGAGGTATTGGGATATATAGCTTTAACAGGCAGTCAATAGAGAGCCTGTTCTTTTCTAAATTGCAACTCCGTGATGATAAGATTTATTTTAAAACTGAGGATGGGTATGTTAACAGTTGGTGGGCTTCTCCGTCATTCTTCCATATCTGTTTCTTTTTTGTCCCATTCTATACCTTCTTTGTTTCTATCTTTTTCACTTTTATCTCATTCTATATTATTTTTCTTTTTCTCTATTTTCCTATTCATTTATTACATATTCTGCCAGTAGTATTCAGGCATATATTGGTAGCCCCTCTGACTGGATATAAAAATTTGATGACCCCCATCTCTAACCAAAGTTACTAATTTGACAAATTCATTTAATAAATGTTGGATTTCTACTATGTATCAAGTAATGTTCTAGCTATTGGAAATAGGTAAACAAAGTGCTAGTCTCAAGGAAGTTTATACTGTCAACATTGGTCCTAGTACAGAAGCCACTGTGACCATCGAGCACTTGAAATGTGACTAGTCCAAAACAGGCCATGCTTTACATGTAAAATAGATGCCAGGTTTAAAGGATTACTAAATAGAAAAGAATGTAAAATATCTCATTGATAATTTTATGTGCATATATTTAATATATTATGTAAATGAATTTCATCTGTTTCTTTTTACTTTTTTAATGGTGACTGCTAGAACATTTTACGTTCTACTTCTACCAGACACTAGTGTTCTATGAACTGGATAGCTCACGAATATTTCCTGATTTTCATGGTAAAATGTCAGTTATTAAATTTCCTTTTTTTGAAAATAAAATATTTTTCAGTTAATTTTTTCCCCAATTTTTAGTTTAGTTTGGACTATAAACTTCTGGAAAAAATATATATATTTATATATTTATATAATTATAATATATATTTATATTATTATATATTTATATATTTTTATATATATATATAAAGCTCAAAACAGAGAGATTAGATGGTTTGCCCAAAATTACTTAGGGAACTGCTGCCAAAGTAAATTGAAATCTCATAGCTTTCAAGCACATGCCTATGTATAATAAGATGCAAGGAGTAACAAATATTGGTGATGTAAGGAGTAACAAATATTGGTGATATGAAAAAGAAAAACAAATATTCACTAATGATTTCAGAGAAGTAACATGGGTTAATCAGGTTCATGTTTTTACCTTGTTCCCCAATAGAGGGAGGCTGAATATCATCTGTCAGTGTTTCTACTGATGCTGCTATAAAGATACATAAATGTGATGTCTTGAACAATAGAGTACAATTAACAGTGTTCAATGTGATGATATTTGAATAAATGAAAATGCAAATTGAAAGATATTAAAATAGTGTTAATTTTGATAATTATAGTTATAACATGGAGAATGGTGAATTTCTAATTTTAGATTTGATAAAATAATTAAAAATAGAGTAGTCCCTATATTAGACTCTGAAAATAAACTGACTTTTAACTGAGGGGAAGTTTATTATGGAAACCTGTTTGCTTACTTAGAAAAATGCATCTATTTCTACAGAATCAGTTACATTATACCTTAACATTTGGGGAGTTAGAGCCTTAAAATTTTACTTCAAGGGTTGAACTCCAGCACTAAAAACATGGCCCAATATGTTGATACACAATTAGTATTTTAAAAGTTTTTTTCTTTTTATTATATAGGATGATAACATCTCTTGAGTTTAAATATAATACAGTTTAAAATGTCACTTGTCATTAATAAGAACACAACCGTCATAATTTTATTCTGAAAAACAAGTGATTGAAAGTATCTGATTGCTTGAAAAAAAATACCCTTGAAGCTTACCATGGCATTGAAAGCCATGACACAGATTTGCAGCAGAAAGCTGCAAATACATCTATAACTAATGACCTGAAGAGTCTTTGATTGTTATTTGGTTATTGAATTAATTACATATCTTAAAATTACTATTTAAAGTGTACTTATTTGCTTTCTATGCTAGGGAATAATAACAAGTACTGATTGAGTGCCTGCTATTCACCAGTCACTCTGCTAGATACTTTTATAAACATCTCATTCTAGTCTTTTAGTCTCATGATAATCTCACCAGGTAATTCTCATTGTCTTTATTTTAAACATGAAAAAGGACTAAAATTAAAACTGTTTCATTCATCTTTGCTAAAGTACCTAACCAACATTTATTTTATAATAAGTATTCGATGAATATTTGTTGGATACATATGTTAACCAGTGCATATTATAAATTCCTTAAGGATTATGTCCTTGATGTGCTTGCAGGTTTAAATGAGTGGAAAATCAGAACAGATTAAAAATGTTGATTGGTCATATTTTTCTTTGGATTATGTAAATAGTCTAGTTCTCAAATCAGAGGGTGTTAACTTATCAAGATATTTAAGTAGTTATTTTTCTCCATATTTCTTCATAAACTGTGGTTGTTCTAGTTTTAAAATTTGCACTGATGGTAGGTGAGCTTGCTTCTAATTTAGTGTTCTGTGATGCACATTCTAAATTTGATAAACCAGAGTATCCTCCCTCGGATTAAGTTACTGTAGCAATTTTATACACTTTAAATTGAAAAGAACCTCCTCAAGGGAGATTACCTTTTCTTCAGCTGCGGTTATTTATACCCAATACTGGGTTATACACCCAAATCCTACAGAAATATTTCCCCTAATTAACTATTCTAAAATAGTTTCCCCAGTATGCTTGCAAATTTTAATTTACTTGGACTACCAAAAGGATGATCTTATAGCTTGGCCAAATTATAGAACGTTAAGCGTATTGAATATTGCTTCAACACATTTAATCAACTTTACCCTCAAGGTAACACATGCCTGGGTTTCATTACCTAATATCCTGCATAGAGAACTCACAGGATTTAGGCACACAGCCTTTTTTCTAGTGATCATTGCTAACTTTTTTCTCTTTAGTTGAGGGAAAAAGATGTTGAGGGTAAGATATTTTAGCAAAATATATTGATCAACCTTTAATACTTTAAACAGAAGATGTCTAGAGGTCAAACTATATAACTTCAAATAAATTCTGGTCTTTTAAAGCTTCTTCAGAACCTTTTATGGAAATACCGCTTGGAGAATGGTTGTAGGTAGTAATGAGACGTTTCATAGAGAAAATGCCAGTTCTAAATGTTATAAGCAAAATTGTTTCCTCAGACTAATTCATTTATAACTAGTACCTAAATAATATGAAGTATTATACATTCAGGATTCTTGCTGTCCTCTGTAATGAATGTATGAATGAGAAAAACTATTTTTGTGAATAATTCCAAATATGCTATAACCTGGCTGGTAATATTCAGAAAAAGGAGGTCCATATTAATTCAGATTCAGTTAATATTTAATACATATTATATGCCAGACGGTGTGCCTATGTTTTTTCAATGATTGGCATTTATGTCAAAATCAACAACCAAGTATTTTTATTAGACAACTCTCATCTGAACTCATTCAGCTCTGTATCGATTTTTCTATAAAACTATGGAGGAATTTTTTTTGGAGAGAGTTAAGGTAGAGATAGAAAAATACGATAACTCCTGGCCGGGCGCAGTGGCTCACGCCTGTAATCCCAGCACTTTGGGAGGCCGAGGTGGGCGGATCATGAGGTCAGGAGATCCAGACCATCTTGGCTAACACGGTGAAACACCATTTCCACTAAAAATACAAAAAATTAGCTGGGCATGGTGGCAGGTGCCTGTAGTCCCAGATACTCCGGAGGCTGAGGCAGGAGAATGGCGTGAATCCGCGAGGCGGAGCTTGCAGTGAGCGGAGATCACGCCACTGCACTCCAGCCTGGGCGACAGAGCGAGACTCGGTCTCAAAAAAAAATAAATAAATAAAATAAAATAAAATAAAATAAAATAAAATAAAATAAAAAGAAAATACAACAACTCCTTTCTCAAAAATTCAGAATAAAGTTGTCTCTTGGTTATAATGCATGGATTGGGGACTTCAATCTAGTATTCCGTTAAACACTTGAGAAGACGCAATGCTGCTCTTCTAAAACATTAGTCTACCTTTAGCTACTCCTAGCAAACTCTTCTAAATAAAGTGTAGTGGCCTGTTCTGGGGCAAAGAGATAAATCAAATATTTAATTTTCAAAAGAAAATATTAATTTGCATCATGTTACCTGTTGTTTAGAGCAACTACATGAAATCTCTGTATTTTAAACACTGGACTGCTCATATCTCAATCTCATATAGTGTATGTGATAGTAAAAGACACAAAATAATTCTCATTTGAAAGGACCAGTCCTAGAAACATACTAAACTTTTATTCTCCTCAATTCTCCATGCTTTTCATGTAGACAAATGATTGGAAATCGAAAACCTTGTCTGTGTTACATAGAAACCGTGCTGAAATGCATTTCAGAATAAGTAATCTAATATTGTGTTCTTGGTGGACATAAGAAAGGGCAAAGTGGTAACTATTTCTGCATACTTTTTATAACTAGTATTGAATAATTTTATTATGCAATTCAAAGTACTGTTGTAGTATATTTTAAAGCATTAGTGAATTTTTTTTTTTTTTTTTTGCCAATAGTCAGCATGATTTATTTTTGCCTGAGAATACAAGAGCTAATATTTGTATTTAGTCAGAGGAACTACCCTGCTGTCAGATTAACTCTTTGCTCTCCTCATCTCTTCTTCCTCTATCATGAGAACGATAGCTTTTAGAGCTAATGGGGATTTGAAGGTCATCTGATCCAGTTCTTTGCTTAGCATAGGGGGAAACTGAGACTTTGAGAGACTAAATGAGTGAGCCCAGGATACAGAGATAATGAGTAACTGAGCTCTAGTTGGAATGTAGGCCTTCAGACTTCAAGTTTGATGTCCTTTTTGTTTTGAAGTCTGTTCTCTTAATAATTTAATGATAATTTGGCCTTTCATTTTAAACTACTTCAAATGCTTTTGAGAAGTATTTCAGGAGCAATGTGTTATGGGAACCAAAATATTTTTTAGTCGATTAAAAATGCCATCCAGAAATCTTATAATTAAATCTTATATTAACAGAAGACATAAGTAATTTTAATTGGTTTTTATTTAAATTATTATATTTTCTATGTGTCAAATAATTTTGGGTAAGTAAATTTATAAGTAACTCTTCATAATAAAAATTTCCAAAAACAATATGAATAAATGTATCCAAACTTTAAGAAGTTAATTAGAACACTAGTAAAAAAAAAAAAAAAAAAAAAAAGTGACATCACCGAATGTTAGGATATAAATGTGTTCAGAAACTGGACTGCTTTTACCAGGCAGGCACATTAGGACATGCAGTTTAATAAATATTGAATAAAATAAGGAAGAAATGTGAATTTGATGAAGTTTTCTGGCAATTAGAGCAATTTATTTCACTATTAACATGACAAGCTCTAAATGGAAATCAGCTATGGATGAAAATGCAATTTCATTGCTTGGTATTCCCAGTGCCATGTAATTAAATAAAGAAATAGGGCAGAGGGGCAAAAGAGTGTCCATGGCTGACTGTTGTAGCAAAGCAACCATCCATCATGCAGGAGTTTGCTGCCTCACAGTGCTAAGATGGGGTTTGTGAGTTTGTGTATACTCAGAGAGGCTTTCGTTTATAGAGTTTGTTTTCTTCTTGAAATACTGTGTCTCAAATGGAAGGAAAATAATAGTCTTGCTGGATTAGAAATGTCAAGTGCAATTAAATATTGTATTTGTTTGGGGATGGACAGACATAAAGTTTTTACTTCTTTATATGAAAATCAAATAAAAGCAGAATACTACTATATATTATCTACTGTTGCACATAAACAGGAATATTATGTTATTATATTTTTAAAGCATTGAGTTGGGAACACTTATCAATATATATGTATATGTACATGTTTGAATATAATATTGATAACTTAATTAACTGTTTGTGAATAAACAGCCAAAGTAAATATTTCACATGTTTAGCAGATTTACTTATACAAATATCATTGGGTTCAAATACATTATTTTAGCATGTATAAAAAACATTGAGGCTATTTTTACAATCATATTTTCTCAGAATAACCACCTTGATTTTTGAATATGTTTCTTTTTAAAATTCATTAAGTTTGTGTACTTGAATTAACAGATACATGTCTTTTAATGCACAGGGACATGATTAGGAACCTAATCTATAATTATGTAAATGTTGTAATTGCTTGTGTTTTATTTGTATTTGCTTTTAAAATTTATTTTTATCAAGTGTTGCCATGTAGTTATTTTGTGGTAATATTTTAATCCATAAAAACTATCAAATGAAGTCATAATATTTTACATTCCAATTTCTACTATAGTGAGGCATACTGAAAATGTTTTCAAAATGTTAAGGAGTCTTTTTTTTTTTTTGCTTTGATTCATCTCATGATAGTTTCCCTTGATAGAGAAAATACGTGACTCTAATATTAAGAATGTGAGGAGTTATGTAACCATACTATAGGTAGTAGAAACAGAATTACAGAAATATGGAGTGTATTTTTCTATACAATCTTGACCAATTAAATATTATTTATTTTTGAAGAATACTCATAAAATCACTATTAGTGGAATAAAAATTATTAATATATTAATCAAGACAATTTATACACAGTATTTCACAAAGTGTCTTATTTAGAGTACATCCTCACTAAATAGCATGCATTAATACTGATACTAGACCAGTGAGTTTTTCTTTATTTTTGGAGTACTGGCTCTCCAAGAAGAGTAATGACTTAGGAAATAGATTTGGTTCTGCTAAATCTACAAAAATCAAGAAGCCTTAGTTATTGTTGTATCTGGTTTCAAAAGAAAGGAGACTGGATCAACCGTTATAAAATAATCAAATGTCTGGCATTTATAAGTTGGGCATTCATGAATTTCAATAAATATTTTTCTTTTTTATTTGAAGAAAATATTTTAAGTGCTTTATTAGTATTTTAATGTTAAATTTATATTTCTCCTTGTTGACTAATTTTGTATATATACATATATATACACACACAGACACGCACGCATACACACATATACACTAACATATACACACAATGCTAAAAGTAAGTTAATATTTAGAATTTTTATGGATTCTAATCTTTCTCTGATTACATATAAATTAGGTTTTCTTGATACTGCTTTTTTTAATTGTAGGTTTCAATATTTCTTTTCTATTGACATTGCTCTAAAGAACTTTAGCTATTTAGTTACTAGAAGGGCTCAGGTTCTTGAGTACTAAATATGGAAACCTTATAGTGTGGAAAATGGCCATGTGAATTTTTTGTCAACCTTCCACCCTTGTGGCATCATTAGATTCTGGTCCAGTTCTGATTTATGTCATGTATGGGAAATCAAATGCTCATTGATGCTTTTTCAATAACTTGGCACATTTTGAGCAATTTCTGTGAGGATGGCTAAGAATACATTTGGTTGATGTATTGATTGATTGATGGAAATAAGTATCTGGATATGCTACAAGTGCAATTAACTATTGTGTTTTTTGGGGGGGGGGTAGACAGACATAGAGTTTTTACTTCTTTATATGAAAATCAAATAAAAGCAGAATACTACTATATATTATCTACTGTTGCACATAAACGGGAATCTTATGTTATTATATTTTTAAAGCATTGAGTTGGGAATGTTTGATGGAAATAATTGATTGATTGATGGATTGATGGAAATAAGTCTCTGGATATGCTACAAATAAAACAAAATTGTGTTCTTTATCAAACCAGTACCATTTGCCCAGGCCAGCCCAGACACAGGCCAAACATGTTCTCATGCATGTTGACTTTAGTGTGTGGAATAAATTTTCCAAGACATTGAATAAAATATTTTTGTTACTAGTTTATTAGAACATTTCCATATTCAGGTATAGTTTGGAATTGCAGGGGAAATTGGGAGAGAATTAAGTTTCACAGACTTTCCATGATTGGTTCTAAAATATACATTGCCAAACACCTCTTCACTACCACCACCAGTTGTACAGAAATATTTTATAATTTCTTCTTCCACATTTCTTCTTGAATTTCTAAACATCCCTTAGTTTTGATTCTGCTGAGAGCATCTTTGACCAAGTCACATTCTCCACAACAATATTGCTGGTGTATGTACAGTTTGAAATTTCCAGTATCTGATATTGCTTATCATGTTTCTGTAGAAATCAAAGCATAAATATAAAAGAAGAAAGATAGTACATTTTCTACTCTTTGAGTTGAAAAATTAGGAAAGTTATCTATTTTTAGATCATTTGTCTTTACTTGGTTTTCCCCAGTTTCCATTGTTCCTACTTTTAATCTTGTTATAGAGTCCATTTCAAAAGATATTTCTTCTTCCCTGCACTTCTACCCTGCATTAAATATTTACAAGATCAGCTAAGTATCTCAGGGAAAACATGACTTTGTGAAAACAAGAACATGGCTAGTAGCAAAAGCTGACTCTGATTTCAAATATTTGTCTTTATTTTAAAACTACTCAATTTCATTCTGAGTTCTTGATCAATAATACTTGATTTGAACTCATCAAAACTAACTATACTTTTAGGAAATGTAGTCACATATTAAAACTATAGTGGCTTGAATAAGTAATCTATTACAAAATTAAACTGTAATTCTAAGATGTATTTAATATTCAGGAAGACTTCCATAAGACTACTTCCCATTTTTACAACTTTCAGGCTTAAGTAGTATTAAACACGTGCTAGATAAATAGAGCCTGTTCTCAGGATTTACAAGGATCAAATATCAGTAGAACAAAGTTCCTCCCAATTTGTGAACTTAAGCCTGTTTGAAAGTAATAAATGTCTTTATAGCTGTGGATAAAGATCCATTCCTGGACTGACATGATCTAGCAGAGGGTATAATCAAATATACATAATTGGAGTGTTTTGTCAATAAAGTGAAATAGGGAGAAATCCTGAACATCCCTCCTGTCTGAAGCTCCCTAATCCATTAAGCACTGGAGGAGACAGAAATATGGAGAAATGCTCACTTTTGCTGAAAGGCACTGCTTTTCCTGCCCTTCCTATAAATGACAGTTAAGTGATGATGAGATAACTCAGGGTAGTTTTCTGCCTCCTTTTGTTCCACTTACCCCTGGAATGCAAATGTGTATCTTCCTGCAGCTAAGAAAATAAAAACTTAGGTCTTTCTTTCTCTATCCACTCCTCTTCTTTCCCTATTTGTTCCCTCATCCTCCCTTCTTTCTCTTCTGCTTCCTTTATTCTTCTTTCTCCTCCCCCTTTTTAATCTTTTCTTCCTAAACACCTTTTCAGTAGTGAATCTCCTCTATTACTTGTTGGGATAAACAATTTTTTATGTCTATACATAGAAATGATAGCTTCAGAATTAAGGAAAGATAATTCATTTAAATGGAAATGAAATACATACTCCTGTGTGTTTTCTTAACAATCACAATAAGTGCTATCTTAAAATAAAACCCCACCGATTACTTAGGTAAATTTAAAATATTTATTCATGTTTTACAGAAGGTCATAATATTTTATCCTTTTGGAGATTCACAAGAGCCATTCATCTCTTTCTTTAATTACAGAAATTATTTGACTTTTGAGATACTGCTTCCCTAATAAAAATAGAGAAGGCGATTGCTTAGAAAATTCTGAAACTCATATTTTGCTAATGTTTTATCATACTTCAATTATATGAGATAATAAAATGGACTCTAATTCACCCCTTATTTTGATGGCTTGTAAATTCAAACACATGCAGTTGTGGAAGAATAGCTGTTATACTGCAAGATTGATTCTGTTATACTGAATAGTGCTAAAGTAGATATTATAAAACAAGGAGATTTTATACAAATAGCTTATGTCTGCTCTATAGCTTATGTCAAATAATTATTAAACATTTGTATTAAATATATTGTCTTCTTATCAGCACATATCTAATAACTCCAAGGAAAGATGTAAATACCTGATGACTTTTCTCAATTTCCTGTGTACCAGGTGATCTAGATATAATACCCCAGCGAACAATTTCTTGAAGAAGGTAGTGTTGGCTTCACAATACAAGTGGGTAAACTGAGGCTCACAGCATTTAAGTAACTTTCCCAAGATCACATGTCTAGTAAATGGCATAATCAATCTGTCCAAATTCAAATCAGATGATATTCCAACTTCCCCACATTAGCTAATGGTTATAATGAGAGTGTATCAAAAGCAATAAGGTACAGTATTGGTCAAATATGTCTTATATCCTTAGTGACATGGGATACCCCTGCCAATAGTACCCTTGTCAGTAGCATTGCATTTCTTGAAAGTCTTTTATCTTAAAAGTTGTATGTGGATTTTTAACTTCATGTTTTTATTTTAAAAAACAATATGTCATGTTATTTTTCAAACCTCAAAACTATGTTTACCCTATAAGTTACATGCCTCCTGGGACACATATTTATTTTTAAGAAGCAGCGAATTTTGATGACATATGGATTCCAGGACCTCTGAGGGAACTTGCTTGGGGGAACCATTAATATTGTTGTCTGTGCAAATGGTAATGCCCAGAATTGTGTGGTGTGTAATCTATGAATCCATATGCATCAGCACTGGCAATATTAGATTCTGTTACAAAAGTTACTACACTGGCGAGAGTTCTAAATTTGTCATGTTTACCAAGATATGTCCAACACCTAGCAGGATGACTGGTCAAATTAAATGCTTAATTAATATTAGTTGATTGAATAAACCATTTCAGGTTTACTCAATCTGTGTTATATCTATGTTATATCATGTGATATATGATATATCTGTGTTATATCATGTAATATATGATAAGACAAATTTGTGAGATGTATTACAGTGCTCATATTTTGTTCAGTGAGATATACTGGTCTCTAATCTTTAATTCAATTCATTTTACCCTATTTAAAATTCTCAGGTTATACATTACAGGGAATTGGGATGCACCTAATGAATACATGTGATGTTTAAGTTTCTTTTTATTTAACATTGTAAGAAAAAAAACAAAGAAAAGGAAAAATAGGAGCAATAATGTAATATCTGGGAATTTTCAGATATTAGAGTATAACTATTATAGGGGAAGACATGGTAAGATGAGGGCAGATCTTTGAATCAGGAAAGGAAAGGTTTATAATGTTTTGAAAGTACTAAAAAAGCATATCAATGCAAACTATATAACAATAATGATCCAGCCAAGTGCTAATTACTTAACTGTCCAAATCTTTTAACATAGTTTATGGGAAACACTTTTAATGGAAGCATATTCTTGTTTAATAAAGGCCATCAGTGAAGAAATATTTTGCTTTCCAGACATCCTTTTTAAATCAAAACTGTTACCTATAAAGGGTCTTTACTTTGTAGAGACCTGAGTGAAGCACATGCAGAGATATTGCTGTATGTTTCTAAAATTTATCTTTATAATGTTTGAGTGAAACAGACAGAAGTAGTGATATTTGCACATTAAAGGGATACATTTACCCAAGAGTGAAAAACATTAAGATTACAACCCAGGTTCTCTTAGTCCATTGATAATGGTTCATGTAAAAATGGAGGTAGTTCTTTCTCCCTTATGTTTTGAGCATCTCATGAGATAATGTAGTAGATATTTTTAACTCTGGCATCTTGTTTGCAGTGAATAATAAGTGGTTCCCTTCACCCCACTCCTCTTACCACATCTTGATTTACTGCTTTCTTAGTTTTTAGTCATTATTCAAAACAGTTTTCTTAATTTTGTAGGCTGGGATATTTTAAAAATCTAATCAAAGTTATGGACATTCTCACAAGAAAAATTCAGATACACTACTCTACTTAAAATTTTATCGTCACATTTGTGAAGTTCTTGGTTAAAAAACATGCAGATCCTATATAACAACGTATATGTTTTATTTCATAGTCCTATTTATATTAGACTACTTAGATTGGTTTTACATAATTGAGAGTGTTTTAAAATGTTAAAATCAAGAGCATGTGAATATGGGTCACACACACAAAATGAAAGAAAGCATAGTGTGCAAGTTGATAGTCTCAGGGGACTGTTCAGCAGAAGGGCACAGTGTTAGATGTAATTTGTTTATTGACAATCTCCAACAATGGTGCAATGAACCAGCAAACACCACAAAAGTAATGAATCCTTTCCTCTTTTAAGTAATTATATTTGAACAGTTCAAATTAACCTGTGGTTTGAGGCTACTGCTTGGGTGAACTAATTCGCTGATGTAATGACTTTTCTCATTTTTGCTCCAATGATTTAGGTAACAAGGGAGGGGGAAATGAAAATGTGGGGCTATGAGTTTATATTTTAGTGAAAAGATTTGCTGTTTTCTGTGAGTCACATTTGAAGACTATCTCCAACTGATTTAATGTAGGACAGGGTAGTTAAAATGTCAAACTTGAAACAAACAAAATTTCTGCCATGCTATGCAGCAGTATTATGCACAAAACAAACTGAATTGAAAGAGATAGATAGTTTGTGAAAAACTATTATAAAGATTCACCAATCTTTTTCAAACAACAGGCTGCTGTTTGGTTGCCTATCACTGCTCATTAGTGCTTGAAATCTGTTTCCAGAGGCCTGCTGCTTATTCTGATGCCTAAGATGGTGATACCATGCTGGCATTATTTGTGTTATTATTTCTAAATAATGCTATATCATTACCTCTGTGTCCCTGCCATTATTATATATAGATATTCAGTAATGGGACTCAAAGGAAAATCTGAGGGGAAGGTTTCACAGCACCTAGGACAGTTCCTTTTACATGGTCAACACTCACATATTCGTGGAAGAAATACATGCATTTAATGAGAATGTATGCATTTTTATATAGTTTCTAAAACAATGGGTACTTTACATACTTTTTCATATTACATATTTGTAAACAACTTAAGCCTTCCCATAAATTGATTCTTAAAATTGAGAAGATAATGATTGCATTCTTCAAAAAGGGATTGGCCAGCATTAATACCAGTATCAGGATTTAATGAACAATAATGATTCTAAAATGTATGGCAAAAGTAATTGATGTCATTATGAGTGAACTATGAGTTCCTGCCTTCTTTATAACGTAGGGAAGCAGTCTAGCATGTTGGTCTGATTTCTTAGTAATTTCTTGTATTATTAGCTGTGTGTGATCTGATACATGCCTCACTTTTGGTCTGTGAGATGGTATCAGTAATTATAATACCTACCTCACAAATTATAATGAGGGTTAAATGAGATAATTTATATAAAGCCTTTAACTCAGTGACTGACACTTTGAAAACTGAGCTCACAATAAATGTTAGCTATTATTATGATAATTATTATCATGTAAAGTATTTCACAATGAAAGAGAACTTGCTATAGAATACATTAGACAATTAAGTTATTTACAGATGAATAAAATGACATATAACTGTTTGAGGTAATTATTCTTCCCAGTTTTGAGGACTTCCTTAAACTTTGGTTTATCTGGTATCTACTATATCCATCAAAATGCTACTCACTTAATTTCTGTCTCAACAAAAAAATCATTTTGCTATTGCATCTGATTTTGTTGTATCTTGTAGAGGCAGCTCTGCAAAAGAGCATGTTCTTTAATTCCTTTGTTGAAGCACTTAGTAACTGTTTTGCATATGGAAAGGTTCTAAGTGAGGATAATGAAAAAGATTAAAGATGGTGGTGTCCTAGACATGAGAAGCAGTGGGTTCCTCAGCTAGTGTAAAATAGGGAAGAAGTACGCTTGTCTTGCCTACACTGAGCTTCTTGAAAGGGCTCTGCAGACTTGACAGGGGCTGAGGACTAGTTATGACAGTTCCTCAGGGAAAACTATTTTCCAATAAGAAAAGCTACACTCAAGTTTTTCTTTCTATGAAAGAAAAATTTTCATAACCATAGAATATTGTTTTTAAATTCCTAACAGCAAAGTTAGAATGTAGCAAATACCCAATTTTTATCTTCCGAATTAGATGATACAGAAAGACAAACAAATCTGTGATTCTTTTTATTCATGATGTAAAGCACATAGAAAGCATTTCACTCTATGTAGAAACTGATCGTTTTTACTAGATGGTATAGAATATGATTGATCTTCAAGCAGCATGAAAGAGCATTAATGAAAATTGACAATGTTCTACCTAGAGCAGTCTAATTGTCTTTTAAGTTCTTTATGATTTGTTCAATTTCCAAAAGATTCTCCTTAAAAACAACTATTAGTGAAAGCAAATTTTAGTAAGATAATACATTTTCCTCAATATTTTACATTCAAACAAAACGTACTTGAAGTGTCAGATTTCAGCACTGTCTTCCATCTTCAAATAAGAAAATGTTTTTACTTATTTGCTATTTTGTTATTTTTATGACTATATTGAACCTACTTTATTTCAAAATTCAAATATTTTTGCATTGAATTTGCATTTATCAGTTTTTCATGTAGTATTTTAAGGAAGTTTGGTCAAAAATATCTTCATAATAAATAATGGACTCATTGCTAATGATCATTTGATATATACAATTACATTAACTTAAAATTAGATTTGAGTATGCATTTTTTACACCCTTTTTCATCATCTTTCTAGTTTTTCTGAAAATATTTATTTGAGATTATGAAAATATTAGACATATTTATCTAAAAACTGTAAGTAAAAGTTTATTTTTTAGCAGCCAGTGATCATATAATGTTTTGTTTGATCTTTGAAGTCTTTCTGTGTCTTTCATTCAGGTTTATGCTTTACAAAATGAAACTATTAGCTTTAGATATATTATCCCTTTATAAAAAGCTTATATGTCTTTTAGTGTTATAACATTTATGACCAACTGAATTATGAATTGTTAGCTTTAAGAAACAGGCAAAACTGGATCACATGTATACTATCGATTTAATCTGCTTTTATCAGAAAGGTTACATTAATGTTTAAAATTGTCATTTTGGCTAGGGATGAAGAACTAGAAATCTAATCCAACAACAAATTGTTCTTTGTTCCAATGAAGTGGTTTTTGTGCAAACATGTACCGTACACACACATCAATTTTAATTGAAATCCAAAACTGTTTTATTGGATAATCTAAAGTGGATTATGTATTGCTACCAATTGATTTTAAGGCCACTTCTTATACAAAAATAGCGATCTTTATAAATATTTGTATACTCAATAAATGATAGTAGTCCTAAATTTGTACTCACATATGAATAATACCACATTTGTAAGTTGACTTAAAACTTACAAGCATCTCTGATGAGATGATGCTTCATCAGACAGGGTCCTTGAACAAAAGAGAGTTTAACCTCAAGAGTTATGAGCGAGGGAGGGAAAAAATTAAGGGACAGTGAAGAAGGATTAGTAGTGTTGGTGAGTCATTACCACCCTTCAGGCTGACCAGTCCAAGGAGAGTTGAAATCATGAAGGAGAGTCTATCTGGAGAGAGCTGTAGTTTTGAGGGTTGCAAAGACTTAGATGGAGTTGGTAGGTGTGGTTAGTCTCTAAGGTTGAGTTTGTCCATAAATTTCATGCCCTGGATGCCTTGCTTGCCTCACCCTGGTCCAAGCATTAGTGAATACCTAAAAGTCTCTGTCTTCTTGCTCTCCAAACTTCTCCTGAGGATTTCCTCAGATTGTCCACATTCAGATGGAAGCCAGTTGGCAAATAAGATGCAGTCCAGAGGGTCAGCCTGCAGAGTTATAGCACAAGACAGATAATGGACTGGGGAAGGGTGTGTGCAAATCATCTGTTATAGACACAGAGAGAGAAGAGGATGGAGGGTACACTGATTTAATTATGTTACCTTGAATATTTTTATTTTGATATCCCTCCAAATACTAGTATATGACCTTGAAATAGTTCTTTACATTATTGAAGAACTGTTATATATGACACTTCAAATTGAATATGTCAAAGTCTTTTTTTTTTTTTTTTTTAAGATTAGAAGCAGATGAAATTCTCTCATTGGAAACAACTCTCTACTTTCTCCTTGATTACTTTCCTTGTTCCCTTCTATAATTCTCCTATATTATCCCAGGCATATTTATTGGTAAATAGAAATTGGTAGAAAGCTGCAAGGATTCTACAATATCTGTCTAGCCCTCTCTCATGCTTCAGTCTTCATCAAGTCTGAACGTTGACCATCATGGTGTTCCCTATGATTGCTAATACATCATTGTAACTTAAATTTATAAAGTACCTAATATAGTGCTGCTTCACCTATTGAATACTCAATGAATTAGGTATTGATTGAGTTGTCAAGTGATTACCCAAGAAGTTCTTACAGATAGACAACAGAGCTTGATCAATAATAGGATCATCTAATTGAGATAACCTCGAAAAATAAAAGCAAGAAAAAAACCATTAAGAGTTAACTGCATGAAATCTGGCTTTGATGAAGGGCTGGCAAAAATTTTATTACTAACCAATTTAAATTTTATGTTCTCTGCTTTCTGGCTAAAATTCACATATTTATTCTGATTAGAAACAATGCATACAACATTTAAATCAAAGAATCAAGAATTGTCCAAATGTATCATTTGCCTACATCACACTAATGCAGCTGTCATTTACTGTGCAGCTACTATGTACTTGTTACTTTACATATATTATTGCTAATCCTTCTAACATCACTGCAGCATCACTGTGATTCACAAATGTTCAGTAACTGGTACAATACCATAGAACTAGTAAACAACAGAACAGGAATTTGAACTGTGGCTTACTTGACTCTAAAACTCCTGTTCTTTCCACTGTATCATGATGTCAGTAATTTGGCATCATAGTGTACAATAATTTGTGTGTGTGTATGTGTATGAAAGAGTAAGTGCATGTGTATAAATTTTCATTTGAAACAGAGAGAAATATGAAGATAATATAATCAGTGAAAATGCTTTGAGCTGAAGTTTTAAATTTTGAAGTTAAATAAAAAAAGTGTGTCATTTGAACACAGAAATTCCACTATAGCTGTGTGATCAACATATATGTCTTCTCTTCATTTTTCGTGGTTTTGTGAGTCACATTTCTTAATGTGCTGAATTTGTTTCTTATGGGTGCTTTGAGTAATTTTTTATTAGGTAGAGATTGATATTTAAAAGAGTTCTATTATGTAAATAGTGATATTTTAAAAGCAAGAAGTCACCCATGCATTGAGGACATCAATATATCAGACTTTCAATTGACAACTTGCAAGACCTACTTGTGATTTATAGCTCGATTACAAACTCTGTTTCTGCTCTGCCAATGGAATTGGCAATATTTTTTCAGTCCAGATGGTGTATTAGCCTTGGCCAGCTGGTTCTCCCTATGCTACCTCATCACAGGACCATACAGCAAATATTACCACGTATGACCCAGTTCAGTAGGTAATATGGCAAAGGCTTCATGCCTGGCTTTGCCCTCAGGGCATATGGAAGTGAACCTGAATGAGATTTATGCATCCAAGATTTTACACTCTATCAAACCCCCTACAGTCATTTGCCTTCCTGACTTGACTTTAGAAGCTGTTTCTAGTAGGCAAATAGAGCTATATTATTTATATATAAGTTGTTTTAAAATTTGGTTATAATATACTTTTTAATTATATTTTAATCGTTTTTGTAACTTTAAGACAATTTTAAAATTCTAGTCAGTATTTAACATTTTGGAATTTTAAAAAGTAATTTTTTAAAGAGTTTTTTATATTGTAAGTATAGTTTTGATAGAACACAGTTATAAAGGAAGCTGTTTCTGACAAATTTTACAGCTATTCAACTTTTCATAGAGTGATTGACAATCGCTAGTATGTGTTATAATGTACAGGTTAAAATACAGTTTTGTATATATAATTTCAGTATAATTACTATAATTTTAAGATTTAAGACAAAAATATTATTAGAGAAAGTGAGATGAAACAACAACAACAAAAATCAGATGATTTACTCCAAAAAAAGTCCCTTTTTGAATATATTTAAGATTACTTGGGTAGAAATAGAGACACAGATTTCACACTTTTAGTGTACTTTTTGTTTTATCTCTAATATTTATTATTTCAAATAAAGTAAATAGGCAGTTCATAAAATGTTTTGCATGTTAGATGCTTCCACATAGTTTTTCCATTGGATTGAATCGTGTAATAAAACTTTGTATTTGTTCCATATTTGTATATTCCTAACAGCAAAATAAAAGTAGAACAGAAATGATATCCTTGGAAATGTAGCTTTATTTTATTTCTGTAATGGTACAGCAACAGTGAATGCAAAAGATTATCCTCTTATTACTTGGTAAATTTAATACTGTTGAAGAAAATATAAATTTGTGTGTTTAGTCTCAATTCTGATTCTGATTTTCTAAGGGAACTGGTATAGAAAAATACTTTTTTGAATCTGGAGAGAATTCACATTCTCTCTACACATATATATCAGCATCATCTTATACACATCATACACTTATATATGTTATATATGCATGATTTGTTTTGTTTTGTTTTGAGACAGAGTCTTCCTCTGTCACCCAGGATGGAGTGTAGTGGCACAATCTTGATCTTGACTCACTGCAACCTCCACCTGCTGGTTGCAAGCAATTCCCCTGCCTCAACCTCTTGAGTAGCTGGGATTACAGGCATGCGCCACCATACCCAGCTAATTTTTGTAATTTCAGTAGAGGCGAAGTTTCACTGTTTTGACCAGGCTGGTCTTGATCTTCTGGCCTTAAGCGATCTGCCTGCCTCAGCCTCCCAGAATGCTGGGATTACGGGTGTGAGCCACCGTGCCCGGCCGATATGTATGACTTTCACTCAACTGCATTAATTAGTTTATTGAGATGTGAAGAAAATTGTATATGATGATGGTTGTTTTGTATAAATTTTTAATAAAGTTTGTTGTCTGTGTCAGTTTAGGGAAGTTTTTTAGAAGTTGATTTGGAGCTCTTTTTATATTATTGAAAACTACATTATGAGATGAGATTTTTATTATGGAAAAATATTTTTAATATATGCTCCATTAAATTGAGATGAGATTTTTATTATGGAATATTATTTTTAATGTGATTAATATTTATGATTTTTTAAGTAAATATTTTTCTGAAGTCCTGTTTATTAATCTTATACAATGGGCAGCTCCCACCTTATAAGTTTAAAAAATACTTGTATGCTTGGAAATATATTTAAGTAGATTATTTTACTTCTTAGGTCTTTATTCATAGTTTTTTTCAGATAATGCTTGAGTTTTATTTATTTAAAAATTGTTCTAGGTTATTATCTGGAGCCACTGTCAGTAGGTTAAGCTTTAGTTCTAGTTTAGATTGCTTTGTTTTTATAGCTTCTTCTCATTTATACCCATTTATGTTTTCATTTCCTGGGAGTTACACATTTCTGTACTTAAATAAGAGTCCTTGGACCCATTTATTTTGTTGATTTGATTTCAGTTCACTACCTTGCATTTAAAAACTGAAATAGGAAGCAATCTTTTCTTGTTGAATTTTGGATACATTTTTACTTGACCTATTTATTATTTATTGATACATGAACTTTCAATGGTTCTCTGGTTTATCTTTCAATTTCATGCAGAAAAGGTCAAAATGTCTGCTAGATAAAACAACTTTTCACTAACCTTTTTGTCTATTCATAATACAGTGCCGTAATCCATACTCCTTTTGCATTAATGGTCATCAAAAGCATCAACAATCTGAACTGTTTGCTACTGTGTACTTATAATTAAATATAACTGTGTGTTTTCCTATTACCCAATTCACTTTGTATTTTTCATAATTTTTGATTTTGGTTGATTTTAGGTCTAAACTAACTTTAAGAGGGGTTAAGACATCCTTGATTATTTTTTGTTATATAGACATCCATTACTATTTTTATCTATAATTATATCACTAAAGGTACTAGAAATTAACATCGCGATATTAATTCTGGAAGTTGGTAGAAGTGGAGCATTCAGAGATCAGTGAGGATTCAGTTCTTGTTACACATCTGCCAGTATTAAATTCTGATGTTTAGCAAAATATTTCACTTCTTTGAGCCTCATTTTTTATTTGTAAGATGAAAAGGTGGAGAAAGATCTTTTTTTAAGCATCTTTCCAATTATCAAATAAAAATATGATTTAAAGTTATGCTTTAAAAACATATACAAAAATCTTTATGCCAGAGGCCCTTTTGGCAGCTAGAAATCATAAGTAGAAGTCAGAAGTGGTGTTTCATAATGGAGAAGGTTGGATTTTCTGACTTAAAACTTATTTCAGTTTTTCAGAAAAAATTTTTTAAAAAGCAAAATTAGCTTTTTTTCAGAAATGTTTTTCCAGAATTATAGCCAAAGGCATTAAGCATTATAGTCATTCAATCTCAGTTCTTTCATCTGTATAACGGATATGATCTAATTCATAGTGTAACGATTAATTGTAACAGTCCACAAACTACAAACTGTTCTTTTTTCTGACATTTCTTTTCTTCACAACAATTGTTCTGAAAGAGCCTGATAAAATATTTTTGAAAAATAGAGTTAAACATCCTGCAACATGTAAGATGTTATGAGTACAGTGCTATAAGGAATTTGCTATATAGTCTGTTAAATGTGATTTCTCTGGCTAAGTACTCAACTTAAATTTAGTGTATGGTTATAAATATTCAGACTTTGTAACTCAGAAAAACCCCCCAAATCTCTAATGTTCATCAAATGATTATTTTTGAGCACTGCTTTGTGTCCAGCATTGTGCTACAGATGACATCTAATTAATTGACTTCCATATAAAAGAAAGAAAAAATATGTATATGTACTGAAATAATATTTGAAAGAACAAACTAAATGGCACCTGTGATGCAACTACACAATTAAAGCATGTTTTATCATCCTTGCACAAATAGGTCTAATTTACCATTAACAATCAAATTAACTTAATTTTAATGCAAATTGTTCACTTTCCATTAAAAAAAATCTAGTAAAAAGCCTTTTTAAAATACATGATAGGATTATGCTAAAGCTGATTAAAATATATTCAGGACTATCAACTTATAACTGTTCATTAGAATCACTTGTACTTCTTCTTTGTTATTTAGTATAGTCTATTGGAAGTAGTGTTGCCATGGGCTATGGGAACACTTGCCGTGCGTCTATAGGAAGTATTGTTGCCTTAAACTTGCCATGGGCTGTGTAAAAGTTATTTCAATATTAAATATGCTTGGAGAGATATGAGTGTTATGACTCGACCTTCACATATTCATGCCTACATTGCTGAGGCACAGCTCCTTTTCTCGTAGTAAGTTCCCTACTTCATTGGGCAATGTGTGTTGGTAGAGGCCATATTTGGAAGAAGTAGTCCTAGAAAACATACATAGGTGTGGAAACAGTTGCTTTGTCTCTGGGGTCTTGTGTAACTTTCAACTATATTAATATTTTTATACACTAAAACACACACTCAAAATCATTGCAGCTGTGTTTTTCAATCTTGTTCCATTAAACTACAAGCCCAATGAGAATAGACATTTTTTTTTCTTCTTTGTCTTTGCTCTTACACTGGCTGGCATAATGCCTACTACATGGTATATGTTCCTTGTTTGTTTTTTACATTGAACAGAATGTCATATATTTTCTTTTTCAACTTAAGCAATCCATTATGTGACTTTTCTACTCACATATCATGTGCATGCGTACCTGCACACACATACACACACACACAGAAAGAAATAAAGTATAGTATGTGATATGTGACTTAGCGATTAGTGGCCTGTTACTATGGAAAATGCATTGCACTAGAAAATAAGAGATCTTGTCCCATTGGAACTCTTCCACTAATTAGCTGTGTGCCCTAAGGAGCTTCCCTTCCCTAGGGCACAGAATCTATTGCTATTAAACAAGAGAGATTATTTCTAGGATCCCTTGCACTGAAGTCTGAGTCTAGAATTTTTAGTTTACATTCTGGATTTTAAATTTGTAATTTCTTTCACTTTATCATTTTATGTGGTAAAGACTACTCCATATATATCACACAATGCTATATTCTACTATGCGGATACATATATATGTGTGCATGTAGGAGTTGCTGGAATGATACTGGTCAGACTTACAGTGGTGGCTTTGTGGACAGGAAAAGAAGGAAACAACTATCTATAGATGTCAAAAAGAACTTCATTTTATTCCCCACTCTTTGCCTTTAAAAAATATAAAACTACATATATGATTTCTGTAATTAAAAATACAAATATTTGAATATTAAGGCTGAAACATGCTAATTTAATGCTGGAGAAATAAGTGTGTGTTATATTTATTTTTTCTGCTAAAAAAGACTATGAATTTTACTATATAAATTATTGGCTCTTAAGCTTAAATATGACATTTTTATAGTAAACTAGACATATGCTACAAATAAAGGAGATGTTTTCCTCATATTTTCATATTACCTTTTGCAAGACTGAAAGATTTGGTATCAGTTAAGTCTATGAAAGCTGTACTATAAAGAATCTGAATGACATTCAAGACAGATTTCAGGATGACATAATTTGAGGATACTTTGTGCAATTAATATTTTTGTTTTTTCAAAATAATTCTACTTGGGAAAAGTAAGGGAACAAAAAAGCCCCAATAATATTGCCACCTCTTTTGTTCCTTAAAACTTTGTTGTAGTGGTTAAATCCCTGGCTACTAACTGCCCTTCCAGTAGCCCAAATTCTGCCCCCTGATACTCATAGAACTCCCATTGGGCCCAATTCTGCTGTCCTTCAGGCAAAAACTTCCTTTGAATTTAAACTTTCTCACTCAGGTGCTATATTAATAGACACCATAGATACACAAAGAAACACGTAAATAAAAGTTTGCTTGTATAAGCATGGCTGACTCAGGATCTTGAAGTATCGCAACAAATAACCTATAAAGAGATTTAGGCAATTATAAAATCTGGAGCAAATATTTACTAACCAAGAATTTCTCATGAATCCTTCTAATCTGCTCAATATACCTTATTTTAGTGAGAGTAACTGCCAAAATATCAAAAGATCCTGTAGTATTGGTCATTGAATCCAGGAGTTCTCTGCTTACAAAGAATACCAGTTATCAGACTACTGTATGAGTATTTATAAAATCAGGAAAACAAGCAAAAAAACCAGATTTCAAAGTTATTACATTCATTTAAAAAATAGATTATTGAAATTAATATTAGTAGAAAGCAATATTTCAAACTACCCCCATTTCATTTATAGTATATGATGAATTCTGTAGCCAGGGTTGGCCTTAGGGAAACTTTGGGAGTAGGTAGTTCTTGTCTTTAGTTTTTTTTCATTCTGGTGTTCTGCTTGGCTGTGTTGTCAGGAGGCTTCTTTTTCTCAGTGTCCTAGGGTTGCCCACGGCTGTCTGTCAGTCCAGTGGCTCACTAGGCCTCATACTCTTTATCCTTTTCCAGAACCAAGCCTTTCTCTTTCCTTCTTTTCTGTTAATATATAACATCTGCATCTAGAAAAATGTCCTTGCATTTGATAGCACAATAGGTTAAATGAGATACAAATTGGAAGTAAACAGGTAGTGTTGGTGGGAAACTCTTTTTAGGTAGATCAAGATCTAGAAGCTATAAAGGGTTATGGTGGTGTTGTGGAACTTTATCTTTTTTTTTTTTTTTTGAGACGGAGTCTCGCTGTGTCGCCCAGGCTGGAGTGCAGTGGCCGGATCTCAGCTCACTGCAAGCTCCGCCTCCTGGATTCACGCCATTCTCCTGCCTCAGCCTCCCGAGTAGCTGGGACTACAGGCGCCCGCCACCTCGCCCGGCTAGTTTTTTGTATGTTTTTAGTAGAGACGGGGTTTCACTGTGTTAGCCAGGATGGTCTCGATCTCCTGACCTCGTGATCCGCCCGTCTCGGCCTCCCCAAGTACTGGGATTACAGGCTTGAGCCACCGCGCCCGGCCACTTTATCTTTAATTGAGCTAAAAACGGGGTTCTTGTCACACAACCATGACAAACTAGGCTCACAGACACTTTGAAGGGTGAGCAGGGCAGGGTTTGTTGGATGAAAAGGGAAAGAAGGACTATCAGCAAAGTGAGAGGTCCGCTAGCCAGTTTCCCACCTCGCACACTGAATTCCAGGTTACTACCCTGGAACAGGAGAGGCCAAGCTCTCCCTCCCCACTGCAAAAGGTGTGAACTTCCTGAGGCTCCACCCCAGTGCACATTCCTCCCAGTGCGCGGGCCTGTGGGAAGTTCTGCCAGGGAGCCCTTTTTACTTGGCTGTCTCAGTAGTAGTGACAGTGATAGTAATAGTGTGTTCGTGGTTCCTCAAGCACACTAACATTTTCCTTAGATAGAGCCCTCCTAATATTTTCTCTCCTTGAAACAGTGACCTATTCCCATTTTGCCATTGTTCCCTGTGCCTCGTGATATTAGCCTTGTGGACACTGAAACCTAGTTTAAACTAGCACAAGCTAAAGGAATTTTCTTGACTCACAAAATGAAAGTCCAGGAGCATATCAGACCTTAAGCACACATAGATCTGGGGCTGAAAGCATGTCCCATGTCAGCAGGACACTCTCTTACTATCTTAACATCTCAGCTCTGATTTTCTCTCTTTTCATCTCATTCCTTTTCTTTTTCTAACATTTATTTTAAGTTCTGGAGCACAAGTGCAGGTTTGTTACAAAGGTAAACTTGTGTAACGGAGGTTTATTGTACAGATTATTTCATCACCCAGGTATTAAGCCTAGTGCCCATTAGGTGTTTTTACTGATCCTCTCTGTTCTTCATGCTCCACCCTCCAAAAGGCCCCAGTGCATGTTGCTGCCCTCTACGTGTCCGTGTGTTCTCATCATTTAACTCCCACTTATAAGTGAAAACATGCAGTATTTCATGTTAGTTTGCTCAGGATAATGGCTTCCAGCTCCATCCATGTCCCTACAAAGGACATGATCTCGTTCTTTTTTATTGGCCTCATTCTTAGGCAGTCTTTTCTGGAATTGTGACAGAAAAGGTTCAAAGCAGTTTTTCTTTTTTTTATATTATATTCATAGTTGTGTTTTTGTTGCAAAGAGCATGCCTCTTACTGGATACCTCCTATCACTGTTGATAGGGAAATACGATCATCTCATTAACTAGTGATGAAGCCTGTGGTTACCCTTGTTTGGGGTAGGCAGAGGGATCAGTTCACAAGAATCTTTTGGAGCAGATTCATTTTAAAACATAAAAAGTTATGTTAATAGAAAGGTGAACAAAAAGCATGTTTGAGAGGCTACTACTGTTTGTGACAAAAATTATCAAAAGTTTTACTTACATTTGGGTTTCTGTCTGTCTTCTCACCTATAGCGCTGTGAGAAATAAGTATTGCTCAATGCTCAATACTCTTACAGGTGTGACTGGCTGGGGCTGGTGTTACCGGTGGTAAAGGAATTTACCAAGACAGCTGTAGGGGGAGAAAAATAAAGGCAGATTTATTAGAGAAAGTATGAAAATACATTGTAAGGGTGCACAAAGAGGCAGGGGATGGAGGGAAGTTTTATAAGGTCGTCTGGAGGGGGCTACATGTTGATCGAGGTTGTACCATTTGGGCTACCTGTGGAGCGAGGTCTTACGTCAGCGGGATGTTTATGGTTGGTTGTCTCTCAGAACAATTGTTCTCCTACCTGGGGCCCCTCCCTGGTGGTTATCAAGACTCCACAAATATCCAGTGCCTCTTGCAATTTAGGATATACATTAAGAAGTCACTGGTTGGGCACGGTGGCTCACGCCCGTCATCCCAGTGCTTTGGGAGGCAGAGGCGGGCGGATCGCTTGAGCTCAGAAATTGGAGACCAGCCTGGGCAACATGGCAGAAACCCCGTCTCTACAAGAATAAAAACCACAAAAATTAGCCTGCATGGTCCCACCTGCTTTTATTCCCAGGTACTTGGGGAGCTGAGGCAGGAAGATTGTGTGAACTCAGCAGGTCAAGGCTGCAGTGAGTGGAGATTGCCCCATTGAACTCAAGCTAGGTGACAAAGCAAGACCCTGTCTCAACAACAACAACAACAACAACAACAACAACAACAAAAGAAGTCAGCACTTATTTATGTAATCATCTCATTTAATCTGCGTTTTCTCTATTTTAAAAGAGACAATTGAGGCTCAGAGAGGTTATGCAACCCATTTATATTTATATATGTATTGTGTCCTGAAATAACACAGAGATATCTTTTTTAAAAATTGCTGAAGTTGCTTTTATAAATGTTATAGGTAGTACAGAAACTTATGTGGGTCTAGAAACTTTCAAGTGCTCACTGAATTTCAAATTCCTTCAATATACTTATTATGAATCACTAAGGTTTCTTGTAGGCCCACTTAAATATTTGTGTTGTTTTAAAAAATAACTTCCTTCTGATGTTGGTTGTATTTCACAATAATAATGTTAATGTTTTAGAAAAGCTGCAGGAAACCATAAGAACCAATGTAATAGTAGTTAGCTGCCTGTTTTGGAAACAAGTAACACTAAATTAATATGTACCTCTTGCTTTGAAATCTTGGTCTCAGTTAGATTTGAAGTGATTATGAGGAGACACTAAAGGGAGTCAACGTGTAACTCATGTTGCCTATTATGACATTTGGATATATCTATGTCGAATAAATGTCCTTAATACTATGTAAAGGGCAGAAAGATAAACAATCATGTCAAACTCATACATATAATATCTAGCCAAGCCATGGACCCAAATCAAAACATATGTAGAAACAAATAAGGGGCCTATCATCCAAGAAGTTTGTTTTGATATCTATTACTGGGTATTTCTGAGCCTGAATACTAAAGAGTCTAGAGTTATATAAAATCTATTCTACTCAAACACCAAGCTGTATGTTGTAGGTATGGCTGGGTATTGATGCAAATTCTTATGTTATCAATCAATATTTGATACTCAATTGTTTTATAATTTTTTCCTCCTCTTTAAATATTATAAGCCACTCAGTTTTAACAAACTGAATGTATGTTATTCACTTTGCATTCCATATATTTGTCATAATCATTGTTTAGGTTTTTAATCTAGTTGACTTCGTAACTAGCCTTTAGGATCATACATATTTTTATTCCTCCTCAAATAACTGGCTTACCACCTAACCCACTACTCTATTCAGTCTTCCCTTGAATTTTGTCATTATGGCAAAAGAACTGTGTGAAGTTATTAGCAATTTTGGCTACAGTCTCTCTTAGAATGTTTGTTGTCCTTAGGGACTAACAGCAGGCAAAAAAAAAAAAAAAAAAAATCACAGTCCCCTTCAGCAACCTGTGCTTTCCTGAAATATTGGCTTTGACAAGCCTGCAGGGGTGAGAAATAATTTTGTGTGTGAGAGTTTGCACTTCATGGATGTCTTTCTGAGTTTATTACCAGGAGGAAATGGAAAGAGAGCCATTCTCACCCTTACCTTCAACCACGTGATTATGTGACCATAGTGCTGAATGATTAGCTCTGTTTTGGGGAAAGTCTATAACTGAGCCTTCATTTAAAACAGGTACCTGACACTAATCTTATTCAGTATATTGATTATATTGATGTAAATATCAGACCACCTGGTCTTTCCAAGGCTTCTAATGATATCTTACATCTTGTTTTTATTCATTTTGATCTATCAAATTACATTAAAGTTATGAGAGAAACTGTCTGTCTCTGATGCCCATAGCTACTTGCCATTTGAAGGACTGCATGTCAAGATGCTATGTCTTACCTCTCTCCAGAAAGCTCGTCTTAGAACACCAAGGCTTGCTGAAATTCTGGACAATTATTTAGTATTCATAAAGAGTTTTCCCAGAAGATTCTGCCAGCCATCCTGTTATTTGTAAACACCTTTATGCAGTGTTCAAAAATGATGTGGTCAGGTTACAAAGGAAAAATAAAATAACACAATAGGAAGAAATATATATTTAACTTATGTTTAAGTATAAGTAAACTTCCAAAGACAGCAAGCAAATGATGATTATGTATTTCATGCTATGGAATACAGACGCAGGCAAAAAGATACTCAAGTAGTCTGTCAAATACTTTGAAAACATGAGCTAAGTTTAAAGCAAATAGAATATTTGAAGTTGACCACAAATGGAAATTCCCCAGAAATCTTTTATCAATTGGACCTTATGTTCACTCTTGTAATAAAGAAGCTTTTGGAGTTTATATGCCACAGTCTAATAGGTGACTGCTTAATGGGATTTACATTCACTCAAACAAAATTAGGCTGGTAAAAGACAATGCGACATGCTGTAATGTAAATGGGACTGACGGCAGAATTAAATGTTTGTGGAAACAGGGCAGCAGATCTATCAAGAGCTAATTAGACAGAGTTCAGAGGCAGGCTTGGGAGTAAATAGTATCAACAAAGAAAGAAGGAGGGCAAGAATGGACAGAAAAAAGATCTTTTGTGCAGAGAAGAAAAGGAACTATACAAAAGTTATTTAATTAGAGACTCAGATGGAGTTTCTCCCATGAGAAAAACTTATATTCTTCTCTGAACCTGTTGATAGTATTACGCTGAATAAAAACTTTGATATATTATTGTGTGTCTAAGTGGTTCTTTGTAACAATTGACTTTAATAGCATTCTCTTCACATAGTAACTGTTCTAGTTATGTTCACTGTACCCAGAAAAAAATTTTGGAAGTTTAGTTGAAGTCTTTCTCACAGAAAGAATAACACAGAAGTTTTGCCAAAATTTAGAGTGTTTGAGGCTTTAGGAAAGAGAAAGGGTGAAAGTGCCAATAAACAATAACAATGAGGAATAACAACTTTGGATTCATTTTAATTAGCTTGTGAACAAACATAATATTAATTTTTGAAAGCTTCAACTTTTCAAATCTTCACTGTGGTTTGTCAGTATAGTAACTATTTTTCAGCTGAGCCATTGCATAGGGAAAAGAATCTAGCCTTTGGTATAGCTAAGAAACCATTATGATGAAATAAATCAGGATCTGTATTCTTGATATTCAAAGTAGTAAAGGCTGACTACTTGATACATTTTCTTTTTTAATCTCAAATTCAGCATTTAAACTAGCATTGCATGAATCATTTTCCATTAAAAATACTTAATGAATATTTTAGGATTTAAAATTGTTTTAACAAACTATAATCTATTCTGCCAACAATACACTTTTAATTATAAGAATCCTTTCAGTTTGTCAAGAATTACTATCTACCTCACAGGGCTATTGTAAGGATAAGGTGTGCTAATATATGTGAAAGTGCTTGGGAAACGTGGGAGTACTGTACACATTGTGTCATATCATACCAAAATCTTTATGAGAGACTGTTGCCATGCTGATGGGCATATGGATTTTTAAATGGCAAGTGTTATATTGAGTAATTAAACCCAGCAGTTCAAGTCAGACTGATTGCTTTTTTGCCTCCTGTACTATACAAACAAAGAATTGTTCTGTGGGCATGTTCTAGATTGTTTGTGGTTTGGTTAATCTGTGAAATCCATGGTCTGCATTACTGTCAGCAGTTAATGCCCTGAGATTGCTTTATTCTTTAATGAAAAGATCAGTAAGATTAGAATTGTTTTGTCCCTGCCATGGAAATAGACCGAGTATGAATGCCCAGTTTCTCTTGGTGGAGTTCCAATCTGTCTCTGACCCAAAAATATAGGTGGTATTTGGCAGTTTGTCTACCCACTTGTGACAAAGACATCTGTCTTTCCCCATTTGTAAAAGAGAGAAACTGGATTGGGTCAGTTTTACAGTGGGTACGTTTTGCTTCTGAACATTCTGAACACGTAAGGCAGCATCCTGTTACTTCCAGTGATATTGTCAAGGTTTCCTAAACTTGGCTAATTACCAAAGTCACCTGGGGGAGCCACTTAAAAATACAAATTCCCAGGCGCTTTCCCTGGAGATTCTGCTTCAGTGGGTCTGGGGCAAAGCCAGAAGATTTCAAGTGACTCTAATGATTATGGAGGTTAGCCAAGCTGGAAAACCACTCGTGAAGTGGTATAAAATATATCCCATTATTTTTGTATATAATAAATAACAAATATATTATTTGTCCTTATTGGCCTTGAAATGTTTATGAAATAAATATGATGGACACACTCAAGGTCACTGCATTACTTAATACAAGTCAAATAATCAAGCAGCTTGTATCTTCCCGTAGTAAATCAGGGTGATAACACCTGAGTTACCTCACGTGCAGTTGTGATAAAGAGAATATTTTTTTAAAAAGTGTTTTCCAGAGTTCAAAGGCGAAAGTAGCCTGATTGTAATGAACAATTCAGAGACTTGGGTTTTACTCCCAGCTCTGTTGCCAAATCACTTTGAAACCAAGTTTACAATTATTTTAGCTTTTCTGAATTTTATTTGCCTTGCCTATAAAATGAGGGAATTGAAAAAATACATATCCCTGTGGTGCTTGCCAGGTTAATCTTTTCTATGGGCAGCATCGGGCTATGTAACAAAGTCCAGATGGTAGAATTGTTCACTTCATGGTTATTTAGTGACCATCAGAGAACATTATGATAACCTGAGAGTTTTGGCATTCTCTCAAATATAACTTCTAAATGATCAAATTGTTCATTGCAATGTTGAGCATGTTATCAAATGATTTTTAAAATATATTTTTATACTCTGGCACACAATACATACTTTTTTTGACTTTTAGTTTATAAACGTATCGTGTATTGAGTGGCATAGGTTTTGCAGTCTGGGTTAGACAATTGATTTTTACACTTTATAACACACTGAAGCAGAGTTGCATAAATTACCCTTGTTACTATTTTGAAAGGTAAATAGGCCTAAAATTCTATGTCACACATAAAGGCACGTGATTTAAATACATAGAAAGATGCTATTTGGTAAATTGTGGAAAAATAATATACTAATTTGAGCTCCAGTTTATTAGTAAATTATGGAAAAATAATATACTAATTTAAGCTCCAGGTTATTCAATGAACCACATAATGTGCCATAGAGAGTTCAAGGCTTTCAATGCAGAAATTTTCTAAAAACAATACACTTCAGCTATTTAAATGCTTGCCTTGTAAGGAGAGAACAAGATGGAAAGAACTGAAAGAAACCAGAGTGACCCAGATGACTGGAACACAGAGAGCTAGAGCAACTGATACAAATGAAATGAGTAATCCAGACTACTACAAATAGAAATTTTAAAAATGCAAGCTCACAGAGGAATCAACAGTTCTGTGAATAATTTCTGTTTCCCAAATATCTATATTTGACTGGGTGTGGCATTTGTTTAGAAGGAAATCTCAGTCTTGAAAGATTTTACATCTTGAGGGAAAACTTTCTACCTATTGCACACCTTTAAAATTTTACACTAATTCCTGTAACATCTCACTTCTACATTTTACAAATAAAGTAATTCACGTAGTGCTTTAAACATTCTGGAAAAAAGTAGGCAAATTCATCAGAATCTTTTAAAGAAAATCAGTTAAATTATATTAATGAAATTAATAGACTAGTGATAATAGAGAGAAGAGCAAATTGAGATCTGTGAGAGTTTCAGGAAATTTCTTAAATTGCAAATATGTTTTTTAGAAAAAAAAAAAGAAGGGCTTTCAGTATTTCTTAGGGGGAGATGTGAGGAAGAGTTTTAGTAAATAATTCCTAGAGGAATGTGACTTTACAAAAAAAAATTCTTATCTTTTCCCTGCTTAATTTCATTAAGTGTCAAAAGATGAAGAGTATAGACAGTACAAAACCAAGTGTGTCAAGTCCACGGATCTAGGTCTGGTTCTTCTGATCATGAGAAAGCCACACACTTTCTCTGATCCTCAGTTTCTGATTCCTAAAATGAGAGCTTTGACTGAGAACATTTCTAGGGTCCTCCTGGTTTTAACAGTTTCTATGCCTTTAGTCCATCTTTAGTTTCATTCAATTCATGATGCTTTCACTTCATCCCCTGCATCTTTTTCCACTGTGATTTGCTTCTTTCTGCCAATGATTTCATTGTACTGGAACCTACTTCAGCATGAGTAAAGTTATCTAACTGTTATACTCCTGATAAAAAATGTTGCCTACTTCAGGAAAACAACAACAACAACAACAAAAATGCAGAGAGGACATTTGAGGCATGTTCAGGAGCAACTCTTTTTATGTCTAAAAGGTGATTGACCCAACTTTGGCTTAATTTCTATATAAAAAATTTAAGATGTAGGATATTGATTTTTACATACTTGGCTTTGGGGAAAACTATTTATGAATCACTTCACTCTTCATTAACCTTTCAGCAAGTGTTAAAGATTTTTGGCTTTTTTCTCTCAGACATTTTTAGTGAATTAACCATTCCAAGGGGGGAGATCAGGTGCCCTGACCCAAGGCATTGACAGATAAATTAAATAGTGGATTTTCATGTCTTGCCTTTAAAATATGTTGGTTGCTACAGGAAAGAAATAATGAGCATTTTCTACTAGCAAAAATTGCTTATATATCTAACAACTACTATATTTTTGAGAGCAATTGGATAGCTGGTTGTTCCAACAGGTAATGGGGTAGCACCTTTTATTATTTATTCAGTCTGTGTTAGTATCACATTGTGATTTAGGATTTTATTTTATTTTTCAAATAATTTATTTCCCATCTTCTGACGCAGATTTTCAAGTTCTTTTTGAAGCAAATTTCTTTACATTGCAATTCAGTGGCAGATATCAAAATTATTCTAGATGTTGTTTGATTATTGTTTGAAATGAATGAGTTTTGTTAGGAGAAATAATTATTGTCTAAAACTGTATAATGTAATTTATAATATAATTACATTTCTCTTTCACACTTAAACATTTTTGGCCTATATGCAACAACTTTTTGTATCCTTTTCTAGATTAAAATATTGTCCCCAATTTAAAGACTTTCTCTAGAAACCAATGACCTATACATTCATGACGTTGCAATTTAATTTTAAAAACACATGCCTGTTTCATCACAAACAATAAAAAAGATCAAGATTCACCAACTTCTTTAAAGAAAAGTAAGACTCATATTGGCATATTTCTTGAAGAAGAATGATCGATCCCAGAGGTCTTTTGATTAATTAAAAAAGCAAAAGCTACCTTATAAAAGTAATCTGAAGACAAAGTTAGCAAAAATTGATAGGATGAGGATAAACAGAAATAAGATACAATTGTCATAGAATTAGCCTTTGAATCATAATGAAAACTTATTGCTTTGATGATAATTATGGTGTAAGTATATGGCAGATTTTCTTTAATTAAGATAGGATTGCTAAGTTATAGAATTATAAACATAAACCTCATCTCCCCTTTTACCCTCTTTCAGTATTCTCATTACAAATAGAAATCAGCAGCATTCTATTATTTGTAAGAAGTTTTAAATTTTCATTATGGAATTATAATCATTAAAATAAGTAAATTTCAGTAGAGATCTGCCAGAGTTAGGCAAGATCAGCAGCAAATATTAAATCTGTTATTTATGCACCTTTTAATTTTATTCTGAAAGCTTCTAGAAAGCAAGAGAAATTCAGTTCAAATGGAGACAGTGTAGAGAAATTTCATTAATTCTTCCACTCCCTTCTATACTCATAACTCATTATTTATACAATATTTATTTAAAAATTAAGCAAATTATGTTGATTAAAATATACACAAATTTACAATAGAAGAGAAAGATTTAATTATTCTGATAATTTTATTTTAAAATCCTTTCCTTACAAAGGTGTGAAATTTATAATCAGCAACATACATGCAAAGGAAACTATCTAAAACTTTTACAATCCCTGAAGTATCATTATATACTTTACCTCTGACACAGATACAAAATAGAGCTAACCAAATGTTAGTAGTGATTAATTTTCTGTGTGGGAATGAATGTTAATTTGGATTATAAAGCGACTGATTATGCTAGGAATTGAGGCAAGTTAACCTTTTCTTTCAAGTATTGATATATTCATTTTATTAATTTCAGCTTTTTTTAAAGTGAAGATTGCTCTTCTACCTTCATTCTAAAATACTAGCTACCAAATGTGACTTACTTCTAATATAGATTTTAAGATATAATGAAAGACCATTAAGATAATTTTTTGTGACTTGCTGATTTCAGCTAGTCTGTGGTTTTGCATAGAAGAGTTACCAAATACGCAATGGTGAAGAAGTAGAATTTAAATGTTAAAAGCCATTTTCTTGCTGGTATGGCCTAAAATCATTCAGGTCTACTTGGCCCAATGTGATTTTTCTATGTGACATTCTAAATCTGTGCTGCTGTTTCGCCTCACTGAAAAGACCATAAGGCTTTCATTGTATAAAGACAGAATTTTACCCATCCATCTCCATTTTAGTAGAAGTATAAATTCAATTATGTTTGATAAAGTCAAAAGGAAATCTTCAAATTATCTATTACACAAAAAATAAAATAAAGGACCCTTGTGCTGACGAGTTGGCCCATGAATGTAAGTAAAATGTCACTTATATTATGGCAGTTTCTATAGATTGCAGCTACCGATATTTTATGTGTACACTTTATATGGAAGTAAAGCAAACAAAACCTCAACCAAAAACAAACCACTTTGTTTCCCTTCATATTTCTTATTGAAACATTTCAAGTACAAAACTGTTTATGTCCTAAAAAGCCTAGTTCTATTTAACAATATTAGTGGCAACTGCTGAAAAGAAATGAGATTTTTTTTTCAATCAACAATCGAGAATGAATTATTGTGACACTAATTTTATCCCTATGAAGTCCAGAGTGAAGAAAGGCCATTGTCTGATTTTTTTCAACTTGTTCCTACTGATATTGCAATGGTTTAAAATTCAAAAGTATGTAATTTCCAAAATATAACCTGGAACATAATCATACTCCTCTGTTTACTGATTTCCACAATTCATGTAATAAGCACCCCTTCTTCTATTCATTTGGCAAATGTTAAGCACCTGCCATGCCCTGTTCTAATCATGAGTCTGTGTCAGCATATAAAGATGAACAAGAAAGGGAATCTTAGAGTCCGGGGAGGAAAAGCAAATAATAAGCATGCAGGCAACACATAAGGGGTTCAATACAGTGGTAAGTCTTTCTGACGAGGTGGCCAGGGGACACTTTGTGGTCTTCCTCTGTGGCTAGGAGACTCTCTGTGGTATGAGCCGAGACCTGAAAAACAGGAAGCAGTCAGCCATTAAAAAGATCCGGGTAGTTGTTGGGACTAAACTGTTTCAGACTCTACATTAGGCCCTTGAAATGAAATGATGAATAAAATGAGACAGTGCCCCAAAGAACTCACAGTGAATATGTTGTGCTTATTTATTCGGGGGTGAAATCATGTAGAATCCATTGTGGTTGCAAGTCCCATTATATTAGCTCAATAAACACACATTAAAAAATATTAAATGAATGAACTAGCATCAGTTTAAAACTTGACATTTACTATTACCCCTTCTTATGTATATTGTTTATTAACATTATGTATGATTTTATATTTTACTTATCAAGGTTGTTTAAGATTGATGGTACTGGAAATGCTTCTCTAGATCTTTTCAGTCAACGTGTATTGCAGCCCACTGCCCTTAAATCTCTCTGTCAACTTATTTCTAATATACCTCATTCCCCCTAGCTTGCTGACTGTTCTCTCACGTGATAAATAACTCTGCCTTATCAAGGTCAGTTGGAAAGGCCCCTTTTACATATCTCATAAATTTTAGCCAGGTGCCACTGATGTGAGATTAATGTAATGGCACCATGGCAAGCACTCAGGCTTGTCTTAATTATGCTAAGGTTGCCGGTTCACCGTTTCTCTTCATCTGTCTCCTGCTTTAGGGAACACTAAACACTATGTCATTAGATTGTCTGTTCCACAACATTGGCCCTTTGCATTTACAAAGTCATCAGATGGCTTATGACATAGCTTTTCTAAGGAATTAAATTAAACAAATAATGAAAACAAAATTTAGGGGTAAAGTGCCTGAAAAGTAAAGGTTTAAATTTGTAATCAGAGAGAAAAATAATTCTCTATGTTCCATAGTAATTTTCTTCTGAATTATGAGTTACTCATCTGATAGAAGAGCACATTTTGGCCCTGGATGATCTCAGAAATGAGTATGAATAGTTAAAGGGTTTCTTTACTTTTAAGAATGAAGTCTTCTCATGTATGCTATTGACCATAATCTATGTGCACCTTTGCAAAAACCTTTCTTCTTATTGCTCCTTCCCTTTGTGAATGACTAGTTTCCATGGGGAAGCTGTGTCTAAGCCATGTGTCTTAAATGACTGTTTAATTACCTAATCTATTTTTGCTTAAGGTCCTCACCTACTTTCCAAAAGGCACATCAGCTTAGTCTCTTGAATTGGGAACAAAAACAGTTTACAAACCTGGGTTTACAAATCTGTGATGGTTTGTTTAGATTCTGCTCTCCAGATAGTTACATAGTCTTTATGAATGAACAGATATCTAAAGTAGCATCCTCCCTTAATTTCTTTAATTAAATTAGAAATCCTTTTTGACTACTATGTTCTAGACATTCTGGTCAACCATGGGAAAAAAAAATGAAAAACAGTAAAACTCAAGACACTTAGGATAAAGAAAATCTTTTGTTTGTGATGAAATAATTTGAGAGAATAATGCTTTCATTAACTATATGGGAACCACATTAGAGCTGACCCTTGAACAACTGGCTTGAACTACATGGATCCACTTATCTGAGGGAATTTGTCAATAAATATATTAGAAAAAAATGTGGATGTTTGCTGCAGTTTGGAAAAACTCAACAATCTGCATAGCCTAGAAATACTAAAAATTAAAAGTACAGCACACCGATGGGTCTTGACTTTTTATCCAATTTGCCAGTCTGTGTCTTTTAAGTGGGGCAATTACTCTGTTTAAATTTAAGGTTAATATTGTTATGTATGAATTTGATTCTGTCATTATGATGCTAGCTGGTTATTTTGCCTGTTAGTTGATGCAGTTTCTTCATAGCATCGATGGTCTTTACATTTTGGTATGTTGTTGCAGGGGCTGATACCAGTTTTTCCTTTCCATATTTAGTGCTTCCTTCAGGAGCTCTTGTAAGGCAGGCCTAGTGGTAACAAAATCTCTCATCATTTGCTTGTCTGTAAAGAATTTTATTTCTCCTTTGCTTATGAAGCTTAGTTTGACTGTATATGAAATTCCGACAAACATATGAAAAAAACTCATCATCACTGGTCATTAGAGAAATGCAAATCAAAACCACAATGAGATACCATCTCATGCCAGTTAGAATGGCAATCATTAAAAAGTCAGGAAACAACAGTTGCTGGAGAGGATGTGGAGAAATACGAACGCTTTTACACTGTTGGTGGGACTGTAGACTAGTTCCACCATTGTGGAAGACAGTGTGGTGATTCCTCAAGGATCTAGAACTAGAAATACCATTTGACCCAGCCATCCCATTACTGGGTATATACCCAAAGGATTATAAATCATGCTGCTACAAAGACATATGCACATGTATGTTTATTGCGGCACTGTTCACAATAGCAAAGACTTGGAACCAACCCAAATGCCCATCAATGATAGACTGGATAAAGAAAATTTGGCACATATTCACCATGAAATACTATGCAGCCATAAAAATGGATGAGTTCATATTCTTTGCAGGGACATGGATAAAACTGGAAACCATCATTCTTAGCAAACTAACAAGGGAACAGAAAACCAAACACAGCATCTCACTTATAAGTGGGAGCTGAACAATGAGAACACATGGAGGACACAGGGAGGGGAACATCACACACCAGGGCCTGCCAGGGGGTAGGGGTCTAGGGGATGGATAGCATTAGGAGAAATACCTAATGTAGATGATGGGTTGATGGGTGCAGCAAACCACCATGGCACACGTATACCTATGTAACAAACCTGCATGTTCTGCACATGTACCCCAGAACTTAAAGTGTAATAAAAAAATTAAGAAAAAGTTAAGTATGTCATAGATACATAAAATATTGTAGATACTAGTCTATTTTCTCATTTACGGCCATAAAATATACACGAACCTGTTATACGAAGTTAACATTTATTAAAACTTATGCACAGTAACACTTGCCAACTATACATGATGCCATTTGCAGTTGAGAGAAACATAAACTAATAATGTTAAGGTGCTATATTAGATCATAATTGCATAAAAATAGCTGTATTACATACTGCATTAGTGTATTCATTTTCTAGCCACCTCTAGTTGCTATTGTGGTGAGCTTAAGTGAGGTGAATAGCCACCTAAAATGCCATGTGATGCTCATCATCTCAGCATGAGTAGTTCATCTCCCAATAAATTGTGGATGTCAGTGAAAAGCAATCTCTCACAGTTCTCTTGTGTTGTTCATTGTGTTTAGTGTAATACCATAAACATTGAGTAACACCATGGGACCCATATGAAGTGTCACTAGTGATGCTGGAAGTGCTCCCAAGAAGTAGAGAAATGTCTTAACATTACAAGAAAAAGTTGAACTGCTTGATACGTGCTGTAGATTGAGGTCTGCAACCGCAGTTGCCTGACCCTTCAGACGTAAGTCATCTTGTAAACAGATAATATAAAGTTACAGTATTGATACAGTACGGTACTGTAAATCTCTTTTCCCCTCGTGATTTTCTTAATAACATTTTCTTTTCTCTAGCTTACTTTAAGAATATAGTATGTAACACATGTAACATGTAAAATATATGTTAATCTACTGTTTATGTTATCAATAAGGCTTCCAGTGAATGGTAGGATATTAGTTAAGTTTTGGGGGAGTCAGAAGTTATACTCAGATTTTCCACTGCACAGGAGTCAGCATCCCTAACTCCCATGTTGTTCTAAGGTACATTGTACTTAGGTTTAAATCCTGCCTCCAACACTTACTCGCTATGTGACCTCTGACAAGTGAGTGAACCTTTTTCGTGGCTCATTTCTTCATTTGATTTTAAAATCCTTTCCTTACAAAGGTGTGAAGTTTATAATCTGCAACATATATGTGAAGGAAACCATCCAAAACTTTTATGATCCCTGAAGTATTATAATACTGTGCCTCTGACTCAGATCCAAAATAGAGCTAACTAAATGTTAGTGATTAATTTTTTGTGTGTGGATGAATGTTACTTTATGATGAGAATTTCTTCGTCTTTAAAACATGAGTAATAATATTATGGCCTGGTAACGTGATTTTACAGACATTGGAAGGATGTAAACCACGTGGATCAATGAATGGCTGGCTTGTAGTAAGTGCTATTAGGGTGTCTGCTGTTTCTATCTGGACTTTTCTTAAGCCATGAGTTCAAAAATAACTCCGGAGTGCTTCTGCAAGCATTTTTAACATTATCAATTAGTCAGAAATTAAGAAGACTCAATGTATTGGATAGATAATATTACTGACTTGCTATTTATCAATGAATGTGCACTAACTATGAAATTATATATGATTTAAGTATATAATTGGATTATAAACACAGTTTGAATACTTCACATGATACTCTCACATGTGAAGACACTCTTTTCTGGATGAAAAACATTTTCATGTTACTGTAATGTTAGCCACTAAGCAATATATGTGGAGTGGCAAATTATGTTCTTCTTTCTTTTTCCAGAAATGGTGAAAGAAAGAATGCTGTATTAGGCAGAAAATCCACAAACTCAAAGTCATAATAGTAGCCCTCCCTAGTGAGTAAACATATGTAAATATTTCTATAAACAATATGTACCGTTACAGAAATATGTTGGCCATCCTAATTTGCCAAGTAAGTACAATGTAGTGGTTTTTATAGTAGGGATGTTTATATAATAATAAAAATAATTAAATTACATTGAACAGCTGATTTTTAAAGTAAAACATACTGTGTTCAAATACTTAATATATTCAAAATAAATAATGAAATCTAAGTTCAATTGACTTTTTCTTAATTTCATATACAGAAACAGAAAATATTAATTTGTAATTATAAAAAAGTAGAATCTTTCCACCCAAAGAAAAAAAGTATTTGATCTCATAATTTTATAGATTATTGAATCGAATCTTGAAACTTGCATTATCAGTATGGTTCATGGGAATTACTACAAGTTGGCGCATCAGTCAAACTATGTATTCCTAGTAGCTTAACCCATGGAGTTTTTTTCTCTTGCTTCCATTATAGTCTGATGCTGGTCAGGTGACTCTCCTCCAAACTGGGACTGTTTCATATGGAGCAGATAACTAACTGCAGGTCACCACAAGAGAGAAAACCTGTGGGTCTGGGGAACCCCCTTCTCTGGGCCTGGAAATGCCACATTACTCCTTTTCACAATTTAATGGCCACAACTTACTCATATTGCCCCACCTGACTGTAGGGAAGAGTGAAATGCAAAATCTGTTTATGTGCCCAGAAAGAGGAAAAATAAATGGGAATTGTTGAGCAGTTAGCTTTGTGTCTACTTCTGGACCATTTAACTTTTGTGCATTGCTTTTTAAAATTTTTATTTTAAAATGATCCATATATTTAGCTATATGTCAGGATTACATTAAATACCTTTTTGGCAAAATGTGTGTGTATGTGAGAATATACACACAGATACACACACATACACACACACACACACACACACACATATATATATTTATATTTATAAGGCAAATCTTAGATTGCCTTATAAACAGGTAGTGTTAAATCAAGGGTATATTGGCAAATACTGAGGTTGAATCCGATGAAAACTGGGAGAGGCTCTGTTTTCACATTCTAAAGTTTCTGCCTCAGGCCTAGGTCTTTTATTTTTAAAAAATGTTAATTGCTAAGCAGTTAATATTAATCCTTATAAAAGAACTGGACTCTTAAGTTTGCTAGAGAACCTCACTTTAAAATATGAAAAATACTAAGATTTATCTTTGCTGAACGTCTAGAGCATCTTGCCTTTGCGTCTCTTAACTTGGCTTCTGCTCCCTCTAAAGCAGAATGTAGATATGTATCAACCTGGCAACCATCTCCTTAAACTTCCTGGGGTATTATTACCAACTCTATCTGGAGGAATTCCAGCTCTAAATGTGGAGTTCATATTTGTGAGATAAAGAGCAGGCTTTTATCAGAGGTCTACTGAGAAATGACCTCTTGATTTCCACTTGCTTTTCGGAACAAGAAAGATGCATTGACAATTGTAAACAAAAATCGTTTTAGAAGGTATACATAGCACATAGTAATGTTTTCCAATCACTGAGACTATTATTTTGCTTTGTGATTTTGGAAGATTAATTTTAACAGGTAAGAAAAATATTAAAGATACTGATAAATCTTTAAATTTATTAACATAAAATGAAATTTACCTTTCTGATAACTTTTGCCGTCATTTTCCAGAGAGACATTCTGAAAGTTGTAGATAAAAGTACTATACACATGGTTTAGAAAAATACCATATACGGGCCGGGCGCGGTGACTCACGCCTGTAATCCTAGCACTTTGGGAGGCCGAGGAGGGTGGATCACGAGATCAGGAGATCGAGGCCATCCTGGCTAACACAGTGAAACCCTGTCTCTACTAAAAATACAAAAAATTAGCCGGGCGTGGTGGCAGGAGCCTGTAGTCCCAGCTACTCTGGAGGCTGAGGCAAGAGAATGGCGTGAACCCGGGAGGCGGAGCTTGCAGTGAGTCGAGATCGCGCCACTGCACTCCAGCCTGGGACACTACGAGACTCCATCTCAAAATAGTAATAATAATAATAATATAATTTTTAAAATACCACATATGAAAAAAATACTTTCCTAACCTATTTTCTACCAACCTAAGTGTCACTTTTGTATAAGCATGGTAAGACGTTGAAGTAATAAAAAAGAGATAGTATTATTAGCAATCAGATCACCTTCCTCTCTTCCTTTCTTTAGCAAATATTTACTTGTTCTGTCAGGCATTATAACAATGCTGAAAGTCTAACTCAGGTATTGCCTCTGTCATCATAGATTTTCCATTCTGTAATCAAAAGGCATTAAATAAATTCACAAGTTTCAAAATATTATGTATTATGCTAACTGCTGGATAAAATAAATAGGATACTAGAATATGGAGATGATTGTAGTTATCATTACTACATAGCATTGCACTGCAAAACTCACTGGCTAAATATAATTTATAATAACAGAATTTTATCTCGTTCTCTGGGACAGATATTGGGTAGGACATAGTGTGGATGGCATGCCTCCGTTCCACGATGTCTAGAGTTTCCATTTAAATGATTGAATGTCCAGGGGCTGGAAAGCTGGGAAGTAGTCAGGTGTCTCTCTCTCTCTCTCTATTTCTCTCCTCCTCTCCCAATAGCTCCCTCTCAATCATTCTTTCTTTCTTCATTTCCCTCCCTTTTTCTCTCAATGAACAAACCTTTCCAAATAGCTAGCTTGAGCTTTCTTACAACATAAGAACCTCAGGGAAATCAGACTTCTTACATGATGGTTTAGGGCTCCAAGAGTAAGTATTTCAAGGCCAAAAAAACATAGAAAGTTCCAGGCCTCTTAAAGGTTAGACCAGAATTGGCAGAGTGTCATTTCTGGCAATTCACTTTTGGTCAAGGTGCAGCCCAGATTCAAATGTTGACTCCTTCAATGTTTTTCAATGGGAGAAGTATCAAAGAATTACCAACGATGTTGAATCTGCCATAGAAAGTAAATGATGGGAGGAGGAATCACTGAGAGAATGGGAGGTAAAAAAGATATGTTCACTGAGGAGTCAAGAATGAAAAAGAACCAACCATAGGAAGAACTTGGAGAAAGCTGTTCAAGTGCAAAGATCTGGCGACTTGAACTGAGTGACAATTTCAGTACAGACATCCAAACTGCATAAATCCCTCCTTTTTTTTTTTTTTTTAAGCATATGCTAACATTTTTTACTCTAATGTCATAATCTATTTTGTTTTTCAATACTTTCTCACCATGTCTACTCTCTTGGTCATCAGAAGTGGCAACAATATTATCTTTTAAGTGTGTGTTGCGTATTATTAATGACATTTCTGACACAGATTATAAAAATTCTATTTAATTTACCATCCCTGGTAAAATATGATAAATGCAGCTTCAGAGGAGCAAATGAAAAAACTCCTTAGTCACTTTATGGAATTTCTGATACAGAATAGTTTTCTTATTCCCTGTGCTGTAGTCACTAAGCACGCACACACAGTAAAGGAAAAAAAAAACTATAGCGGAAGCAGGCAGAAATATGGAATTTTTTTGATGTGGTACTTAGAGGCACTTGGTGTTTCAGAGCCTAATTATGGACAGAGAATAAAGGAGTGTACATACCACAGAAGCAGGAAACAAGGCAAAGAGTAGAGTATGAATCAGTGAACACTCAATTGGGCTTAGCATGTAAAAGTTGTGATGTTTCTTCCTTACACTTCCATGACTATTTATTTATAAAGTAGAAAGAAATTAGACTTGAATATTACCATTCTTGACTCTGGGTCTTCAAATCTCATTATATCAACACTTGAGACACAAAAACTTGTAATTCTTCATCCCATGTTTATTTGTATGGCCATAGCTATCTCTAAGTATTTAACCTTATTACATTGAATTTTAAATTGAGTACATATAATTAATTGTGGAAATAATATCTAAGGGCAAAAATCTACACTGTAAGTATTGTAAGACTCCTTTTTATCAGTTGACAGCATATCCACATGCTTTTGACGGATGTGGATCATGCAAGTCAGCTGACTTTCCCCACACATGATTAAGTATGAACACACATGGGTAGAGCTGCATCCTGATTTTGTATGTTGGTAAGGTGTGAATTGAGCATACGCAACACAAAGCATGTTCATTGATCTACTCTCCTATCTTTCTGATTTCTCACTGGCATCTAGATTCCTGGGGATGTGAGTAAATGGCATTAAGGTGGATGTGTAGTCAGTGTAGCTCCCATCTATACAATTGAATCACAGCAACTTTAAAAGGTCTAGTAACCTTATTGAACTATAGAAATTTATGTGGCTGTATGGTGACAGGTCTCCATTGTTTTCTGGGAACTCTGTCTTTTGAGTTCCCATTTGTGTTGATTTTCCATTGCATATCATGTGCATTATATAACTGAAAGGATTTTAAAACTACATTTTTTTTTGCCTATATTTTAAATCATATTATTATTGCAAGAGAGTGAAAGTGCTAATGGTTTTTTGAATCGACAGAAGTTAAACTCCCTAGAATTATTTTGAGTACTACTAGTGTTTCTTTCTGGTATGATAGTTCAATAAAAAAAGGAACAAAATGTGACAATGTGAATAATTTATAATGTTATACTGAAAAAATTTCAACTCAGCGTCCCTCCTAGTTCATGAGACTAGAGCAGGATTTGGCAAACTATTACCCAAGGATCAAATCTGGCCCACCTGTCTTTTATAAATAAAGTTTGATTGGAAAACAGCCCCAATCATTTGTTTGTCTATTATCTGTGACTGCTTTCCTGCTACAACATAGATTTGAGTACTTACGACAAACATTAAATGGCCTAGTAAGCCTAAAGTACTTGCTATCCAACCCTTTGCAAGAAGAAGTTTCTTGACCCTTGAAATAGAGAATGAAATGCATGTGTGAATTAACTTAGATAATGTTTGTACTTTATTATTTCAAAAATGCAATTATTTCATTAGCTATGTCCCTGTGTATTTTGATATAAATGCTAATACATAGATATTTATATATTTATATTGAATTGTGATGTACCAAAACATGTTAGCACAGCACATACTAAAATTAATGTTTCAAAGAGCTGCAAGGAACTTTACATGATTTTGTTCCCATTAAGATCTTGACTTTTGTGCTACTACATTTCTTTTATCTCACTCTTCTTAAAATCTGTCACTTCTATCTCATTAAATCAGAGGATCTAAATTGAAAGTATATTCAAAACAATTTTTCTTCTTGAAAATTTCAGGCTATCATACAGAGAATTGCAGTGAAATATCTTGGCCACATGCTAACCTCAGGCAAACTTTTCTGCTTCCCATCCCAAACTGCCTCAGCTTTTGTGAGATAACATTTATGCTTCGTACCCTCTTCTAGAGAATGCTAACTAGAAATTGTATCAGGCGTTTGATATAGTGGTGATGTTTAAGCCTTCTCTGCTAAAAAGATCTGTTCTGTATTGGGTATAGCACTCTGTTGATATGTAGATATTGTAATTGAGATTGCCCTGTCTTGTGATATGGTCGTCTCCCAAAATATCCCTGATTTACCAAGAATTGCCTAATATGATAAATAGATTGCTGTTGAACTATATAATTTTCTCTGGTGCCAGATCTAATAGTGCCAGGTATAGAAATTTTGAAGTCTGGCCATTATAAAGAAATGATAACTATGATTTTTAGGGGGCAGTGGGTGTTGTAAATTATTAACATAAACCAATGAAAATACCTTATTTCAATGCTGAGTTTCCCTTCTAAAGCCGTCACCTGAAAAGTATACGTTAAAATAAGCTAAGGTGAACTGTTAACTTAGACCTATTCAAATAAAGGCCACAGAAGTTTTTTGTTCTTGTTTTTAACTTGTATATAGATTCTGGAATCTCTTTTTATGTATGAGCCTCCCTCTATTACTAGGCATCAGTATGCAATAATATTTCCTAAATTTGTACTAGAAAAATGGTAAATGGTAATTTTCATGGGGAATTATTTGCTTTCTATTGATACTTTTCTTTTCCCATGTTCTGATTTTACAAACATTATGGTTTATTGAAATGCGTGTTCACAAAGCAGCTCTTCAATTTAGCTTTTCCCATTTGATTAAGGCTTGTTGAGCAAGAGGCAACTGAATTTGGTGGTGTGTCGTATTTTGGCATTTTTATACTCTGTTTTTGCACAGCTGTAATTTAGAATAGCTCCGAGTAGCATTTAATCATCTAAACTACATATTTAGGCATTTGTTTATCTGCTCAATCCAGATTTCTAAGCCCCAAACTTCAGGTATACACTAGTTACCTAACTATGGATTCGCATAGGTTCTCTTTGTTAAGTCTGATGCAAATAAATCAAAATTAAGAATATTGTGTGGTTAATGTCTGATACTATGTGAACAAAACTGAATATAGCTTCTCATTTAATTTGTTGTGATTTTTTAACCTTTTTATTTAATCTAAAAACCTAATTTATAATCAGCTTTAATTTAGCTGTCATTCTAATTTCAAACTTAGTTGGCAATATTTTCTTTATTTTGAAATCTTTTGTCAGCCTGAAGAAATAGTCTTAGAATATTCCACTACTACTAATAATAATCCTGTCACCAATTCTACTCTTCAGGTGAAATATGAGGCTTTTTCTTTACCCGCACTTCATTCATCTGTAGGATGATCTCCTAGAGAGGAGGTTGTGCAGTTCCATTTGAAAGCATTCTCCTTAGCAGCAGTAGTGAAAGATTAGTAGTTTCAGGAGGTAACTGCCTTGAGATTCTGCTTTAAAAAAATCGAAAGCCTCTTTAGAGCCTACTAAGAAAGACCCAAGAAAGAACCATCCAGTTACCCTGAAACTGCTGGCAGGGTTCTCTTTTGTAACAGCAGTCCTTGTTTGATTTTTGATGCAGACTTTCCTCATAGAATGATTTTCCATTCAAAAAGAAAAGCTCTTCTGCCTCAGGACAGAAATTTCTGATTAGAAGTCCTTCTTTTGGGATGGTTATATCTTATTTTGAAAGAAAAGATATTTGAGAAAAAAAAATTCTTTAATGTCTAGTATAATAATATCCCTCCTCCTAGTATTCGTTTTCAGGAAAATAAAATGAAAGGAATTTCATCTCTAGGCATAAAGTTAAGGGCAAAGGAAGGGGGAAAGAGAGACAGAATAGGAGAGGGGGGCATACAATTGAAACGGAGGCTGTAGTCACTCAAACCGTGATATGATTATTTTTGAAGGGTTCTCTTAAAGGGTATTGGAGTTCAAAATGAAAATTGCTTTTGCAGCGGAGTGCACCATCAGGTCTGTGGGGACCGATTAGCGAGGTGGCTCTCTGTGTCCTATATACTATATGCCGCTTCAGTGGTTACAGTAACACATAGGACATGGAGAAGTGAAAACTTTGATTCATAAAAAGACCCCATGTGACTCTTTGCTTGCTTTATATTTAAAATGTGTTTGATCATTTACCACCCACTTTTAAGCTAATTCACAAAGACAAAGTAATTGATGGATTAGACACAGTCTGTTGGTTTACAGTCTAAGCAGAGAATGGTTTTATTGTATCATGGAGTATATTCTGCAAATTCAGCTTTCAATCTCCCTTTCTTGTCTTTTCAGTTACATTGATAAGTTTTGGGATCTGTATGTTATAATTTTTTTATGCTGAATGGGACTGAGAGGACAGTGTCATCTTTGGGCAGTGAAAAATAAAACTGAAAGATATGATTATATTTTAAATATTAGAGACCCCAAAGCCAATGAGATAAACTCCACTTCTCTCTTACTCTATCTGGCAGTTCTTAGGCTAGGACCTATCAATATGATTCTTAGGAAATTGATTCTTTCTTTTACTATTATTAAGTTAAATCTATAAAGAAATCTAATAATGGGTATCTCATTATCAACTCAGATATCTACACATGTACAATAATTCACCTCCTTGATGAAAGCTTTTATGACCTTTCAGACAGCATAAAATGATTGCTTCATTTTGTTTATCTCTATCAGTCTCCTAGGGTGTCATGTGTATACATGTACCATGGCACTGAGACCCATAGAAAATAAGTATAATACATATTCAGTTTTATGCTGTAGATTGTGAGCTTCTCAAGGGCAGGGGCCTGGTCCTTTTTGTCTTCGCTTTGTTAAGCGTAGTGTCCTGAGCACTGAATATCTATTGATAGAAGGAACAAGTGATAGCACATATCTACCCTTGGGCTTCTCCTGCAGCATGTTAGAATGGCACTGAGTGGGACCCTCCCCACATGGGGGATTTTCCAGGGGAAGAATAGAGACAGTAGGAGGCAGCCAACTAGTCTAAATCCACTTCCGTTCCTGCGTGGAAATATGATGAAGGAAACACTGCCACCAGTAGCTATCCAGAGTTTGTTTATTTCAGATGAGTTTATAATGAACCTGTAGGCAGCATTTTGTTGTTCATTCACATGATCATTTACTCAAGTTACTTTTCTATTACCTTTTCATTTAGTAGACTAAAGATTTAAATGTGAACCTTTTCTACACATAATATTCTCGTGTTTTGTTTTCTGATCTCAGATTTAGACATAAAATATGAGCGAAAATTCCCATTTTGTAATATTTATGAATTTAATCATTTAAAATCATTTTAATTGAAATAACATCCTTAATGTAATCATGATAGTTTAAAGCAGAATGACAATGCCCAGTAGTAAACCTGTCTTGATAATTTTGACCAGGACTTCTGTAAAAACTGTGCACAGGAAGTTTGCTAAGGTACACAGAAAGAATTCTTGTCTATAGAGCACACTGTGTGATTCTTCTTCCAGGAATATACAGTGCAAGTGCTTGGGACAGTTCCACTTGGCCCAATCCCATTTTCCAGGCCAGTGAGCATAATGGCAGGGTAGAAATGAGATGTGTCTATGTGCCTTTGGTAATTACTGAGTATATGTTAATGAAGAGCTTTTCCTTGGCCTTCCACCAGCACAGTTAAATATGACCAATGAGAGTTTTTCTTTAGTGAAAGGAAAGCCAGGCGCATAGCTATAGAGCACTGTTTAAACACATTGGATATGAGTTTAATTTTGTGCTAACAGGAATGCAAATATTCTCAAATGGGTTGCTTTGTAGTCCATTACAGTTGAAGAGATTTTGAAACTTAGCCCCTTTCTGTAGAGTCATTCACATTGTAGTTGATGTAACAAATTCAACCAAGGTAATACGCATATAACGTATATCTAAGAGATTTCCAGCACTATTCCAGGCATAGTAAGCGAAGAAAAAGTTGTACACAACATGACCACAGCACTCTAGGAGCTTACCATTTAGTAGGACAGACAAACCATAGAAGGTTCTAACCATGAAGGGTCTAACAATTATAATGGCATTTGAGAAGTGATTATTAATTAATATTTGATATTATTATTAGAATCTTGCAATCCAAAGTGAAAACAGAGAACATGAGAGAATCTAATTATGAAAAAAAGGAAAAATGGAAAGTTGATTCTGGTGGTCAAGTATTACTTTTACTATTATGTCTCCCCAGGATGAGTTATTAACATAGTTTTCAGAACTTATTTATTATGGAACTAATACAAATTTTGAAAATTAGAGAAAAATGTATTAAGCATAAGATTATATTATAATGTATTAATACAGTTTTTATTAAAAAGCAATTTACTTTATAGAATTTTAAATTTTTTCCAGAAATAAAGGATCATTTATTTTCCCATGTTGACATCGCAGATGTTTGAACATTTAACACACTGTTTGCTGTAGAGGGGCTGCAAAAATGCAATTTGGTGCATAGAAGTCCTCTGTGAAAATATTTTTGCTGTGATCCAAGAGGAATCCCTTTATTTCATGGGTTTTTAGGCAAGCATATAAAAAGACAGTTTACAAATCCACTGTCATGCTAACCAATTTGGTAATGTTTCTATATAGAAAGGGCATTAATTTCCTGGGGCTGCTGTAATAAATTATCACAAACTAGGTGGATAAAACAACAGAAATTTGTTCTCTCACAGTTCTGGAAGCCAGAAGTCCCAAAATGAGTTGACAACAGAGTTGGTTCCTTTGGAAGCTCGCAAGTAGAACCTGTCACATGTTCCTCTGCTCGCTTCTGGTGGTGGCTGGCAATCCTTGCCATTCCTTGGCTTGTAGACACATCATGGAAACCTCTGCCTCCATCTTCTTGAAGGGTTCTCCATGTCTTTTCCTTTGTTCTTTCTTGTAAGACATTTACTATGGTCTTATCTCGATCTTTACCTTAATCACATCTGCAAATTGACCTTATTCCAAATAAGGTCGAATGAATTTGAGAGGACACTCTTCAACCCAATACAAATAACTATAAATAAACATGAATGTATCAGGAGATTCCTGAGTATTAATATTGAGATTTGTTTCTTGTTTGATGAGAATATATAGTTCCAGACATACATTTACATATAATTAATGATTTAAAATTATAGTTTTTGTTATATGTGTTCCATAAAGTTACAGAGAGAAAATAAAGAGAAGGCAAAAATATATGAGCCCATGGGTCCAATTGGCCAAACCCATTGCACTTCACAGATACCCTTATATGACTGTAAAATGGATTTGTTCCTTCCTCCTCTTCTTCTTCTTCTTCTCCTCCTCCTCCTCCTTCTCCTCCTTCTCCTTCTTCTTGTAAATAAAGCCACTTTTGTATAGAGCCATATCCACTGTGAGATGAAGTTGTGCAAACTACATTTATTCAAACCATTGGAAGGGAACATAACAATGGGTTCACATAATTGTAAGGTTTTCTAAAATTATGATATAAATATATTTTAAACATAGTTAGGTAACAATGCTCTCTTTTCATTCTGATTTGACTTGTCTTCATAATTAAAAAAAAAAAAAAAGAAAACATGGCCAAAGACAGGAGAATGTCACTCATATGCACAATGATGCCTGGCTACAGATATACATATGTGGATAATGGAGGAGAAACAAGGCTTGCAATGTGTGGAGCCAGAAAATTACTCTGAATCACACAGCTCACATAGAATAAACCTGATGAATGTTTTTCCAAGTTTGGCAGGTGTTCTAATAATTTACACAAAATAACCAATAATAGGTTGTGAAGTTGAAAGAGAAAAGTCATCTACTTTTATGATTTGAATGATTTTCCTATTCTTTCTATTGAAAATGATTTTGCAAAATCTTCGTCATGTAAAGAGGTGAGCAGAGTACACAGCCAAAAAGTGGGAACAAATAGAATAAGGTTATATGTTAATCAATAATTTAAAATATGATATTTCTAATTGAATATGTGATAATGTTGGTATTTGTTGGATTTATAGAAAGAAATCTGTTGTGATTTACTTTCATAGTAAAAATAAATTTTTACATTTGTACCTAATTTTGTAAATTTAATTTTATATTTTTTTATAAAGAGGTTTCATCACATTTTACAAGCATCAAAACCCATAATAACAGAGTCCATTTTTACTTTTCCCTTTTCTTTTATAATACAAAATGAAACAAAAATGCCACATATATAACATAGATATAATTGACTTAGATAATTGTTTCTCTTGAAAAATAAGATTATAAAACAAAGCTCTTACAAAGATATCCTTTATACTATTACCTATCTTAACTTCTCTAGGTCATTACAGCATCTGAGCATTGAATAGCTTTTTATCCCTGATGAATTGTCATCATATGTGGATTGTCTTGGCCTTTATCTCTTATTTCTTCATTTCCTTTGATTGTCTTTGACAAAAATTATTGTGGATAGTATTTTAATTTTTATGAAAAAGATGTTAATTTGGGTTCTATTTTGGGATTTGTTTTTGTCAAGGACATTATCTACTTACTCCCTAAACCCTCATATTTTTGTACTTTTTTTTTTTTTTTAGGGATGCAGAGGTGACACAGTTAACTTTTTTATCCTTATCTTTCTGTTCAAACTTTACTCAGTCCTACCTAAGAATGAGCCTCATAAGTTGTTCATTGTCATCTGAATTTTAAACCTCTCAGCATTTTAAACCTCTCAGCATTCCTCATTTCTTCTCAATCTGATTTCCTATTTTTTTCCACATGTCCCTGTATATAATGAAATATATCCTTTGTGTAACCTTGTATATAATAAAACAGTATATTGGTCACGAATTAAAAATGTTCCAGATATTTTGATGCCACAGAAACATGAAATTTTACATGCAGAAAGACTTTTTGAGAACATTCAGGTAGGACTTCTCATTTTGCAGGGAGGAAGCTGCTTCAAAGGGGGAGATGTGCTTTGTCAGAGCAAAGTCCGGATTATTATAGAACCCAGGTTTTCTCATTCTGGGTCCAGATTGAGTCCACTGTCATTTGTATTACTTATGCCTGTAATACATACTTTACTCATATCTATATCTAGGCCTTTATGCACAACTTTCATTTCTTTCAGAATAATAATTTCCCATTTTCCTGTCACCTTTTTCTTCAAATAACCATTTAAAACCATTATAGAAATAGAGCGCCTACTTTTTTTTTTTTTTTTTTTTGAGTCGCCCAGGCTTGCTTGTAGTGGCGCTGCCTCGGCTCACTGCAAGCTCCGCCTCCTGGATTTAAGCAATTCTCCTGCTTCAGCCTCCCGAGTAGCTTGGATTGCAGGCACCCACCACCAGGCCCAGCTAATTTTTGTATTTTTTGTAGAGACGGGGTTTCACCATGTTTGCAAGGCTAGTCTTGAACTCCTGACCTCTAGTGATCCACCTGCCTCGGCCTCCCAAAGTGCTGGGATTACAAGCGTGAGCCACTGCACAGAAGGCCTACTTTCTTAACTACCATCACCATTACTTACAAACTGCTCATGGCATTTTGAAAATGCTGAAGTAGGCTAATGCTATAGACCAAATGTTTGTCCCCTATGAATTTGTAGAAAACTTTGTTTCAAACTTTGGTCATAATATTGTTCTTAACTCCAGTAATCTAAATTCCATCAAACATAAAACCTAATTGCAAATAGCAGGACCAAATTATGCCTATTTTTATTTTCCCCAGCTCTCTACTCTTTTCTTTTCCTCCTTTACAAATATCATTTTGGACTCCAAATTTTCTAGTTCTTTTTAGCGTACCATATCCCCACACTCTATTTGCCAGACAGTTTCATTTAAAAACAAGCAAAAATTTTATTTTCTCATATCTCCTTTAAGGTGGGTATTTCATAAAGCAGAGTTTGTTTCATATATATGTACAAGTAGTAAATTTCTTTTCTTTTCTTTGTTTCTGAGACAGAGTCTCGCTCCGTCACCCAGGCTGGAGTGCAATGGCATGATCTCGGCTCACTGCAATCTCTGCCTCCTGGGTTCAAGAGATTCTCCTGCCTCAGCCTCCCAAGTAGCTGGGATTACAGGCATGCACCACCATGCCCAGCTAATTTTTATATTTTTAGTAGAGACAAAGAGTTTCACCATGTTGGCCAGGCTGGTCTCTAACTTCTGACCTCAGGTGATACACCTGCCTCGGTCTCCCAAAGTGCTGGGATTACAGGTGTGAGCCACCACACTAGGCCCAAGTAGTATATTTCTTATTCACTGTTATTCTTTCCATTAAAGAATTTCCATTAAAATTCTTTCCATTTTAAATCATACCATTTAAAAATAAATACTCAAAATAGAGGAATAGTATTACTATTGTGTAATTGGGCAAAGGGAGCTTACATTAAAAATCCTGGAATATTGTTTGCCTTTATTTTTGTGTGATTTTTAGAAATTGGAACTTATTAAATGTTCAGATTGTTATTCAAAGGAAACATTTTAAATGGATTTATTTTGCTTTAATTATAATACATATTGTATTATTTGAAACAACAGATCCATATTTGTGTCCTTGTTTCTTCTTACCAATAAATATATTCACATGGTTGACTCATTAATTTTCAGGGATAGGAAGAGAAGTCATTGTTTAAACAAGTGTTGCTTTCTTAGGTTTGGGTCAAAGCACTTAATGAGCTTTACCTGGAATTTCTTAACTTGTGTGTATGTTGGGAGGGGACTCATTGGCTTTTCAAGTAGTTGTCCCAGAATAGATTTTAAAGTATAATTTATGAGATGGAAAGAGGAAGTGTTGGTTAATAGATTTCTTAAATCATTTTATTAGACAGTTATTTTAATATTGCATGTTCAAAGAAAATGACAAATACTAAAGAAAATATTGACATTCATATCTTACCTTTGGAACTTAATGCTCTGATGAAGAACATTAATTGGATTCTGTTTTTCCAACATTTTATCATAAAAATTTTCAGATATATATATATATATATATATATAAAAGAGTTGGAAGAATTTTATACCCACCTCCTAGATGCTCCAATTGGTATTTTCTTATTCATCCATAAGTTGATCTTTTTTAAAAAATGTATTTCACAGCATGGTGAGCACCAGTAGACTTCACTTTTATCCTATTTTGTTTCTTAATTTTCTTGATGACTTTCCTAATTTCCTCTAAGATGATCATTGTTTGAGACATAAAAGTTGTGTAATAAATTTAATGGAGGGTACAGGAGCTTTTAGTATTTATCAAAATCATATATGCCAACTCATGAGTTTTATATGCACTGAAAAAGAAAAGAGGTGTTTGTAATGCAGGTTGTACTATTATCTGAATACCAGCTAAATAATTTCCAGAAGCACATTTCTGAGACTAGATTTTGTTATTTAGGCAGCTTTAACTAGACTGCGTCAATGTTCTATTAAAAATTATTTTTAAAGAGAAATTGGCAAGTATGTTCCCTAACTTGTTGGAATGAAAATCTTTTAAAAACTTACCTTTATTACCAATATATTTTTAAAAACATATTATTTTAGCATAACTATTTTAGGGTCAATATTTTTATTTATTATTTGGAATGTAAACTGTTTATCATTTGATGCTCAGTTCTAACGGAGACAGTGGAAGATATTTTTCATTGTTGTTGTTAAAATTCTATGATACAGTTTTATTTAGGTAAGCCAAGTTTGAATTTTTAAAAGATCATTATAGATTCAGATTATTTTCTTTGGTTTTGTTAATGTAACTAAAAAGTAGTCTTTAATGAGAGATTTTGAAAACAAGTAAAATGCATGAAAATATTATTCTGCAAATAGCATATGAAATTGTCTAATACTTTTAGGGTATTCAGAACCTTGAATTTTTTTAAAAAATCTAATTTTTACTAAAAATAGGGAATTACAACTACATATTTAATTTTTAATTATGTTGAGACTGACATTCCTATAAATAGTTTTGTACACAAGTAATAATTCATACACTGGATTTTGAAATATTGTTAAGCACATTATAAATGCTAAAATACTTCATAAACAACTTTTGTAAACAGGATGAATTGAGAGCTTGTGAAAAACTCAAGATATTTTCACAAGGACAAATACTGCAGTCAGTGACAGATTGAGGACCATTTTTATTAACTGACAATCACAGTCACTTAACCACTAGACCATACTTTTTTCACATTTCTTCCACATATTCATGCATTTAATAAGGTTCTGTTTACAAGTGGGAACTGAATTTATTTCTTCTTAGATTACCACAGTAGATAATATATACATATTACAAAGTGCAAAGAAGTTTGTTGCTTGCTTCATTAAGAGAGTTGAATTTTATGTTCAACACATGACATTGCATTTAGAGTGAATTCTTAACAATTCCTTGATTGTTTATGCAACATTGGGCAGGGTGGTTAAAGTTTTGGGTCTTACTGCTTAGGGTATTAACATTTTAGTACATTTTATATCTCGGATAAAAGCTGTCTTTCAGGAATACAGAAATAAATGCACTTAAAGACCTTGATGATAGGAGTTGAAGTTTTGTTTCTAAAATAATAGAAACTGAATATTAAATAAGTGAAGTACTAGATAACAAAAGAGTTAGGTTGCTGATTATTAATGATTGTTTGTTGGAATTATCTTAACTGTTGAAAAATCTTGGCCTTGATTAGGGAAAAATGAACCCTAATTACTTCACAATTATGAAACGTGGAAAACATGATCATGAAGTTCAAGCATATTTAAGATTTCATATCACCTAAAGCATAACTAAAATTGATCTATTAATATATCTTTAGTTAAATTGTAAGTAAAATTGTCTTGTTTCTGTCTTTTTGGAATCTACAAGTTTTGGATTTAAGTTATTGGAATACTGGTTCTCAGATACTGCATGTTCTCACTTATAAGTGGGACCTAAACATTGGGAACACGTGAACAGAAAGTTGGGAACAACAGACACTGGGGACTACTGGGCGGAGGAGGGCTGGAAAACTGCCTATTGGGTACTATGCTGAATACCTGGGTGATAGGATCATTCGTACCCTAACCCTCAGCATCATGGATATATCCATGTAACAAACCTGCCCATGTACCCCCTAAATCTAAAATAAATGTTGAAATTATTTAAAACTGAAATTATTTTAAATAATTAAAAAATATTTTTTAAAATAATTTTAAAAAAAATTATTTAAAAGCCACAAATGCTGGTTCTAACAGGTCCCCTTCCATCAAACATTATATTATTTTTGATATTTGTTTATATTATGACAAAGAAAAAACATTTTATCTGGGAAATTTACTAACTTTATTAGTTCACTCATTTTACCCAGTTGAGAAAAATGTTTAGGTTTAAAATCATGTAGATCCAGGTTGGAGTCTTGGTTCTGTTCCACACTGGCCCAGAGATGGTAGGCTATGGACTTATCCTCTGTGTTTGTTTTTACCTACAACTTGAGGTTAACAATAACCGTCTCAGGGCATTATTAGGTAAATTAAACAAAGCACATAGCATAGTGCTTAATATGTGCAGATCCTTAATAAATGTTGAATAACATCACCTCCCTTCCACCTCTGGAAGAGATTTCCAAAAGAACGCATGTAAGTTTCTTATTTTTCCTGTTTCCATTTTTGGTAATGCATACCTACTATCCCTTGTTTCTGACTATCACATTCATTTTCTTTCGACCTAACTCACTACAGTCCAACAAGAGGCAATTGATGTGATTCCTTAAATAATAAAATGATGATGATGATAAGGCAAATTATATGACTCATGAAACCAAAAATAATAAATACTAGTGCTTTATATTATGTTAATAAAAATTAATATTCATAAAAGTTGCCAGTTAACAAAGCAATATTTTCATTTACTATTTTATTAAAGTGCTTGTGAGAATCAGATGAGAAATATATGGCAAAATCAATGCTGTCTTTGGCAGAATAAATAAATGTAATGTATATTAAACAACAGAAAAGCTGAGCACAGTGGCTCACACCTGTAATCCCAGCACTTTGGGAGGCTGAGATTGGAGGAGTGCTTGAGGCCAGGAGTTCAAGAACAACCTGGGCAACAGAGTGAGACCACCATTTGTTAAAAAAAAAAAAAAAAAAAAATTAAAATGTAGTCAGGCATGGTGGCATGCTTCTGTAGTCCCAGGTACTCAGGAGGCTGAGATGGGAGGATCCCTTGAGCCTAGGAGTTCAAGGCTGCAGTGAGCTATGATCATGCCACTGCAATCCAGCTTGGGCAACAGAGGGAGACCCAGACCTTAAAAAAAAATGACACAAGTATTCTATTTGTACCTACCCAGTGATTTGAAAGAGTTAATATATCCTTAAATTCAGGTTTAGCATCCTACATCCCAAAATTTGAAATCTGAACTTTTTGAGCACCAGTGTGACACTCAAAGGAAATGGTCATTGCAGCATTTCAGATTTCAAATCTTCAGATTAGGGATGCTCTACCAGTAAGTGTATATAATGCAAATATATATATATATAAATAATTATATATAAAAATAAATATATATATTTATATAATTATTTATATTTATATATATAATTATATATAAATATAAATTATATATAAAATATATATATACACATTTTTAAAAACAAAACACCAAAAACCTAAAATCTGAAGCTCTGAAGTACTTCTGGCCCCAAGCATTTTAGATAAGGAACACTCAACCTGTACCTCTTACAGCAAGAACCGATAGACTATTTAGGCTTAAAAATACAAATGGTTTTATTTATATATTTGCCTGGGTTTCTCTTTTCTACAACAAAAATAATTGGCAGATTAGGTCAACTGTGCCCTTGTATAATATTATATATTTTAAAACTGGAGTTATATTAGTTAGAAAATGAAGTTTTGCTGAATTAGCCACTTAAAGAAGGGATGAATGATTCTTTCCCCCAGCACACTTACTGTCTTTCATATATATACACATATATTTTTCAAATTTTAAAAAATTGCTATAATGCATAGTCATTGTGGTAAAATATTATTCTTATTTTTTCCTCTTAATAGTATAGTATTCAGTAATATGAAGATGTTCAGGTATACGGTGTAATGCAAAACAGCGAGAAGGATGCCATTGATGTAAGGTATTATAAAATATTGAACTCTCTTCTACCTCCTTTGATGGTCTAAACAATATGGATATACACATAAGTAGATATGTGTGCACATGTGTGTAAATGTGGATTAAGATATAGCACTATACCCGTGAAATAATGTAATGTAGAATGAATTACTCCTTACTCGGCTCTTACGTGACATCTGAATGTTTTGAAAAAGTTAGGCTTTCTCAGAGAGTACCTCTCTCACTGTAACAAAGTATTTACTGTATATCTGTTATTTAAATTTTAAACTGCAAGAGTGCTTTGTATAACTAGCTTTGTCTAGAATGACTCTTGTGAAATCAGACCTTTATAACATGTCCCTTATCCTCTTTTAATGTATAAACACTGCACATCCTGAGTATTCAAAATATTTCAGAGAGATCTTAGTGCTTTGTGAAAGCAGGTTAGAAAGTTTTCCCATCAGTAGCGTGCTGTCTTTTTTCCTATGTCATGCTTTTACTACACATAAACAAAATTACAGATTCGTGGGGAATCGTGTCAGGAGCTCTTTTGAGACAACACTGGCTGCCTGGATAATACTGCCCTGAGGGAGTTTGTTCAAATGATTGTGATCCCACGGTAGAGCAGATTGAGCCAGTCTAACCTGGCAAGTGGGAGCAGGTGTGGGGAAAACAGTACAGCATAGTCATAGCAAAACGTTATTTGGCTCTTACAGGATTGCAATTTTAAATAACACTATTTGAGTTGTTTGTTTCCTCTGTGGTGTCATCAGTGTGTCAGATTCAACATAGCTGTCCGCATTTTAACTTAATCTTCGTTTCTTTGATTTTGTTATTTAGTGAGTGGACTAGTGTGAAATTAGGCACTAGGCTGGTAAATACAATAATGAGCAAATACGTTTGGACTGAGGAATTGTTATAAAATGTATGTATTTGCTTTTAGTTAGAGGCCGTAATATTTTAAGTAGAATTTTAAATTGTATGTATTTATATGGTCTTCTAGGAATGTACATGTTGATAATCAACTAAACTATTTTTTTTTTAAATTTTCCAGTCATGCATGGCATAATAACTTATCAGTCAATGACTGACGACCTCTACCACAGTGGTCTCCTGAGATTATAATACTGAATTTTTACTGTGCCTTTTCTATGTTTAGTTAGGTAGGTTTAGATACTCAAATACCAATGTGTTACAATTGCCTACAGTATTCATTACAGTAACATACTATACAGGTTTGCAGGCTAGGAGTGATAGGTTATACAATATAGCCTATGTGTGTAGTAGGCTACACCATGTGGACTTGTGTAAATACACTGTGATGTTCACACAATTTCCAAAATGCCTAACGATACATTTTCATAATATATTCCCTTCATTAACTGGTGTATGACTTTACTTAACTACTTAACTAATTTTTTAATGTCAACCCAAAAATTAGGCATAAAATAATTAATTTATCTCAACCTCTGTACAAATGCCAAGAACAGAGTGGTTTAGACCCTTGTTTTCCAAGTGTGTTCTGCTAACCAGCAGTGTGGGCAAAACCTGAAATCTAGTTAGATATGCAAAAGTATAGGCCCCACTCCAGACTACGGAATCAGAACCTACGTTTTAACAAGATCTTAAGTGATTCCTACAAACATGAAATTCTGAGAAGAACTGGTTTTGATGAAGAAGAGAAGCAAATTGGGAAAACTGATGAGATAAAAAAAAATGCACTAAAATGTAGTCATATAATAACTACCTGAGATGTTCACTCAGTTTTCATTTACTTCAGCATTATTAAATATTTGATTTTTATTTGTAATTACAGCTCCAATCCCATCTCACTTTTATTGCTTTCTTAAATTCATATGCAAAATAAGAGGGTTACTGGGAAATTTGTAACAACTTTTAATTGAACATATTAGTCAATGGGCCCCAGAACTATTACAGATTATGTGGTATCACTTTGGCAACTGCTACTCATGATGTTTATTCACACTTAATAGAATAAATCTACAGACATTTGACTCTAAGAAAAGTAAGCTAATGAAGCATGTAATATATAACTGACTACTTTTCCCAATGTTAACTTAGGATGTAGATGTCAAACTGTCATGAATATTAGAAGAAATGCAAATGATGTTATGCAAATTTTCCCACAAGATGCTCACTCATTTAAATGTATCTTTTGATTATATGTCTGAGCATCTAATGTCTAGATGATACATTAAAGATATGTGCCACTTTTCAACTTTTTAATTTTTACAACACATATATCTGCATTGGAATAGAAGCTTCTGCCATCACACCTACATGTGTAGGTAATAGCATCTGTGACCCTATATGCTGTCTTCTCTCCTTTTGTTATAGATGACCTGTCCATCTAAAAGTCTCACAATTCTTTCCTCTATGATCATCAGTATAAAGGGATGATATTTATCCAATATTTAAAAAACTTTCTTTGGACCCCAATTTTTCCTCTGGCTACCATCCTGATTTCTTTCTAAGAAAAAGACAACTCTTAGAAGTCTAGCTGAATTTCACTATCTCTAATTTTGCTCCTCCATCTTTTCTTGAAATCACTCCAGTCAGTCATTGGACCTTACCATTTACCAAAATGACTCTTACCAAAGTTTAAAATGACCTTCATATGGCATGCTTACATTTTAGTTTTAGTCTTCGTTGATCAATCAGCAGCCTTTGACATAGAGGGTCATTCTCTTCTTTTTGAAACACTTTCTTAACATGGCTTTCATGACACCAAAATTCCTCGTACCTTTCTGCTCTTCTCAATCTCTTCCATTCATTTGTGTTTACCTCCTCTACCTCTAAATGTTGGAGTTCCCCACAGGGCATAATTTTAGGATACCTTTTTTCTATCTACAGTCATATCCATCGTCATGATTTATTTAATGCTGTATATAAATGGCCCCTCAAATTTAGATCTCATCTCAGTAAATTGCAAATAGATTCTCTCAGTTGCTTAAGACAGACATCTGGAAGTTATCTTTAACCTTTTCCCGTCACAGCCCATGTCTACATGCCAAATATTTTGAGGTTCTACTTTTAAAATATATCTAGAATCCAACCACATTTCAACACCTCCATTGTCATCACCCTTGTAAAAGCTACCCTTCTCACTTGCTTGGATTATTGCAGTGGCTTTCTGTCTAGTCTCCTTGTTTTTACCCTTGTGATCCATTCTCAGTATAAAAGCTAGAGTGCTAAAATGTAAATCAGACCATGGCACTCCTCTGGTTAATGGTTAATTTCCCATGACTTCCTACTAAAATGTAGTCATATAATAACTACCTGAGATGTTCACTCAATTTTCATTTACTTCAGCATTATTAAATATTTAATTTTTATTTATAGTTACAGCTCCAATCCCATCTCACTTTTATCTTTTTGACTAACAGCCAGCAATGGATCTTCAAATAACTACATGGTCTGACCACCTATCACCTTTCGAAACTAATTTCTTACCATTTCACCCTTGCTTGCTTTCCTTCTGAAATATTAACCTTTTTTTTAATACCTAAAATATATTGGGCACACCCCTTCCTCAGGATATCTGCATTTGCTATTCCTTTGCCTGTGTAGTTTTCTGTCAAATATCTGCATGGCTTCCTCTCTCATCTTCTTCATCTAGTTTCCCAGAAGTCCTCTAATCAAAAATTATAAGTTCCTTAAAGCTATGATCCTCATTTTTGCTTTATATTTTGTCCTTATTCCTTGCTACTGTCAAAAACATGTTATGTTTTACCTACTTATCATGTCTGTTTTCTCTTCTCACTACGATATGAGGTACTTGAGGACAGGGATTATGTTTTAGTTTATTCCCTGCTGCTTTTCAAGTGCCTAGAATGATGCCTGCTGCATATTAAGTATGCAATAAATGTTTATCAAATAAATAATTGAGTGAATAAACAAATGAATGTGCACATGCTGGACGTTTTTAACTTCTTAGGCTAATATGGCAGTTTTCAATAAGCTTCTAATAAAATCATTTTTGCAAATAAAAAACAAACTGTATATATAATTCTTCCTAACAGAAATTTTGTATCTTACTGGAATTCAGGATGTAAAGACATTTTAAGTTGAGTCAAGCATATGCTCAACAGAATAACAAGTTTTCAACACAGAAAATTTGAAATAATTTTGTACTCATCAACTTGAAGCTTCGTTGCTATTGCCAGCCCTAGACTATTTGATAAACAAACTAACTCCATAATTGCGTGCCAGAGTTTTAAAACTTCCCCTTGTTGCAAAATCTCTCAGTCAATATCAGAAATTCACACCACTATTTATTTGTGAAAATCTTTTTAAAAATAAATTTGTGTTAGTTGTATTTAATTTTGACAAATGGAAATAAGAAAACAGGTGAGCAGGGCTTTTCCTCTTTTACTTTTTACCCTTGTGAACTGATAGCATGTTTTGTTTTGCTTTGTTTTGTTTTTTTCCACCATAATCTTATTTATTTATTTATTTTTGACTAAAAACAAAAAACAACAGGGCTGTGTGTGGTTTGGCTAGAATATGAAGGGAAGATGATTGAATTCATTCATTCAAAAATTGTTTGTCTACCATGGAAGAATAAGTGAATGCATGAATTTAGATTGAATGTTATTGGAATATTATCAATTCAAATGGTATCATTTTACAATTGTCTGATGTTTCCTGTAATTAATCCTGTGTCCCAAATTTAAAATATAATTTCATTACTCAATGAAGTTAAATATCTCGCAATCTCATTTATCTAGAAAAGAGTATAAATGAGGAAGCAAATAAGGATGTTCCTGAGCAGCCAAAACTACCATAAAAAGTCACTGAGAGAAATTTCAAACACCTTATACTTCTAACAGTTTTCTTAGTGTTAAT